>NC_072412.2:23123418-23425382 GCF_028858775.2 Pan troglodytes
ACATATGGAGTCAGACATAGCTGCTTTATTACTCACATGTAATGACTAATAGGATGATATGGCTCAGATGAGCAGCCAGAGTGGGCTTCTGAATACTTCAGATTAGTTTAATTCCCAGATTAGGCACCTACCCACACAGTGGTAAGTGGAGAAAACAGATGCTTAACACCTATCTCAGGAGCAGGCAGCTTACTGCAGAGCAGCAGACCTGAATTCGTATCACTGTGGGCAGACACATATTTTTTTTTTTTTTCTGAGACGGAGTCTCGCTCTGTTGCCCAGGCTGGTTGGAGTGCAGTGGTGCGATCTCGGCTCACTGCAAGCTCAGCCTCCCGGGTTCACGCCATTCTCCTGCCTCAGCCTCCCGAGTAGCTGGGACTACAGGCTCCCGCCACCACGCCCGACTAATTTTTTTTTTTTTTTTTTTTTGTATTTTTAGTAGAGGCAGTGTTTCACTGTGTTAGCCAGGATGGTCTCGATCTCCTGACCTCGTGATCCGCCCACCTTGGCCTCCCAAAGTGCTGGGATTACAGGCGTGAGCCACCGTGCCTGGCCGGCAGACACATATTTTCAAAGTAACACAGAGCCAAGCAAGCACATGCAATGTACTTCACACAAATTCACCCATTAGGTAAATCTTCCCTCCCTTCCAAAGAAAGATAGACAGAGTGTAAGTTCTCATTTGGAAACTTAAGGCCAGGGAAATGAAGATTCTCATATCATTTCTGTGTGGATTTAAATTATGACAGAAATTAAGCCAATGTCTTAATTTCTATGTACCAACTATCGATAACAGGTTGTATGTACCAACTATCGATAAAAGGTTGGACAGAAGTATACTAGATGGTAAAGAGAAATGTGTCTTACATTTTCAATTTTGCTGTGAATAACCCACAATGTGGATAATTCTTTTGTTGATTGATTTTAGTAAACCAACTCTTATTTGGATAAATATATAGTTCTGCTAAAGAAACAGCTGAATTTCTCTAATTCAGCTTGCCTGGTTCAACTGAAGTTTTCCTCCTTCAAGTTCCCTTTTCTGTAAAATATTTTTGTTCTTTACAAAATAAATTGAGTAGTGACTGCAACTAACAAAGATGTATTAACAGTTGTTTGTTAATTTTTATTCATAACTTCAGAAATCATAACTTAGCTAGAGAACTACCTTTTATGTCTCTTACCCAAACGTGATTGAGTTACATGACAGTTTTACATATGCATTTTCCCTGAGTTATATTTAAAAATCTATACATTTTTCCTGAATATGCAGGAAGTAGCTGGCATAAACTTCAAGTTCAGTAAGAAAACTTAAAGCCCTTTCTTGGGTTGGAGCTAATGGGCTTAATGACCATAGGCAAGCTATAATCTCTCTGAGACTGTGTTACCTTGTACGTAAAATTTAAATGTTTGACTAAATGACTTTCATAACTGAAAATTTTTTTAGAATAAAACTTTTATTTGTAAAAAGCTACATGAAGGAATTATATATATACACACATTTTATATGTGTATATATTTTATATGTGTATATATACATATTTCATATTTTATGTGCATATATACATATTTCATATTTTATGTGCACATATATACGTTTCATATGTATACATATAAAATACATATACATATATGTATATTACATACAAATCATGTAAAAATGTACATTTTACATAGTGTTCATTAATGATAATATAACATTCTTTCAATAAAGGCTTCTCCCTTTATCTGGTATTGAGTTATCACTTTTTTTTTTTTTTTTTGAGACCGAGTCTCGCTCTGTCGCCCAGGCTGGAGTGCAGTGGCGCCATCTCCGCTCACTGCAAGCTCCGCCTCCCTGGTTCACGCCATTCTCCTGCCTCAGCCTCCCAAGTAGCTCGGACTACAGGCGCCCGCCACCATGCCCTAATTTTTTGTATTTTTAGTAGAGAGGGGATTTCACCGTGTTAGCCAGGATGGTCTCGATCTCCTGATCTCGTGATCTGCCTGCCTTGGCCTCCCAAAGTGCTGGGATTACAGGCATGAGCCACCACGCCTGGTCGAGTTATTACTTTTATAAAACCTTTCTTGTAATGCCATTGTCATGTCATTAATTTTATAAGGGCTGTCTATAATGTTATAATCACAGAAAGATTATGGAAAACTGTCTCTCAAAATACTGGGAAAGCTATTAGTCAAAAATTTGTAAAGGCATTGTATATCATATTGTCATTATCACCAAAAAGTCTTATGTTTAGTAAACAATTTCAGATTCTTTTCTGGGCATTCAGTGAGGGAATACCTTTTGCACCAAAGATTTAAATAAAGCACTAGATGGGAGACACTTGCAATATAATTTGAAGTATCCCCACAATTTCATAATTAAGTAGATAACTATAGTTAGCTAGATGTTTCAAAAATTGGTTCTAATTTCTGAAAAGCTTAAAAGAGCTATATACAAATATAGAGCTATATATTGTTTCTTTGTTTCTAATTCTAACAGGTCATGAAATAAACCAAGTTTGTAAACTGGTTCTAATATATATTTTTTTCAAGTGAAATTTCCAAAATCTTTTTTTCCATATGAATAAAAATGTTAGTTGTAATACAGATAGAATAATATGATTATTTAATATTTTACCAGTAGAATTTTCACATATTATGACAGTACCACTTTCTTCAGGTACATATTTAAGATTCTGTCCTGAAAAGTTAATAACATGGAATGTATCTAAAATTTTAATTTTCTAAAGGAGGAGAATGGAAAGTTTATTTTAAGGAGAAATCTACCAAAATGAAAAGAAAACACAGATTGAATTCTTATAAAGGGCAGAGTTTTGCTAAGAATTAGAAAATAATGCATTTGTTGCAAACTATGACTCGATTTGCTTAACCTTTGTAACTAGTAAAAGAAAACCTCACTCTTCTGAAAGATGTACATTCAGTAGACCAAGGTTAATTGTAACTTTTATCAGACTAATGTCAACAGCATTACACATATATATTCTCTTTTATCTAAACTTAAAATAAGTAGGAATTTTATTTTATTTATGTAGTTAATTTTTCTATTTAGGCAATCCTCAAGTTAGGTCTCGTCTCTACAAGTAGGAGAGATGACATTTTGTAAGTGATATATCATTTCCATGGTAATTTCTCTTGTGTAACTTAAACATTATAAATATTTGGCTTATTTCAGATGCAGCAAGGGTTGATAGAAAATAAAACTAGGAATAGAAGAAGGTATATTGCCAAAATTTATTAACTAAATTTAGCTTGATTCCTGAAATAAACTATAAATAGCAAATGGCTTTCCTCTCCATTGTCTGGTTCATAAATGCTACAGTAAGTATTTTTTCTTATGCACATTTAATGAAAGATAGAAACACATACTCATAATGAAGAGTATACTTTTGCCTCATTAATTTATCATGTTCCATAGCTTTAAAAAGGTCTCAAAAAGTCTAAGTATCTCTTTTGTTTTGGCTCTACATAGTCTTCACTTCTGCCATCCCTGTGGAACTGTCAGGCAGCACGCTGAAACTGAATTCAGGAAACAAAGTCGTCAACTTCTTAAAGTCATAGTAGTAATTTAAGGCCAAAAGACCAGAGTCATCTGATAATACTTAGCCAAGCAATTACAGTTCAAAAACAGTTATTTGACAGATGACATTCTAAATCTCCAATTATTTACTTTGTCATTGGTTTACTTTTGTGCTCAGGAAATGCTCTAAGTTGCTTGGCATGCAGTGAAAACATCTCCATCAACTTGGTTCTTGTCAAGTTATTCAGCCTTGTCTTTTGCCACATACCCTACTCTACCCTTGTGCTCTAGCATCCAGCCAAACTAGACTACATAGATTTCCACAGTGCTCTTGCTCATCTCTTTGCATTTGCTTCTGCCCTCTGTCATACTTTTTCCTTGTTTTTCAGATATGAACCTATATAGTGCCTCCACCAAAAAGCCTGCAATATTGCAATATTGACACAAAACTGGGATAGGTGTCCCTTCTGTGTGTTCTAATAGTGTCGTGTTGTATACCTGTCATGTTATCTATGATTCTGTAAGGAAATTGCCTGTTTGTTTTTTCAAGTTGTAGCATATGATTTTTGAGGAGTGAACTGATCATCTTGTCATTCCAGTGCTTATTGTCACATGGTTGCTGAATACAGGAATGAAGGGTGAGAAAACTAGAAGCTCTGGTACTTAACCACAGTGATAGTCAATTCAAAGCACACCTACGGGCAGATTATATTCAATATTAAATAGTTAATTTTGTATTGTGGTCATACATATTTTTCCTTCCTATTAACACAGATAAATTTCTCAACTTTTTTTTACTGACTTACACTTAGCTAACTGTGAAATATTTTAGGTAAAGAACATCATTCTTTCATTTTCCTTCCAGGTGCTGCTGAATTTGAATCTGAGTCCTCTATATGGAATCTATCCTCTTCTGCAGGATCTACTCAGGATCTGCTGATGAGTTACATCTAAATCAAGTTTGAAAAGCATCATGAGAATACGCAACAATTTTTTTTTTTTTTGAGATGGAGTTTCACTCGTTTTGACCAGGCTGGTGTGCAATGGCCGGATCTCAGCTCACTGCAACGTCTGCCTCCCGGGCTCAAGTGATTCTCGTGCCTCAACCTCCGAAGTAGCTGGGATTATAGGCACGCGCCACCATGCCCAGCTAATTTTGTATTTTTAGTAGAGACAGAGTTTCACCATGTTGGTCAGGCTGGTCTCAAACTCCTGACCTCAGGTGATCCTCCCGCCTCGGTCTCCCAAACTGCTGGGATTACAGGCGTGAGCCACCGCGCCTGGCCGAAAATATGCAACAATTTTAAGAAAAATTACTTAATGCATTCAGACCCATGGATTGCATTTAGTTCTTCTGTCTCTTAGACTTCGTCTGGAGCAGTTCCTCAGTTTTCCCTTGACCTTATGACTTTGAATCTTTCAAAGAGTAAAGTCCAGTAATGTAGAATGTTCAACAATTGGGTTTATCTGATGTTTCATTGTGATTAGATTTAAATTATACTTTTTAAAAAATTCAACTTTTAGTTCCAGGGAGTACATGTGCAGCTTTGTTACATGAGTATATTGCATCATGCTGAGGTCTGGGGTACAAAGAGATTTTACATTTTTGGTAAAGTGTATCACAGAAGTGATCCTGTAATTGTCTCACTGCATCTTACCATGTGTCCTACAATTTTGATTTGTCCTGTTAATTAATATCTTGTGGGGAGGTAATTTGAGACTACGTAAGTATCTCTTCCTCATAAAACCTTCAATTTATTCATTTACTTGTATCAATACGGATTCATGGGTTATTTTCTCCAATAGTGTATAATTTGTTAATTTTTTAAAAACTTTTCTTTCAAGAAATGTTATATTTTGACAATTTCAGACTTTTTAATACAATGTCATGACTTCTTTACTTCTTGGGAGCCTTCCAGCATCAATGGTGGCACTCTGTATGGGTCCCGTGGTGTTATTTGACTCCACAGTATTGCATTAAAAACAATGAAAAATATGTAAGAACCATAAATCATCACTTTTTCCCGTGAGACACAATTTCTTGGATGGATGAACTGCTCATGTGGAGATGATTAGCATCACAAAGCATTTTAAGGAAATACTTGCAACAGTTCTGCTCACTGCAGTACCACAGGTGGCTATGAAATCATTCCAGTAGTACAGTGTACACTATAGTTAATTTTATGCAGTTATGGTTTAATGCTGCATCTTTATGTTTGTTTACCTTTCTCTTGGCTGTGAACGGTGCCACATACCATGTGTAAATTTTAATAAATCGTGTTTTTTATAATAGATTATATATATTTTATGGTAGTAATGATGAAATACATGAGTATCTACATATATATTATGCATTCATGACATAACTTTTTCTTAACTTGTTTATCTCTAGGCTGTGCAGCTCATCTATAAGCTGTTTCAAATTGTCACAAATCTCCAAAAAAAATTTCAGTCTATTTATTGAAATAAAAAGCTGCTTGTAAGTAGACTCATGCAGTTCAAACCATGTTGTTCAAGGGTCAACTATATTTGTAATTCCCTTTTCTGACACAACCTGGCTCCCTTCATCCTTAGTATATAGTAAGTCCTCACTTAACATGATTTAATAGGTCTTCTTGGAAAATAAGTGGAAGATGTGAAACGAAACCAGTTTTAACTGTAGGCTAACTGATATAAACAAAAGATCTGTTCCTATGACATATTTCTGGCCAAAAAACATCACCAAACATGTCAATACAGACCAAAAACACTTGTAATATTAAACATTAAAATGAATGCTAGCTCTGCATACATTTAAGGAAGAGTAATAGATACCATTCATCCAATTTTTGGTGAATCAGTGAGTGATGGCGATTGTAGTGGTAGTGGGTTAAATCAAGAAATGCTGGCAAGGTGCATTTTGTAAGAATCACCTCCTACCTCCATGCAGTCAGAACCAATCACAAATATGGCAGGTTCATGAAGCACTTTTGTACCAAATCGTTGTGTATTGCAACATCTGTGATTATCATGGACTTTACAAATTTTTATTTTACAGTAATTTGCACTCACTTATTTGTTCCTTGTCCAACATGCTTATTCCAGTTCAGGGTGGCAGATGACTGGAACCTATCTAGTGGCTCAGGGCCCCAGGTAGGAACCAACTCTGGACATGCTATTGTACGGTGCACTCACACACATCCACAGTCACTCAGACTGGGACCATTTAGACATGTCAGTTAACCTGTGCCCAGTTTTGGGATGTGGGAGGAAACCAGAGTATCTGGAGAAAACCCAGGCAGACATGGGGAAAACGTGTAAACTCCATACACACAGTGGCTTTGGCCAGTATATATATTTTTGTCATCAATAACAAAATGACATTATTCCAGGACTTGCTGTATTTATTCATTTCATCTCCTGTGTGTAACCAATCTCCTGTGTCCTTGCTCCTACGTAGGTATACTCCTCACTCCCACTTGGGAGTCTTGCACCTTTCATTGGTTGCCTCCACCAATTTTCCTTCCAAATGGATGCCATCTTCACCCCATCCTTCCTCAAACACCCTGTCCCAGGCTGCCCTCTTAGGCAGACGACTTATCCTTACCCCCCTAAGATGCTGAAGACCCATTTTTCATCCATCTGTGGGTGGCTCCCGATATTGTTCAGTCTTTGATACCTCAATTTCTTTTGTCTACCTTGCAGAAATGCTCTCAACTGTCTTCCAGCACTGTGCAGGGTGACACTCTGACACTTAGGCCCTTCGCATTTCATTCATGCCACAATCCCTAACTCTGGGTCAACACGATTCCGTTTTGTCCCCATACTTGTGAGCTGAAATGTTCAGGAAGATAAAGGAGGAAAGAACTTCACACACATTTTATAGTCAAAACGCTGAGTTTACAAAGCAAGGGTTTTGACTGGAATTGCACTGAATGTATAATTTAGAAAGAGAAGGCGTAATATTGTTTCCCCAAACTATTAACATTTTAACAGTCTATCTTATTAACTCTCAAAGTTTAAGAGATTTCTCATAGAGGTTGCGCATATATTTTTTAGATTCCTAAATATCTGATACCTTTTCTATCTACTCAGAAGGCTGAGATGCGAGGATCACTTGACCCAAGGAACTTGACGCTTCAGTGAGCTATGATTTTACCATTTCCGTCCAGTGTTACAGAGCAAGACGCTGTCAAAAAAAAAAAAAAAGAAAGAGCCAGGTATGGCGGCTCATGCCTGTAATCCCAGCACTTTGGGAGGTGAAAGAAAATGGATCACCAGACGTCAGTAGCTTGAAACCGGCCCAGTCAACATGGTGAAACCCTGCCTCCACTAAAAACACAAAAAGAAGCAGGGCCACCGTGATGGCAGTGTAATCCCAGCTACTTGGGAGGCTGAGGCAGGAGAACTGCTTGAACCTGAGGGGGTTGGGGTTGGGGGTGGAGGTTGCAATGAGCTGAGGAGCTGAGAGAGCACCACTGCACTCCAGCCTGGGCAACAAAGTGAGACTCCATTTAAAAAAAAAACATATAATCATTTCAGTAGACGATGAAAACAATAAAATTCAACGTACCTTTATGATAAAAACTCAACAAAATGTGCAAGAAGGAACATATCTCAGCATAATAAAGGCCATATATGATAAACCCACAGCTAACATCATGATCAATGCAGAAAAGTTAAAAAAGCTCTTCCTAAGATCTGGAACAAGTGTGGTTACTTTTACCACTTTCATTCATCATAGTGCTGGAAGTCCTAGCTACAGCAATTAGACAGGAAAATGCAATAAAAGGCATCCAAATTGGAAAAAAAAAAGGAAGTCAAATTGTCTCTGTTTGCAGCTGATATGATCATATATAAAGAACCCTAAAAATTCCACCAAAAAAACCTACTAGATAAATTTAGTAAAGTTGCAAGATACAATATCAACGTACAAAAATGAGTAGCACACCCATGCACCAATAGTGAAACACCTATGAAAGAAATCAAGAAAGCTATTTCATTATAAAAAATGATACATAAGGACAAACAACCAAAAAGGTGAAAGATCCCACAATGAAAACCATAAAACATAGATGAAAGATAGTAAAGCAGACACAAGTAAATGGAAAGATATCTCATGTTCATGCACTAGAAGAATATTGTTAAAATATCTATATCACCCAGTGTGATCTACAGGATCAATGCAACCCATGTTAAATTACAAAAGACATTCTTCACAGAAATAGAAGAAAAAACCTAAAATTCACACGGAAATGCAACATACCTCAGATAGACAAAAAAATCTTGAATAAAAAGAAAAAATCTGGAGGCATCACACTACCTGATTTCAAAATATACTACAAATGTATAGTAACCAAAACAGCATGGTGCTGGCAAAAAAAAAAAAGAGTGAGGGAGCAACAGACAGACATAGACAAATGACAGACAAATAAAACAGAATAGAGAACTCAGCAGTAAATTTACACATTTACAGTCAACTCATTTTTAACAAAGGCACCAGGAACACACATTCGGGAAGGACAATCTCTTCAATAAACTGTGCTAGGAAAACCCAACACCCACATGTAGAAGAATCAATCTAGACCGTTATCTTACCATATACAAAAATTAACTCAAAATAAAGATAACTTCATTGTAGGTCCTGAAACTATGAGACTACCAGAAAATAAAAAATAAGATAAATGCTTCATGAAATTGATTAGGACAAGGAATTTTTAAATAGACAACAAAAGCACAAGCAACAAAAGCAAAAATAGACAAATGGAATTGCATTAAACTTAAAAGCTTCTGCAAAGCAGAGGAAGCAATCAGTAGAATGAAGAAACAATCTAGAGAACGGAAGAAAGTATTTACAAGCTATGCATCAGGCAAGGGGTTAATACACAAAATGGATAAAGAACACAAACTACTCAAAAGCAAAAATACATATAACCTGATTTAAAAATTAGAAAAAGATCTACCCAAAACCTTTGTCCCCCACCATTATTTCCCCACCTTCTTTTCCTGACAGCCTTCAGCTCTCTCCTTGTCATCACCCTTTTTCTTCATCTACCCCAAAACTTTTTCCCCACCATCTTTTTGCAAAGCCTTCTTTACTCTCCCGCTCACCACCCTTTTCCCCATCCATCTACCCAAAAGTTTTTCCCCACCGCCATTTCCCCCTCTCCCTGGCCACCTTCTTTTTCCCTCTCCAGCTCTCATCACCCTCTTTTGCTCCTCCATCTACCCAAAAACATTTCCCCCATCTTTTCCCAAAGCCTTCTCCCGACTCCTGCTGCTCACCACCCTCTTTTCCCCCTCCATCTTCCCAAAAACTGTTTTCCCCATGTCTTCCCCACCTTGCCACCCGCTTTCCCTTCTCCATCTATTCAAAAACATTTCCCCACTGTCTTTTTGCAAAGCCTTCTCCCAACTCCTGCTCACCATCCTCTTTTCCTCCATCTACCCCCCAAATGTTTCCCCACTGTCTTTTTACAAAGCCTCCCCCTCAACTTCCCACTCACCGTCTTCTTTCCCCTAACCTGCTTGTCACCCTCTTTTCCCCCGTCCATCTACCCAAAAACTTTTTCCTCACCATCTTTTCTTTCTCCATGGTCTTTCTGTCCACCATCTTTTTTTGCAAAACCTTGTCTCCCTCCCGCTCACCAACCTCTTGGGTGGAACAGGGACAAGTAAACTCAAAATCCCACTTGATTTTGCTATTCATAAGCTCCTTATCTCCCACCTTCCCACCAAGTCATTCTAGATTTAAGAGGAGTCATTAGACTCTTATTTCAGTGGCCGTTTCTGCCAGGATGGGTAATAAGTCAGTTAACATCAGGTGAACCAGCCCCCAATATTTCAATGTAGGTTCTTTTCTATTTTCCCTAAGTATTGGCCAGTCTGAGAAATAAGCAGAAAGAGTACAAAGAGAGAAATTTTACACCTGGGCCTCCGGGGGTGTCATCACATATTGGTAGGACTGTGATGGCAACCCCGAGCTGCAAAACCAGCAAGTTTTTATTGGGGATTTCAAAAGCGGAGGGGTGTACGAATAGGGAGTGGGTCACAGAGATCACATGCTTCAAAGGGCAATAAAAGATCACAAGGCAAAAGGGCAGAGCAGGATCACAAGGCAAGGGTGAAATTAGAATTACTGATGAGGGTCCATGTCCCTCTGGGCATGCATTGTCTTGATAAACATCTTAAAAGGAAACTGGGTTGGAGAGCAGACAACTGGTCTGACTAGAGTTCACCAGGCTGGAATTTCCCAATCCTAGTAAGCCTGAGGACACTGCAGGAGAACAGGGCGTATTTCATCCCTTATCTCAACTGCATAAGACAGACACTCCCAGAGTGGTCATCTACAGGCCTACCCCTGGGAATGCATTCCTTCCCCAGGATTATCAATTATTAATATTCCTTGCTGGGAAAAGAATTCAGCAATATTTCTCCTACTCACACGTCCATCTATAGGCTCTCTGTGAGAAGAAAAATATGAATCTATTTTGCCCATCCCCACAGGCAGTCAGACCTTATGGTTATCTTTCCTTGTTCCCTGAAAATCACTGTTATTCTGTTCTTTTTCAGGGTGCCCTGATTTCATACTGTTCAAACACGCATGTTTTACAATTTGTACAGTTGACACAATCATCACAGGGTCCTGAGGTGACATATATCCTCAGCTGACAAAGATGACGGGATTAAGAGATTAAAGACAGGCATAGGAAATTATAAGAGTTGATTGGGGAAGTGATAAATGTCCATGAAATCTTCACAATTTATGTTCAGAGACTGCAGTAAAGACAGGCGTATTAAATTATAAAAGTATTAATTTTGGGAACTAATAAATGTCCATGAAATCTTCACAATTTATGTTCTTCTGCCACAGCTTCAGCCGGTCCCTCTATTTGGGGACCCCGACTTCCCACAAGTTAATTTGTTCTGCCTTCTGCTAAAGTGTTTCTCACTTTGTCACCACATATTCACTGCCAATCTGGTTTCCTCAGAGTCCTCCTAAAATTAATCTATAGGCAAGTTTCAACTCACTCTCATTTTCAAACCAAAAATTATTAGACCCAAAGCTAAAGAGCACCTTGTCTCAACACATAACCTAGAAGAACAACAAACTAAGAAAAAAAACTCTTCTTGGCATTTTCCCTCATGACCTAATTTCCAATTGAGCTGCATATTTCTTATTGCTCTCCTTTTCCCTTCCCATTTCTCCCTCTTAAGCCTTGCCACTGAGAGATGATACGTCAGTTTGTTAGGCAATTGTCAGCAGCAGCAAGATGTCCATTTATTTTAAGTTGCTTTAGTCTTGTTTGAGTTTTAAGATAAAGCCTATTTCCAGGGCATATTTTCTTTCTTGTGTTGTTTTACACTAATTAGGAAAAAAAGGAATAACCCTGTGTAGAAAAAAAATTGAAAAGGTTTTACTTTTAACAAATTCGCAAGTATTTTCCAAAGTACATTTAAAAAAGCTGTGCCCTTTAATGGTTCTTTAAAAGTATGAATTTTGAAAATAAAATCTTAGACAATTAAGCTATTTCAAAATAACTTAATTTGCACTTGCATTCAGGGAATGCTTGAGCTTCCAAATATTAACAATTGACCCTTACCTATGTCAATGTTAAAACAAATATGTTGAAAAGAAAGTTGATTGATCTATACCTTGTCCAGTGCTTCAGTATTTGCATCATGGGAAAGCAGTTTTTTTGCCAGTGATGTGCTCTCACTATACACAGCATACTGGAGAGCAGTGTTGCTGTAGACATCCTTAAGGTTTGGATTGGTGCCACGTTCCAGCAGAATAATGGCAGAAGCCTCTTCTTGGCAATGCACAGCCTGTGCCTGTTAGATGAAGAAATAGATTGTAAACTCTAAGAAATTCAAAATACACATTCTACAGGTTTCACCAATTCGTTATATTTAAATGAGATCAATTTATTTTAATTCTATATGTGTAAATCAAATCCATGTCATGCTGAAAGAGTTGGCTACTATATACCTGTATCAAAGGCACACTCTTTTCTTTGTCACAGATGTCAATTTGGCATTTTCTGTTCACCAGGAGAGTGACCACTTCCACATGGCCACTTGCACAGGCCAAATGTAGAGCAGTTCTACAAGAATAAGAGGACTTTTTAGGAAACTGTAGTGCAATATCTCAAAACATACAATCATTCATGTAATTGTAAACATTGAATA
Source organism: Pan troglodytes (assembly GCF_028858775.2). NCBI lineage: Eukaryota > Metazoa > Chordata > Mammalia > Primates > Hominidae > Pan > Pan troglodytes. Next base: position 23,136,107 of record NC_072412.2, read on the forward strand.
GCATGTTTTTCCTCTGCCTTCAAAACAAATAATTAATTTTTTTAAAGGAAAGTACAATACTTATTAGCTCTTATTGCTCACTACCTTAATGAAAACAGCAGCCTATCTGAATAGAACGAGCTCGGTCTTTGGATTCAGTTCAACTAGGGCTCGAGTCCTACTTTAAACCCTGTCACTTACCAACTATTGCTTAGCCTTTCTGTGCCTCAACTTCCTCATTAATAAAGATGACAATAGTAGCTTTCTCAAAGGACACCACCGTGATGCTTAAATGAGGAACTATGTAAAGTATTTAGAATAGTTCCTACAACAACTCAATAATTGTAATCATTGTAAGATTTTTGTTTTTTGAGACAAGATCTCACTCTTTTGCCCAGGCTGAAATGCAATGGTGTAATTCTACCTCACTGTCGCCTGGAACTCCTGGGCTCAAGTGATCCTCCATCCCCAGCCTCCTGAGTAGCTGGGACTACAGATGTGCACCAGCATGCCCAGCTATTTATTTAAAAATTTTTGTAGAGTAAGAATTTCACTTTGTTGTCCAGGCTGGTCTCAAACTCCTGGCATCAAGCAATCCTCTCCCCTCAGCCTCCCGAAGTTCTGGGATTATAGGTGTGAGCCACTGCACCCAGCCAGATATTATAATTACTACTATTACTACTACTTAACAAAAAGATTTTAATTAAGTAAAATGATACAATTTACCTACTTTGTAGGATGACTTAACGAGTAGTTCACATTTTAACACCTCTGATATTTGAATGCCATTTATGATTCATGATTTATTACAACTATAATTGGTAGCATTTTAAAAATTATCTTATTGATATATAAAATTATGGGGCATCACACAATCCATGAGACCTTACATTAAGTAGAATATGGTATACTCAGCAGGTCTAAGGCAGTTCTAGGCAAATAACTGGCACTTCAATACATTTTAGTTCTTAAAGGGGAACTATGGGGAAAGAGCACTGAAATAACAATAACACATATTTTAAACAAATTAATTCTTTGATTTTCAAACAACTTGAAGCCAAAGGAAACTCATGATTCAAATGAATACGCATGGCTCATTATATTCAATACTTATATTTACAGAATATATGCAAATAAGACTTTCCAATGATTAATATTAGTATTTAAGACTGATAAACTTTTGAAAGGGCAGTTAAAGATTATCTTCTACTATTTTCTAACTTCAGAAATGCTTTTGTTTGAAAGGTGGGAGATAAAGTTTCAATGAGATTAAGTCCCGATATTCTCATTTTAAATCTCTCAGCTTGTGCAGGCAGGGAGGTAAACATGCAGTTTTTAAGGATGGAAGGGTTCTAAGAGATAGAATACGTCTGCTACATAACAGGTACTCAGGTTATGTTTGATGAATAAATGGAATAAAAGAATGGATAAATACAGTTGCGGAGTTCAGTATTTTTAAATAAACTCCTATAAAGCAATGTTTTTGCAATAGTAATTATTTGTGTTATTTTTATTTTTAAAGAATACAATTAAAATGAAACGATTAATCTATCATTGTTTGCATAAATGGAATGAATCTACACATAAGAAAAACACGTACGTAATAAATATATACATAATAAAATCAGGAAACACAGATAAAAACTTTCCATTTTCACTTATGAAGAGGCTAAAAGTTCAAAGAAGATAATAACACACACAATAATGATAAAAAATAGAAAGCGAGAATTATTTTTTTCTGTGCAAGATTTATATTCTTCTCTTCTGAAAGATTATTCCATTAATAATAAACCTATACTAGAAGTTTTGTACATGCTCACTGCAGCAATCAGATAAGAAAAAGGAAAAAAAAACTTTACCTAAAATACAAATGCTCAGAAATTACAAATTTTTATCATATTTTTACATATTTTTTGCTAAAATAAGACCACAGTATGTTTATGTGTATGTATAATCAAACTAATTTTTTTTCCTCACTGGCTATAACAAAATACATCTTCGCACATCAACGTACTTCTGTATCTATTGTCACCTTCAACGGTCACACATTATTCCATTTTATGGATGCAACTGAAATTTATTTATAGGATCCATTCTGTGGGTTATATAATAAAGTGCATGTATCTACTTCCTAGGGGTATTTTAGTATAACGGAACTCATGGGTAAAGGGAATACATTTTTAAACGTAGCGCTTTATCTATTTGAAAAGTAATCAGCAACTTAAACTTTAAGCAGCAGTATAAAACATCCTCACAAATGTTGTGGATAGAAAACAGTTTCATTCCTCTTTTAAGTTCTTATACCAGAAATGCGAAGGATTTTTTCCTATGTACATAAGTAACTTGTAGATCTGGAAAAAAGTACTTTGCCCACTTTTAGAGTTTTTGATGATTTGATTTGAAAGAATTCCCTGTAAAATGAAGATGTATTTTTCATCTAATGTGTATATATACATACAACTTTTCATCTAATGTGTATAAATGACACATACAACACATTATATCTGTAACATGTTATATTTATCAGTAATATATATATATGATATATAATAAAGAATATAGACCAGGCACGGTGGCTCACACCTGTAATCACAGCACTTTGGGAGGCCGAGGCAGGCAGACAACTTTAAGTCAGGGGTTCCAGACCAGCCTGGCCAACATGGTGAAACTCCGTCTCTACTAAAAATACAAAAATTAGCTGGGTGTGCTGGCATGTGCCTGTAATCCCAGCTACTTGGGAGGCTGACGCAGGAAAATTGCTTGAACCTGGGAGGAGAAGGTTGCAGTGAGCCAAGATTGTGCCATTGCACTCCTGCCTGGGCAAAGAAGCGAGACTCTGACTCAATATATGATGAATTCCCTGTAAAATGAAAGCATACTTTTCATCTGAATATATATATGATATAGTAAATATTTTTCAAGTATATTCTTTTATTTTGTTAATTTTTTTCTGAAATACAGGCAGTTTTAATTTTTAGTTTGCTAAATAAACCTTCAAATGTCTGCTTGTGAGGTCATTCTTAGAAAGGCCTTTGTCAACATAAAATGTACCTGGAAAATAAGTGTTTGTATTTTGTTCTGGTACTTTTCTCATTTGCATATATAAAAATTTCAATCTGTATTCCAATCTGTATGTTTGTGACATGAAATTTCATTAGTTTTCTTCAAACAGCAGGCATTTTTTCATTAATAATTCATCCTGCTCATCAGGTCTTATATCTTAAATAACTTCAGTGTTTCTGGGTTTCCTATTCTGTTCCATGCCTTTATCTGTCTTTTCAGCTGTTAGTAAACAATTGTAGAAATAGCACATTTTGATATCTAGAGGAGCAAGTGTTTTTTCACTCCATTATGAAATTTTTTTAAATGTCATCACAATAGTAAAAGACAGGTGTCATGCAAAAATGTTAAAAGCTTGATATTTTCATTCGGTTTATGTAAAATTGATAAACACAGAAAGAGCTCACATTTTGAGAAAAATGTTTGTTCCCATTCAAGAACACAGAACCCACCTCCCACTTCCAAGCTTCTAAGAACCTTCAGTAAAGAACCTATCTACAGAGGTGGATAAAGATGTAAAACGGACAGTTTAATGAGAACTTTTTGCCTACTGAAAATAACTCACGGTATTTTTGATAGCGGAATGACTTATCTCATTAGGCACCTCCTATAACGTATATAACACTATATTTTAAACGTGTACATTAAAAATAACAACATCGTATATGCTTAACTTTATGAGTTAAATCACTCAAATTCTCCACCAACTGCTCCAGCCAGGAAATCATGAGGGATGGAAAGCAGCTGAGGCTTGATTTGGCTCCACGGCTCCGAGGGTGCCTGGCCCCCTCCAAGGCCCCGTCCCATGGGTTGCGGGGAAGCCGGGCCTGGGGACCCCCCTCTCACCCTGGGCTGACCCCAGCTACCTGTGCTGCTTGTCCTGGGCGTCCACGTCTCCGCTCCTGCGCTCCAGGCCGCGCTCCACCTCCGGCCCTTGACAGCCGCCCTGTGGGTTTTCCGCAGTTCCGCGTCCCGGATTCGGTACCCGGAACCGTGTAGACGTGGTCTATGGAGCCCGGGCCATCTGGCCCCCGCGGCTCCCGAAGCCGAAGAACTTCTTGGTGGTGGTGACTTCTCAGACCCCCAACCACCGGCTCCTGAGCGGGGGCTGCTCTCTGTCACCTTTTCACTGCCCCCCACCGCCGACCCGGCCCCAAATCCAGGATCCAACCCCAAATCCCCGATCCAATCCTCAAATACCCTATCCAGCCCCCAAATCCCCGATCCAATCCCCAACCCGCGATCCCAAATCTGCGATCTAACCTAGAATCCGCGATCCAGCCCGGTCCACCACAGCCTTCAGCAGCGACACTCGGTCTCTGACCTCTCCGACAGAGTGAGCCTTGAAAGCCCTTGGGTGCGCGCCTGCACCGCGGTGGCCGTCCGGCTCCCGGAAGCCTCAGAGGACAGGACGTGCCCAGGTGGGAACTGGGCTCCACAGCACAGCTCAGCTGTGGCTGCAAACCGTGTGTCCAGCCCAGAGCCAGGCCATCCAACTCCCACTCCCCTCTCGCCGACCAGTGCTGGCTCCTCCATTCCTTCACCAGGGTCTTGGAGCCTTGGGACATCTTTGGGACCTCTGCTCTCCCCAATTCCTCCCCCTGCAGCTCCAGGCCCCCAGCCTCAGCTCACATACCCCTAAGGGCAGGGCGTTCACTCTGCTAGAAGCACCTCCGGCTGCTGGGTGCACCTGCTGGGTGGATCAGGCAGGCCCCACCCAGACAGCAGTCGCTTCAGCATCCCCTCTCTGTCCCCAATGTCAATGCATACCCCCGCTGAGCCCAGCCCAGCTCTCAGTGCCCAGGACCCCTGAGGCTCAGATGGGCAGATCAGCAGGGGCACATGGAGCTCCCTCCTGCACCCCCCAGGATGGGACCCACCTGCGGAGCATGTGGGTAGGGGTCCCATCTCCAAGATCCAGAGGGGTGCAGGTGGGATGTGCCCCAGCTGCAGCATGGCCCTCTCCCAACTCCAGACTGTGCTAACCCTCAGTGACCCCGCACCCTAGAGTCAGCGCAGTGCTCTGTCCTCGGCGGAGTCCAGTGGAGCCTGGGCACAGCTCCCCCCCCGTGTTGGCGTAACCCTCGGCTGTCCTATGTCAGGGTCCCCTCATCTGCCCCCTTGTGCAGTGGTTCCTAGAGATCACTCTCACAGGCATCAGGTGCATGGCCCAAGGTCAGTGCCAGTGCCCCTGGTGCAGTGCCCGCTGTCCAGTCCACACTGGCCACCCTGGCTGGCTGCAGTGGAGGCCGCAGTAACAGAAGCCTCACTCCCTCTGGCCCCCACTCCCCTCTCCCACACCGGCTGGCCACTGGGCTGGGGCACGTGGGCTGCCTGCCTTGTGCTAAAAATGGAATCCCAGACTTTCTGGGTTTAATAATACAATCCTGCCCCACAGGGCCCTCCCCATTTTCTGGGCACACCCCAAACATCTTCCATGGGAGAAATTGGTCATGTGAGCCCAGGCATCCAGGAGCCCCATGTCTGATGCCCGGGGAGGGAAGGGCTTGCCAAGGCTCTTCCCCCAGTTCCCAGGACTGCTGCCAGCACCCCACTGGCACAACTCCCCTCAGCACAGTGGGGTAGATGCTGCTGGGTATCCATTGGGAGCCAGCCCCAGGGGCTGCAACACACAGCAGCACTTTCCTGTAGCCATGGCTATGCCATGGCCGTGAGTGACCAGGGCTGTTTCTGTCCAGGAGACACACTGTCCTGCACCGTGCACTCACCCTCCCCTCTCCCTGCCTACCCTATTCAAGCCTGGGCTGGGGATCCTGAGCCACAGTGGCTCAGCCACCAGCCCTGCCAGCCGCCTGCCCAAAAGCATGCTCCCCAGGCCACCCAGACACGAGGAGCCCAAGAGAGCTCTTCCCAGGGCCATTCAACCACCCCTCAGCCTCCCTTCACCCTGCCCTGCACTTGGAGAGGCTCTGTGACCCACCCCCCACACAAGAACTCACAGCAACGCCCTTCTCTTTTTGGGAGAAAGCTCTGCTGGCATCAGGGACCACTGAGGGAAGCGAGCACATGGAGAGCGGGACTCGGGTCCCCCATGACTGTGCCCCAGCAGCCCCACTGCCAGACACTTCTGAGCTGCCATGGGTACCCGTTTCACAGGTAGGGAAACTGAGGCTCAGATCCAGGGAGCAGCAATATGTGTGGGCCCACCCATCTTTCTCCACAAGCCGCAGGAGCCCAGCGGCAACAGTGGGGAGACCCTGCTCTGCCTGCCCCCACCCTGCCACTGGCCTGCAGGCTCCCCCTGGGATGTGGCTGCCCACCTGCAAAGCTATGTCCTTGCCACCCAGGTCTGAGTCGTGCAGAGCTGGCTCCAGTGGCTGTAGGTGCCACAGTCGCAGGGCCTCAGGTCTTCACACCCCCCATCTGTGCTGCCACAGCCAATGGCACTGAAGACAACTGTCCTCAGATGGGGCTGCTGGCCTGGGGGTTGCCACTGCCAAGCGTGAGCTGTCACCTTCCAGGATGCTCAGGTTGGGGGAGCCTGGTGTGGCCCCAGCCACAGCCCTCTAAAGCCCCTGCTACCTGCAGCCCATCACAGGAAGCTTCCATAGGCAGGGCCCTTGGTCTGCCCCTCACCTTCTTGGTCTTCAATGTGGGGGGCTGAGAGCCATCCTGAGATGGAAGCTGGAAGGAGAGCAGGACCCCAGGCCTCACTTGAATCAACCAACTGTGGTGAGCCAGCCCCTCCCCTCCCGCAGCTTGCCTTCTGGCAAGGCCGCCACCACTCCCCTACCATGTCCAGTGGTGTGCCCCACAACAGGGGGCCCAGCTTGTCAGGGGAAGGACTTCTGAGGAATGGCCATGTCCTTGTCTCCAGAGGGCCAGGTGTTCGGCCTTTCTCCTGGGCCCAGGGTCAGAGCAGGGAGGAGTCCAGGGCACTGTATGGGCTTGACTTGAGGCTCACAGAGGATGCAGCCCCCAACCACTGGTGCCTGGGAGGCCAAGGAGCTGCTCCTGCAGGGGCAGTTGAACCCAGTCCTTCTGCTGAAAGGCTGAGCTGCTGCAAGGCCTCCAAAGGCTCACGGGAGAGTAGGAGAGATTCCACGGAGACTGTGCAGAAGCTGCACGCCACAGCTTCATCCAGCCCTGGCTTCTTCCACCAGAGGCGTGAGGGCTCTGTGTCACCAAGCGTGTTGGCAGCTGATTGGGCTCCATGCAGCATGATGGCTTTGATCTGAGCCCTAACACCAGCCTTGGCCTCCAGCCCCCTTGCCAGGCCTGTTCTGCCAGAGCTCCAGCCTCTCTACTCTTCCCTGGGGGGCCACATCCCAGGTGGGGTGGCAGGTTTGGTTTCCCCTGATGGAGGAGAGCCGAGTGCTTCTCCAACAACAGTGGTATCAACAGGGACATCTGTCTCTGCTTCTAAGGCCACCTGCCCAACTGCGCTTCCTCTCCAAGGCTTGTTTTCCAAACAATTTGCTTAATATGATTCCTGGGTGAGTTGAACACAACTAATCTTGCTTACCCAGGTAATCCTGCTGCCTCCCAGCAGGTAGGGTTGGGAACAAGCCCAGGAAGAAGAAATGCCTCAGATGTGCCGATTCACTGCCCTGGCATCGTCCTTTCTCTTGCAGAGCCAGAAACGCCTTCAGAAATGGGGGCAATGGGAGCCCAGCCTCAGGACCTTGTCTGGACGAGGGGCATTGTTCTCTGAGTGCCCACGTGGGCAGAGAAAGTGCATGTGGATGTTGGTGGGCTGTGGAGCCCCCTCACTGCCCATGCCAGTGGGGTGCAAGGCCAACCTCATGGCACTGGGAAAGGCTGGATCTCGCAGGACCTCTGCTAAGGCTGCGCTCTTTGGACATGGGGGCCAGCTGGGAACTTGTTCTCTGAAGGATGAGTGCTCAGGCCTCATCCCTCACCTTCTGGGCTCAGGCAAGCTGCTCGCCCAGATCCTATGCCAACAAGGCTGGGGAGCTGCCTCTGTTCCCTTCTGGGGCAGACCTGACTCCTTCAGCTGCTCTGAGTTGGCCCAGAGGCACAGGTCTGTCTTCCCCTGGATGTCACAGCTTTTCTGAGAAACAAGCTGGTCACTCACCATGGATGGAGACAGGCTGAAGGGGACCTGCAGTCAGGCTATGCTGGAAGGGGGACTCATAGCACTGGGGGTGCTGGGCAGCCAGGGGGTGCCAGGACGACAGGTGACTCAACCGGGCGACTGGTCCCAGCCTTTCCCTTGACCCCTAGGCTGCAGGTCCCTCCAGGACAACACTGGAGCATGTCCTCCTGGTGAACCTCAGTAGAGGGATGTGCGCTCTGAAAACACTTGGCAGAAGGACTTGCTCTGAAGGTTTTAGAGCCGTTTCTGTGGATGCTGTGACCTTGAGTCACTTTGGATCCTCCCAGCCTCCCTCCTAGTGCTGATCCCCTAAATGGGGCTCTGCTCCAGATACCATCCTTACCCCAGGCGGCAGCCTGGGCCTGGGCCCTGGCCCGGGATGGGCTGCAGAACAGCTCCCCTGTGTCCTAAGGCCCAGAGCAGCAAGAAGTGCTGCTTTCTGGCCACCTCCTCCCCCTCCTCATCTAGGCCTGGGTCTGGGTGTGCTGCAGGCCAGGATTCAGGGCTTTACCCAGGCTGTGGACAAGAGGGGTGATGAGAGCTGAGCACACTTATCTGAGCAATGGCATGAATTTCAGGGCACCTGGCTATGGGCCCTCAGGCACCTTGGAAAGAGTGGGAAGAGCCCTGGGGCACCCCATTAGGCACCCCACAACCAATACACAGCCACAGTGGTCAATCCAGTGGCCCCTGGGGAAACTGAGGGCCCAAGAGAAAGATTTAAGGTGGCTTATTGGGAAGCCAAGTCCTCTCTCCTGGGACCCTGTGGTGGGTACAAGCTAGGATAGGGACCCTAGCTTTATACTAGGACTAGATTTATGCTTCTCTGAAACACTCAGTCCCAGGGCCAGCCCCCAGGAGGACTGAGCCCCTTCCAGTAACACTGAGCCCCTTCCAGGCCAGGCCCAGGTCCCAGGGCTCTGGGCTGCAGGGACAAGGCAGCCTGATGAAAGAGTCCCTGCCCGGGGCGGGGGCGGGGCCCAGGACCCAGCCCACCTCGGTCGGTCCCTCCTCTCTTTCTCATGCCTCAGTTGCAGCCAAGGCCTTCTGCTTGGCCACCCCAGGCTGGATGCTGTGGACTCCTGGTCCCCTCCCCTCTTGCCCAGCCCGCAGCCAAGGCCAGGCTCTCAGGTGAAGCAGAAGACTGGTCCCAGGGTCCCTCCCCAGAATTCCACCCCATGAGCCTTTCCATCCTCTCCAGAGGTACCTGGGCTTGACACTGTGCCCACCTGCTCCATAGCAGTGGCTTCCCAGGGCAGATCCTCTGAGACATGGCCCTCAAACTCTCTCCCATCTCTACTGCTGCCCCTCCCACAGCCTCCTTCCCTGCATTCTCGTGGTTTATGCCTCAGCCCACTGGCTGTGTTCTTTTAGCTCCTGGCACCTCACCCCTTCCTGCCATCATGTTCTTCAGCTCCCTGAGGAGCCTCTGGGGTCCCATGGTCCTGGAATCACTGAGTGCCATGGGAGTGCAGGGTCCAGTGCGGGAGTCAGAGCCCAGTGCACATCGGGAGCACAGCCCTGCAGGGGGAGGGCTGGGCCTGCTCACACTCCCAGCATCAGGCCAGGACACCCCCACACCCACTCACTCACATTATCTGGGCCCTCCTGGAGGCCTGATGGCAATAGAGGTGGCCTGTCTGCCTTGGGCAACCCCTCCCAGTCACCCTTAGTTCTGGGCAGGAGTCCCCTGGCCTCAGCCCCACTCACCCCACGAGGATAAAATGAGGTGACATCCTTCTGGGACACTGCAGAGGTCAAGCCCAGTACCATGAGAATTAGTGGCTGCTGGGAGTCATGGCAGCTGGATGGTGGCTGGATGAAATCCCCAGGGATGGTCCTCGGATCCCCTTCCAGGGACCCCCACCCTATTTATGACCTGTGCTAAAGCTCATGATACCCTCTTTTCCAGAGGCTGAGGCCAGTGGATCCTGGCTGGACACAAAGTCCATGCCCCTCCACCCTCAGGCAGAGGCTTAGTCAGTGCACACAGGCTCCCCTGTGATTATTCAGAAGCGACAGAGGCTGACTACAGCTCACCTAGAAGACCACAGGGGCCTCTTGTCTTGGTCCCTGGAAGCGGCTGGGCCCTGGGGGTGGTGGTCAGAAAGGCGTGTGGTGCTCTGCCCTTTACCCGAGAAGGCCTTCCATTCGCTCCTCCGAAGGGCCCTGCTGCCTCCTGCCACTTCTGTCCACCTAGCCTTTGCCATGGCTATGCCCCCTGCCTGGTGCACACCACGGCCCTTTCGCCAGTTAACTCTCCCATCAGCTCAAGTGACCCTTCCTCCAGGAAGCCCCTGGCTGCCCGACCCTGGTTGTCCCACCCGACTGCTGCCTCCATCACTCTTCAGATGCTCACAGGAGGCAACGGGGTTTGTCTTGTCCCCGCTTTATCCAGAGGTCTGGCGCACAGCAGGGTCCCCATAAACACTAGTCCACATGCACCTCCCTGGCCCCGGCTGGTAGAGCAGGCAGCACAGCCCAAAGGGAGAGGAGGTCAGAGATCAGCTTCCAAGCAGGGCAGCACAATTGGTCACCAGCTGTTGTGATCCTCCACTAGCCTCTCGGCAGGAAAGTCACACCCAGTGCAGGCGCTGAGAGTGTGTGCCTTGGGGACAGGGCTGTGTGGACGTCCTGGTGTCTGAGCTTTGCAGGGGGCTCTTGCAGAGCATCCCCAAGAGCAAAGGGTGCCCTGCAGATTCCAACCTGGGGACCAGTCAGCAGGGACTTCCCACCAAGGTGTCCAGAGTGAGGTCCAGGGCTGGGCGGCCTACTGTCACTGGCAAAGGGCAGAGCATGGACTCCCAGCCCAGGGTCCAGAAAGAAACAGGGAGGGAAATCCCTTGAGGGGTTTTGAGGGTGGTGCCTGAGCCGGGGACCTGGGGACGTGGGGGTGGCTGGGCTGAGCCTTCTGGCCATGGTCTCAGGCTTCAGTGGGCACTGTGTTAAAATGCAGGACACATTAAAATGCAGCTTCCCAAGACACCCCAGCCTTCAAAATGGGAGATGAGGGTAGTGCTGAGGCTTCCACCCCACATGGGCTCACTGAATGTCACTCTGTGCTGAGCACTGGTCCAGATGCCAGGGAGAGAGTAGGAACCGGAGGCCCAGCCCTGCTCGCTCTCCAGCATGGACCGGAAGCCACAAGCCTCACCTCCACCCTTGGGGAAGGTGAGGATGAGGAATTTCTATTGTTATGTCTTCTCCTCACATGCCCTGCAGGGTTAGAGCCCTGTGGGGAATCCCAGTCCTCCTGAGGAGCTGGACGCTGGGCCAGGGAGGGAGGAGAGGTGGGAAGGGCCCCGAGCCCCAGTAGCAAGAGGGAGCAAAGTGTCTCCCAGCCTGTGCACTTAACTGGCACCCTGCAGTTTCTTGCACTTCAAAAAGGTGTTTTTAGCAAGAGCTAGCACTGAAAATCCAACAAGCAAAGAAGCCACAGACTCATCCCCGAAGCAGGCTGCACACACCCTGTTGAAATTGCCAGCTCTCCTGGACACATCTGCACAGGCCCCACCGAGGCTGAGCTGGCATCTGCATACATTAATCATGAAGCAGCTTCACCTGTGGCGTCCCCCACACCCACTGCCTTCCTCCCTGCACAGTGACTGGAGCTAGGATGTCATGGCCACAGGTTCGGCTTGGAAAGAAGACACTGGGCTGAGAGTGACCATCCCTCCAATGCAATGTGACAGCCATACCCCAAACCCAATGGGACAGTCTCTTCCCCCAGGGGCCTCAGCTGAAGCTAACTGTCTCCACCTGGATCCCCGTGGGCGAGAAGCAGGAGCTGTGTTCCGCCCCGACAACACAGAGTAGTTCATTCCCTGCCTGGAAGACACCCCAGGAGCCTGCCTGGGGGCACGTTAGCCAAGTGTCATTTACTTTATTCATTTTTGGAGACAGGGTCTCACTGTGTCACCCAGGCTGGAGTACAGTGGCATGATCATGGTTCACTGCAGCCTTGACCTCCTGGGCTGAGCAAGCTCCCTGTTTCAGCTTCGTGAGTAGCTGATACTAGACATGCACCACTGTGTCCAGAATTGGTGGGTTCTTGGTCTCACTGACTTCAAGAATGAAGCTGCAGACCCTCGCGGTGAGTGCTACAGCTCTTAATGGCCGCACGTCTGGAGTTCGTTCCTTCAGATGTTCGTATGTGTCCAGAGTTGTTCGTCCCTCCCTGTGGGTTCGTGGTCTTGCTGGCCTCAGGAGTGAAACTGCAGACCTTCACGTGAGTGTTACAGCTCATAAAGGTGGCACAGACCCAAAGGGTGAGCAGCAGCAAGATCTATTGCAAAGAGCAACAGCACAAAGCTTCCACAGCGTGGAAGGGGACCAGAGGGGTTTGCCGCTGGTGGCTCTGGTGGCCTGCTTTTTTATTCCCTTATCTGGCCCCACTCACATCCTACTGATTGGTCCATTTTGCAGAGATCTGATTGGTCCGTTTTACAGAGAGCTCATTGGTCTGTTTTGACAGAGTGCTGATTGGTGCATTTACCAACCTTTAGCTAGACACAGAGTATTGATTGGTGCATTTACAATCCTTTGGCTAGACACAAAAGTTCTCCAAGTTCCCACCCTAAGATTAGCTAGACATAGAGCCCGGCCCTGATTGGTGTGTTTACAAACCTTTAGCTAGACACAAAGTGCTGATTGGTGCGTTTACAATCCTTTAGCTAGACACAGAGCGCTGATTGCTGCATTTACAATCCTTTAGCTAGACAGAAAAGTTCTCCAAGTCTGCACCCATCCCAGAAGCCCACTCGGCTTCACCTCTCACTGGCACTCGCAGCGGGACTTTGCGGCACCTAGCCCGGGCACTCTGGCAGCCCAGAGGGAGCTCATCCGCCGATCAAGCCCAGCAGGTGCTTGCCGGCTGCGTGGAGTGCGGGGCCTGCCCAGCCTGTGCCCACCCGGAACCTGTGCCAGCTGCGAGTGCCCGTGGGCACAGCCCCAGCTCCCACCAGTGTCTCTCCCTCCACACCTCTCTGCAAGCAGAGGGAGCTGGCTCCAGCCTTGGCCAGCCCCAGAGAGGGGTCCCCACAGCGCAGTGGCAGGCTGAAGGGCTCCTTGAGCATGGCCAGAATGGACGGCGAGGCCAAGGAGGCACCAAGAGCGAGAAAGGGCTGCTAGCACTTTGTCACCTCTCACCACCACAACCAAGTCAGACCCAGCCAGCCCTCTCCACCCAAGTGCCCATTTCCAACACCTCCATCTGCAGGGCCCTGTCCCATGCCCCAGCCACCTCCCCTCCCCGCGTTGTCTGCTACTCCATGCCTGGGGGTCCCAGGTGGTCTCTGCAACACAGAGTGAGAAGGCTCGGCCTGGGAACCATGGCGGGTGTGGGGGCCCTGCTGTGCTCAGCATTCCCGAGTAAACACTGTTTGCCTGCTGCGCTGGACCACCAGCAGGAAGAAGTTGCCCTCTAGAGTAGGGAGTCCAGGAAGAGGAGAATGGCCCCTTCTTTGGAGGCCACTGCTGTTTGCTGCCACCTCTGCTGCCCACCACCACACCACCAGCAGTGCAGCCCCGAATAGCTCCCCAACCCGTCCCTGCCATGGGCATTCCAGTGCCTGTTAGTGCCTCAAACTGCCCCCTCCCAGGCAGACAGTGCAGCCCCATAGCACCCTCAACCTGCTCCCTACTGCAGCCCAGACAGCCCCCCCAAACTGCTCCCCCCGCCGGCCGCCACTCACTGCCAGTATTGTAGCCCCGGATAGCTCACCCAACCCATCTCCCCGCCACTGGCAATGCACAATAGCGGACACAACCTGCTTCCCTGTTCCCCCCCCACTCCACCGGCAGTATAGCCCCCCTCATACGCTGCTAACCTGCCCCACTGCCAGCAATGCAACCCTGGATAGGGTCCCAAACCAGCCCCCCCGTGCCACAGGCAGTGCACACACGGGCGGTGCAGCCCTAACAGCACCCAAACCCGCACTCCGTGGCTGCCCAGATAACGTGCCTACCCCGCAGCCTACCACTCTGGCTGAGCTGAAGTCTCCATCACTACCAACTGCAGCCTCCGTCGCCACAAACCACAGTGAAGCGAGCTACAGTGGTGCAGGCTCCAGCCTCCAGCATGCTCCCTCTCTGCGCGTTTTCTAAGCCGAGCATGCAGCACTCAGTCCAGCAGACGCCGAAGAGGCTGGAACGCTGGGAGGCCCCCTCAGCATACCTTGTATACTGAGATTATGGGAATGAGGTTCCTGGACTCTATGTTCAGATTGGATGAGAGAAAAATTTCTAGGCCTACTCTGATTGGACTTTATTTTCATGCTCTGATTGGTTGTTCTAAGACTTACTCTTATCCAATCAGAACATGATAATAAAGCCCAATCAGAATAGGCCTAGAAGTTTTCTCTGATCCAATCAGAACATGTAGTCCAGAAACGTCATTTGCATAACCTCAGTATATATATGTAATGCTGAAGGCAGCCCATTCTCTGCTTTGCCTTGTCTTCCCGAGTAGCTGCTCCATTCCCGGCATAGAGGATCAGGAGAGGGGACGCCACCTGCCACACGCTGGATGCTGGGGTCCGCACAACTGCGGCTCGCGTCGCTGTGGTTGGTGGCGGTGATGGAAACTGCAGCGTGGCTGGAGTGGTAGGAGCAGGGAAATAGTTTTAGGGTAGATGGAGGAGTAAGGGGGTGCTGAGTGCCAAAGGGAAAAGAAGATGGCAGGGCGAGCAGGAGAAGGCGTCGCAAAAAGACGGTGGGGAAAATATGGTGGGAAAAAAGTGGGTAGATGGAGGCAGAAAAACAGGGTGGCGAACAGGAGGGAGAGCTTTTGCGAAAAGATGGTGGGGAAAAGATGGTGGGTAAAAAGTTTTTCAGCCAGATGTGGTGTCTCAGGCCTGTAATTCCAGCACTTTGGGAGGCCAAGGCCGGCAGATCACCTAAGGTCAGGAGTTTCAGACCAGCTTGACCAACATGGAGAAACCTTGTCTCCACTAAAAATACAAAATTAGCCAGGCATGGTGGTGCATGCCTGTAATCCCAGCTACTCAGGAGGCTGAGGCAGGAGAATTGCTTGAACCCGGGAGGCAGATGTTGTGAGCCGAGATTGCGCCATTGCACTCCAGCCTGGGTAACGAGCAAAAACTGCATCTCAAAAAAAAAAAAAGGTTTTTGGGTAGATGGAGGGGGAAAAGTGGGTGGCAAGTGAGAGGAGGAAAGGGAGGATGGTGAGGGGGTGGAAATGGGGTGGAACAGGAGGGAGAGAAGGTTTGCAAAAAGATGGTAAGGAAAAACAGAGTAGGAAGAAAAAGTCAGGTGGGGAGAAAGATTGTGGGTAGATGCAGGGGGGAAGAGGATGGCAAGTGGGAGGAGAAAAGAGGGTGCTGAGAAAGGACGGTGCTGAGAGGGAGGGGGAAGAGAGGATGGTGAGCAGGAGGGAGAGAAGGTTTTGCAAAAGGATGGTGTGGAGAAAAGACTGGAGAGAAAAGTTTTTGGGTAGATGGAGGGGGATAAGAAGGTGGCAAGCAGGAGAGGGAAAAAGTGGGTGGTGAGCTGGAGGGAGAGAAGGTTTTGTGAAAAGACAGTGGGCGGAAAAGAAAGACCATGGAGAAAGAAAAGACAGTGAGGAAAAAGTTTTTGGGTAGATGGAGGGAGGAAAGAGGGTGGCAAGCAGGCTACAGGAAAGAAGAGGGTGAGCAGGAAATGGGGAAGGCTTTGTGAAAAGAGGGTGGGGAAAAATTTGGGGGGTAGATAGATAGGGAAAGAGAGTGGTGAGCAGGAGTGGGGAGAAAGCTTTGCAAAAAAACGGGAAAATGTTTTTGGATAGATGGAGAAGGGAAAGAGGGTGGCAAGGAGGAGGGGGGAAAAGACAATGGGGAAAAGAGTTTTTGGGTAGCTGGAGGGGAAAAGAGTGTGGTGAGCAGCAGGAGTGGAGAGAAGGCTTTGGGAAAAGACAGGGGAAAGTGTTTTTGGGTAGATGGAGGAGCAAAAGAGGGTGATGAGAGCAGGAGGGGCTGGCCAGGGAAGGGGGGAAATGATGATGGGGAAAAAACGGTGGGGAAAGTTTTTGGGTAGACGCATGGGGAAAAGCGTAATAATACCATCACCATTATTTGTGCAAGCCATTGGAGTGAAACTATCTGCATCATTGTATTTGACGCTCATAAAAACCCTGTGAAGTTGGTCTGATTATAATTCACAGACAGGGAGGCTAAGGCTTAGAAATAAAGTACTTTGCCCTGTATTCTCAACTGCTTCTCTCAGGTGGAACTAGGGAAAATCAGCATGCAGAGGTGTGACCTGTGGTCTGACTCAGCCTTGCGTGGTTTGGAGTTTGTTGCTGTGGTGTCTGACCGTACATGCAAAAAGGCACACCCTGCATTGTATCACATCAGATTTAATGTTCCTTGCTGGCATTTTTGCTGTTAAACGTTTTTCATTGCTCTTTAAGTAAGGGCATTTAGTGAGGAGGAGGCTCTTGGCATTGTCACTCACTTAGCTGTTTTTCTAGATACCTAGAAGCTCTTTTTATGTTAAAAGTTTTAACTTTTTAAGAATTTAAAGAATTTTTGAGTTAGGAGATTATCCCCGTGTGCACTTTAAAACAGTGACCCAAGTGCTCTAACAGCTAGAGGACTTAAATGAGGATTTCCAGCTGGTTGTGGCAAGCTATTGGTGGTGGTGTTGGCATAAAAATGCAACATGTGCTTGCTGCATTAGTAATTCATCCATATGCCCACTTCTCATTTTTATAGAAGGCTGAAGAAGTGCACATGTCCAATCAAGAATATTAAGGAAGAGTGAATTGGAGAAAGTACAAAATTGAACATACAAGTATGTAAGAAAAAAGCTGTTCTCTCTCATAGGCTAAATGTGTTCTTAGAATGGAAAATGGCTTGTAGCTAATGCTAGAGAAACAGAACAAACAATGTAGAATCACTGATGAAAGTTAGATTTACTAATTTATTTTATTTTATTTTTTGGCGATGGAGTCTTGCTCTGTCACCAGGCTGGAGTACAGTGACGTGATCTTGGCTCACTGCAACCTCCACCTCCCAGGTTCAAGCGGTACTCCTACCTCAGCCTCCCGAGTAGCTAGGACTATGGGGCATGCCATCACGCCCAGCTAATTTTTGTATTTTTAGTAGAGACGGGGTTTCACCATGTTGGCCAAGATGGTCTAAATCTCTTGACCTCGTGATCTGCCCGCCTTTGCCTCCCAAAGTGCTGCAAATACAGGCATGAGCCACTATGCCCAGCTGAAAATTTATTTTTAAAAGCCCTCGAGTCATGCCAAAACTGTTGTCTCTCTTTACCCATTTGTACAGCAGAAGAGAAACTGTCTTTAAAATCTGTCTGCCTGGATAAACTCAAAGGAGCCTTTACAGAAAGGTAAATGAGAAATCAAACATTTGTATGATCTAAGCGCATAGAAGATTAATGTTCGCATTGAGCCTGATGTGGATGGATCTCCACAGTGTGTGCTCACCGCAGGGCTGGACATGGGCCATCCTGTTCTGTCAGGGCTTCTGATTCGTCCCCTTCACTTTAGAGATAAGCCTCCTGACATTGTTATTTAGACTCACTGCCTCTCCTTCAGCCCCTCCTGCTCACACATCAGTCTCCGGAACCCTGCCTTCCATAACTTCGTTGTTTTCATGACAGTTTAATAATTAATTTTATTCCTGGGTAAATGTTGTTCAGGGGGATTGCATATGCTCTTCTTGTTAATATAGAAAGATGGATGAATCAACCTAATTACTATACAAAAAGAAATGAAAAGCTTATTAAATAAATGTTCTTATTATACTATATATGTAAATGTACATATAGTTTAGTATATTTTTTCTAATTTAAGAATAAGATATATATGTGTGTGTATATATGTGTATGTATGCTATAAACCTCTCATATTTAAATATGGATCACAGATCTCACATAGTAGGAAAGTTCTTTCAACTTAATTTTATTTTATGTTAAGACTGTAGACCACTGTTATATTAGAGGTCTGTATCATAGCTAAGTTATATTTTTAAAAGTAAGCCAGTCTGTGGCTGGCTGTTCTTACCTGGCAAAGGCCGAAGCTAATTCTGAAGCACAGGGCATTTTTGTTAGCAGATTGTCCTGAATGATGGAAATTGCACTTGGGATGAATGCCAGTTCATCTGGATTACCTAGAATTCCTTGGAGGCTATGGTGGAAAGGATCAGCTGCTCTCTGAGAGTGGGAAACACTCTTACTCTCAGTAATTCTCTGTTGTGTGCTGGTGTGGGTCAAACACGTAAGACGCGTCGTATTTACATTTGCTTTGACTCAGCTGCAGAGAACCCAAGCCCCAGTCCCACCAGCAAATCTTCTCTAGGTGGACAGCATATCTGAAATGGCATACAGGAAGGGAAAGGATGACAAAGGGTCTGGAAGCTCTCACTAACGTCACAGTCTGCCTTTCCTCAGCTTCCTTGTTTTTAAAATAAGGGCTGGAGAGACATGGCAAATAAGGGCCCTTTTAATATTAGCATTTCAGTCTTTTTCTGAAGGTATTAGGAGAGAATTAATGATTTATCACCACCTCCTTCATTACTTCTGTCAAACTCTGCTAGAAGTAAGGGAAAGCATCCTTTCTTTGTTTCAGCACATTCACACAGACTGGCTAATGAGACCACACACTGAAGAAGCCTAGAACTTCCACAGACACCCTGAAATCTAAGTCCTCATTTTTAACATACAGCTTTTAATACTAGCTTCATAAGTCCCGGATCCCTGCAAAGGTAAATGTTTTATTTTCTATATATTCAGAGAAACCATTCTCTGAATCTGTGCATTGCTCCTGGCAGGAAGCAAATGTCAGCTCATTCCTGTGTAATTGATACGTGACATCTTAGTTTCAAGGTTTAGCCAAAGTACTTACTAATAGATTTTAGATGACAGATATGGAGCTTTTTCTGTCATCCTTCAGTGGGAAAATCAGAAGGATAGAACTCTTGATGTTGAGTTTTGATGCTCTTATGGTAGTTTTGGAGACAGAAAGCTCAAAACAATGTTAAGAAAAAAATAGAATACATATATATGAATTATGTTTTACTTATCTGTTTAATGAATGCAAATTTGTTGATTTGAGAGGTAAAGTGACTTTTAAATCATTTTTATAAAATTCCGTTAAACTGAGGATTATGTATGAAAGTACCAGAATGATGCATGGGGCACAGTCACTCAGCAAATGTTAATACCATTTTTTATAGCATGTATTTGAAGGGCGATTATTTGTAATAATCTCAGGAACATTTGTCTCTTCATATGAGCTGCTGTCATGCAAATAAGGATAATCAGACTGTCTTAACTAAATGTTGGCTAGTTTCACTCAGGGTTTTCTTAGACTAGGGTTTGGTGAAATCTAAGAGCTCTGAAGATGAATCATCCTGTTAATGAGAAAATAGACTTGGCCTAGGTAGCCCATTGCATTCTTTTTGGTCTGTTTTCCTTTAAATTCAGGTTTTTGAAAAAGCATAAACACTAATGTCATCAGGTGGTTTGGTCTTGAAGCTGTCCTTGTAAACTCTAGAAGTCATGGGAAACATGAGGCATGTAGTAGGTGTTCCTTAGATTTGCTCAGGCCAAGAGCTCTTTAGAAGTAAAATATGTTTTACTCCTTTAAGGGATAGGCCTGCCTATCTCAGTAGTTAGGAAAACTTGCTAGTGGTTGTTACATTTTCACAAGAAGCTCTGCACAACAGAGCCTTATCTCTTGGCTTGGTAGCTGAGTCTCCTCTTGATAGTTTCCAAACAGCTTAAAATGCAGGGCTGTGTTAACTGCTGACGGTGTGGAGAAAAGATGTTTAACCAGGCCAGGGTGACAACTATCACTGTTTATATTCTCAGTAAAGTTTTAATTATGAAAAAGGATTTGTGAAGTTGGTCAAGCCGTAGCCAATCTGGTGTGCTTTGAAAGACTTTTGTATGTATGGTTCTATCAGAGAAGAGGGGCATCTTAGGATGTGATGTAGGCCCAGGACTCCATAGGCCTGTTATTGAAGCCAGCCTGGCAAACTGGGCAATGGCAAACCTTTGCTGCAGCCCTCCACCTTGTTTAACCAACCTCCTTGGGAGTGTGACCTGTAACCAGGTGGCGATGTTCTGTTTTAGCCTCTGCCATTTTACAGTGGTGGCCTGGGTGCAGTACTGTCTTAGGGAATGAGTCCTTTCTGGTTTGATATCTGCTTGACCTTTGCCATTTGTTGATTCTCTTCCCCTCCACAAATCACCTTGAATTTTCCTTTCTCTGAACATCTAGGAGGTTACTTTTGGTAAAGCTTGAAAGTCAGAAATATTGGCCACGTGGCGTGACTAAAGTCAGGTAATAAGGAATTTAAAAGGCTTTTCTTAAAGAGTGCTCAGCTTAATTAAAAGGGAATATCCAAGTTACAGGTATGTTTAAAAGGCCTTTATGTTTTTCTCTTCCTGGATCTTGTTTTGCTGGAGAAAGGTTTTTCCTCAATCAACTGAATTATTGTTCTCCATTTTGCCTTGCCACTTTTAATGCACGTATGAGAGGCCCTAAGATAATTTCTCATGGCCTGGGACTCCTTGGAAAAAAACAGAAAAGTTGCCATGGATTCCACTGTGGGAGAGACCTCTGTTTTCCTCATGGAGCTCCAGGAATTAGAGGAGGATAAATCCCTCTCAAAAATCTGTTTTTGTCTTCCAGCTATACCTGTTTATTAGGTCCCTAGAAACTGCATGCTTTCCTAGTCTTGCTCTTAAAGGGCTCCACCTAGGGGCCAGTAATCCAACTGGGAGATTGGCAAATGAGAAATCCTATAGCTACTGGATCTTCTGTGTAGTTATACATGTGTTGTGTGTGTGATGTCTATGAAAAGCTCCAATTAGTTGACCCTAAGAAGGGTAATCACTAGCATCAAATATTTTTAAAGGGTAAAAAAAGCTATGGTACCTTTTGGTTCATGTGACTTTAATCTTTGAGAAATAAAAACAAAGATTATTGGTAAAATGCAAATGTCATCAAAATGTAAATTCTTTTTTCCTGGAGTTAGATTGCTTTGAACTAGATAAAATGGTTTAAACAAGTTATGGAAGGTTTCTAAAACATTAATCTTGCAAAAGAAAATCTGTGTGTGAACGTTGACTAAATTCAAAAGGGGTATAAAAGGTTTTTGCTTTTTTTTATTTTATTTTTTTTGAGACAGAGTCTTGCTTTGTTGCTGAGGCGTGGTCTCAGCTCACTGCAGACTCCACCTCCTGGGTTCAAGCAATTCTCCTGCTTCAGCCTTCCTTGTAGCTGGAATTACAGGCACACACCACCACGCCTGGCTAATTTTTGTATTTTTAGTAGAGATGGGGTTTCCCCATGTTGGTCAGGCTGGTCTCGAACTCCTAACCTCAGATGATCCACCCACCTTGGCCTCCTAAAGTGCTGGGATTACAGACGTGAGCCACTGCACCCAGCCTCGTCTCAATTCTTAAAAAATAAAAATTCTATTACATCATTACAGCTTTTGTAGAATAAGAGTAGTTTACAATCTTGGACTTACAGAATACCAGACTGAAATCTTTGTTCAGTCTCCCATAGACTTAAGCTTTGTATGTGTTACTAGTATCTGTGGCATTCAATGGCCTTGTACAAATATGAAATGTTGCTTAGGCATATCTTTCATCCTATGCAGAACCTTTCATTTTGACTTTTATGAAAATTGTAATTCATATAATTTATGTAAAGTTTTTAAATGTAGAAACTTTACTTCCACACTGAACTTTGGAGTCATTTCAGTAAAAGGCTTCAATACTCTGCCCTCTGTGCCCCCACACCTACCATTTCCCCCCCCTTTTTTCTTCTTTGAGTGAAATGGTATTGAGCTGTCTGGTCTATATGGAAGAACAGGTGTCTATATTCTTATTCTCTATTCTAACACAATAATGACATTTTCCTTTTATTTTCTCAGTTGTGAGTTAATCACTTTTTAAAAAAAAAGGTTTGAGATGGTGTTACTCTCTGTCACCCAGGCTGGAGTGCAGTGGCACAATCATAGTAGCTCACTGCAGCCTCAACCTCCCGGTGCAAGATAATTCTTTATTATTATGAATAGTTTACAATTGTTTAAAAGGAACTTTATAATGAAATAAATAGTTCGGAAGAATGGTCCAAGAATCTAAGTCAAGATGAGCTGAACTGGGGTAAATAAACCTAGGAATTATGATGAGCTAATTGAATCGGGCTTGTGAAAATTAATTTACATGACAGGTAAAACATGTTAAAACATTTAGATATTTACTTCCATATAGCAGTCACTTTAATAAAATATCAGTTTACTGTTACTTGTGGCTTCTCTAGTTAGTAAGAACTTTAACAGACTCTATTGGGACAAGTCTACTTCTCTTTTAGGAGCTAATCTCACAAGTTGTTGTAATGCTGTAGCTGGATACTCAGGGTCAGCAGTCTGAGATGATGCTACTTTTTCTTTTATCTTTGACTTGCAAAGAGCCTCCCCTTTTTTTGGACCCAGGCACGTTTTCTGGACCTTGGTGCCATTTGTATACCCATGTTCCTGTGATCCCAAATCATAGTAGATGGTGCTTTGAAGCTAGCACCTTCAATTAAAGGCTGCCTCGTGCTCTCAGGAAAGCTTGCTGCTCTACACACTTTAAAAGGCAGAAAAGCAACAAATCTGTTTGGTGCTTATTTGTAATTTTAAGGATCAGTTATAGATAAATATATTTGTAATGAGAGTAAATATACTCATGGGATCAATTTGGGGATTTTTAAACATCCCAAAGGAGAATTTTTATATCTAGTCTTTTGTTATTTCGTGAATGTTTGCAAGCTGTTACCTCCGGGAGGTGGAGGTTGCAGTGAGTTGTGATCACACCACTGCATTCTAGCCAGGGCATCAGAGCAAGACCCTGTTTAAAAAAAAGAAGAGAAAAAGGTGATCATGGATTTCCTTTTCTTATTCCTAATTGACAGGGAAATCATTCAATATTTCACCATTAAACAACATGATGATTTTCTAGTTTTTTTTTGTAAATATGCTTCATTTATTCCCAGTGTACTGAGTTTTTGCTTATTTATGACCAGATCTCAAATTATATAAATTATTTTTTCAGTATTACCTAGAAGATCATATGGTTCTTCTCTTTTATTAATATGATGAATTACATTGATTGATTTTATTTTCATTTTATTTTATTATTTGAGACAGAGTCTTGCTCTGTTGCCCAGTGTGGATTGCAATGGTATGATCTCAGCTAACTGCAGTCTCCACCTCCTGGGTTCAAGCAATTCTCCTGCCTCAGCCTTCTGAGTAGCTGGGACTACAGGAACACCCACCACCACGCCCGGCTAATGTTTGTAGTTTTAGTAGAATGGGATTTCACCATAGTGGCCAGGCTGGCCTTGAACTCCTGACCTCAGGTGATCCACCTGCCTCGGCCTCCCAAAGTGCTTGGATTACAGGCATGAGCCACCACGCCTGGACACGATGATTGATTTTTAAACATTAACTTCACATTTCTAGAATAAACCCCAATAATCTTTCATTTTGACAGCATTCCTAGAAAAGGGGATTTTCACATAAAGTTTACCATCACCTTAAGAAGAAAACTCTTTAAAACTTTTTGGGGAGTGTTATGTCTAAATAGTTCTCCTGCTCCCATGCCTTTTTAAAGGTAATGAAGTGGACAATCTCACTTCTTCTTGTGGACTCAGAGTTGCCATTGTCACTGACATTTGTTCCACAGACGCTCACAAGGGGCCGTCTGTTCCCTGTTCTGACTGACAAAATAATAGCTATTGAATAGAATGTGTTCTGTTATTCCAAAGATATGAATATGTGTTCAATAACTATCAGCACTATACAGCACTCTGGGTTTTTATTGTTGCTGCAGATGCTATTTTTGTTGAGTACTTATATTGCTTTTTTTCTCTTTCTTGCTGTTTGAGTACCAAGTATTACCTCTTGCTGCTTTTAGTGCATTTGTTTTTGTTCCCTCTCTCTCTCAATTTGATTTTCTAAAAAGAAAGAGCTAACCTTGTTAGATTTGTTTGTGTGTGTGTCTATATACATTTCAATTTATATCTATTTATATAAAGTAAGAGCAGCTTGTTTCTGAGTGAGGGCATATTGGATGTTCCCAGAAGAAAAAAAAAGTGTGCTCTTTGTATTACTAATTGTGGCTGTGTAAAGTTTTTGGTTGCTTACGATATGCTTTCTATTCTGTATTAGAATGTGGAGACTCAATGTTTTCGTCCCCTAGAAGCGCATGTGTTGAATCCTAACCCCTAATACGATGATGGGAGTTAGGTCCTTTGGGTGGTGACTAGGTCATGAGGGTGGAGCCTTCAGGAATGGGATTAGTGCTCTTGTAGAAAGGCTTCAATCCCATTATATATATTTAAATTTAACATTTAATTTTAAAATTACAGTTAATAGAGTTCCCTGGCCCCTTCTATGTTGAGACATGGTGAAAAAGCAGCCTCTATCAACCAGAAAGCAGACTCTTTTCAGCCAGTAAGTTTTCTGACACCTTGATCTTGGACTTCCCAACTGTGAGAAATAAATTTCTGTTGTTTACAAGCCACCAGTTTATGGTATTTTGTAAGAACAGCGTGAATGAATTGAGAGAGTTGAGATTGCTGGATAAGTAAATACTATGATATGTTAATGTCATCTGTCAGGCAGTGGACTTAATTCAAGTTTGGATAATTGAGAGTAATAACATTCAAGCCTAATACAGTAATATACACATTTTATATAAAATATTAGGGCTTTGGGAGGCCAAGGCAGGAGGATAGCTTGAGGCCAGGAATTCAGTAACAGTCTGGGCAACATAACAACACCTCCATCTCTGCAAAAATAGAGAAAGAAATTATCTAGGCATGGTGGTGCCTGTAGTCCCAGCTATTTGGGAGGCTGATGCAAGATGATCACCTGAGCCCAGGAGTTGGAAGCTGCAGTGGGCTATGGTCCCATCTCTGCACTTCAGCCTGGGAGACAGAGCAAGACCTTGTCTCAAAAAAGATTATATATATATGTGTGTGTGTGTGTGTGTGTGTGTGTGTATAATTTTATTATTAACTAAATATAAATATGTGTTTAACAAATATATATAAATGTTTGACATATAATTTTAAAATTACCGTTAATAAATTCTACTGATAACAAACCACATTGGTTAGATTTTTTTAAACATACAATTCTTCAAGAATAAACTTGATGCCTTTGTCAGCAAACGGAACTGCCACCCAACTTTACTTTATGTTTATTTTCCTTTATACTTCTATTTACCTATGGCTCCTGGTAAGGCATCCAACCTAATTATTCACTAGATTTTTAGTCAACACTTAGTATGTACCAATCCTTGTTTTCACCACCAGGAGCGCAAAATTGACAATGCTCCTTGAGGCATTTGGTCTAATTGGATGGCATTAGATGGCTCATGTCTAAGTGATTTTGAGTGCCCTCTCCACTCCTTGGGCCTTTGGCAATGTCTGTAGGTGTTTTTGGTTGTTATAAGTAGGGGTTAAGGAACAAATGTGCTCCTGGCATCTGGTAGGTGGAGTCCAGGGATGCTGCTAAACATTCTGCTGTGCACAGAACAACCCCCTAGCAAAGAATGATCTGACTCCAAATGTCCATAGTGCTGAGATGGAGAAACATCGCCTAGAAGGAATGATGAACACAGAAACAGATGAGTCTGAAACAAGGGGATAAATATAGTAAAAAATTGATAGTCTATTAGTAGAGTACCATTAGTACTGTTAGTGGCCCTTCTCTTAGTAGACAGGTTGTTTTTGAAGATATATTCCTTCCTGTATAGTTCCATAGCTACATTAAAACATTTTTATCATGGAAAATTTTAAGCATGCAAAAAATAAAAGAGTTAAACTCATTTTCCACCTTCAGCCATTACCAACTTCATCAATTTTGTTTCATGTGTACTCACCCCCTCCCACTTTGATAGATTATTCTAAAACAAACTTGCACATCATATACTTTAATTTGTAACCACTTCAAGTGTCTACCTCAAAAAGATAAGACATTCTTTTCAAAAATACAACTCTTTATTTTTAATCACAGCAAAAACATTCCTCGATGCATGGATACATTCTTTACATGACAAAACAAGAACAAAAACAAAAGACCCCATGGATTTTTTTGTTCAATGTTATTAAGACATCTGTCCCATCTCCCTCCCTGTATCTTTATCTTGAGGTGAGCAGGAGAGGTATTGAAATCTTTCTTCTTTTTTGTATCTTGTTGATCGGTGGCATATCTATCAGAGGACTCCATGCTGACCGATGCTATCTGGGCAGTGATTTAACCTGCAAACTTTGCCGATTTCTGTATGTTAGGGGTTTGGACCGGTGCTTGTTTTAGTGTGCCTGGCACAGGATTTTTGTCTGACTTGGCCCCAGCCTGTGCACTAACTGCCCATCCCGCACCCTGTGACCAAGTTTTTCCTGGATACATGATTTTTTTTAACTGGCAGGCCCCCAAGTGATAATTTTCTCTGTCTTTGTACCAGTTGATTCTAACAACAGACTTTTTCTTTGGAGACTGACATCCCTCACAGAATGGTGGCAACTACCCTAATGGCTTTTAAAGGGTCAACCCTTGCCTACCATTTTAGAAAGCAAATTTTGTTCTTGAAAGATGTTCAGAAACAAATGGGGGAAAAAGCAAGCAGTAAACAAATGTATAAGAATATGCTAACAACTCAGAGCAAAACTGAAACCAAAAGTTCATTTACCAGGATCAGAAACACAAAGACTTTTTATCTATTCTGGCAAGTCATTTCTAGTAAAAAGACAGTTTGCGTGACTTGCCAGAATACATAAAAAGTCTTTTATAGTCCCAGAAGGGATACGAGAGCCTTTACTACAGTGACTTAACCCACTCAGGTCCTAAATAAGCTCAACAGACAGCTGCTATCAAAGGAAGGAAGCCTGACCTGAGAGATGTACCTGGGTAGAAAAAAGGCAATCCGCGGAAGCACAGCTCAATTGTGTGTACCTCGTCTTGTCCCAAAGGTTGCCGATCTGTTTTAAAGGTAACCTTGTTTCATCCCACTTCTGACCACAGAGTATGTCAACCTAAAAAAAAGACACTTAAGAATCTTATTTCCAGATATGTTGAATTTATTCAGGAGTGGAAAAAGTGGTTTATCAGAGATTCACAGAGTGGCAACCCGCAAGTGCCATCTGCTGAAAGGTAAAGGGACACTTTTTTTAGCAGGAAGAGAGAGGTTCATGTAACCTACTTAGGAACAGAGTTAATTGGTTCCAAAGGCATGAAGTCAGAGTTGTCATCAGTTTATTGGCAGAGATGCTGTTATTGGGGCAAGTATTCCTTAGAGTATTTTATTGGAATTATTACAGCCCTAACGAGTGTCTAGTAATGCACTCTTTTTTTAGTTAAATGAGATATATTATTACAATTAATTTTACCTACTTTCTATTTTTCTTTCTTTTTTTTTTTTTTTTAAGATGGAGCCTTGCTCTGTCGCCCAGGCTGGAGTGCAGTGACACAATCTCGGCTCACTGCAACCTCCACCTCCTGGGTTCAAGCAGTTCTCCTGCCTCAGCCTCCCAAGTAGCTGGGACTACTGGCGTGTGCCATCAAGCCTGGCTGACTTTTTTGTATTTTTAATAGAGACGGGGTTTCACTGTGTTAGCCAGGATGGTCTCGAACTCCTGACTTTGTGATCCACTGGCCTCGGCCTCCCAAAGTGCTGGGATTACAGGCGCGAACCAACACGCCTGGCCTTTTTTTTAATTATTATTATTATACTTTAAGTTATTGGATACATGTGCAGAATGTGCAGGTTTGTTACATAGGTATACATGTGCCATGGTGGTTTGCTGCACTCATCGACCTGTCATCTACATTAGGTATTTCTCCTAATGCTATCCTTCCCCTAGACCCCCACCCTGCGACAGGCCCCAGTGTGTGATGTTCCCCTCCCTGTGTCCACATGTCCTCATTGTTCAACTCCCACTTATGAGTGAGAACATGTGTTTGATTTTCTGTTCCGTGTGTGTTTGTTGAGAATGATGGTGTCCAGCTTCATCCATGTACCCGCAAAGGACATGAACTCATCCTTTCTTATGGCTGCATAGTATTCTATGGTGTATATGTGCCCCCATTTTCTTTATCCAGTCTATCATTGATGGGCATTTGGGTTGGTTCCAAGTCTTTGCTATTGTGAACAGTGCTGCAATAAACATACATGATGCATTTTTTTTTTCAGACTGAGTCTTGCTCTGTTGCCCAGGCTGGAGTGCAGTGGTATAGTCTCTGCTCACTGCAACCTCTGCCTTCTGGGTTCAAGCGATTCTCCTGCCTCAGCCTCTGGAGTAGCTGGGATTACAGGCGTGCACCACCACGCTCAGCTAATTTCTGTATTTTTAGTAGAGACGGGGTTTCAACATGTTGGCCAGGCTGGTCTTGAACTCCTGACCTCAAATAATCTGCCCACCTTGGCCTCCCAGAGTACTGAGATTACAGGCGTGGGGCACCGCGCCCAGCCTAGTGATGCAGTTTCTACAGTCATTCGTCATTTGAAGCAAATTGGAAAGGTGAAAAAGCTCGATAAGTTGGTGCCTCGTGAACTGACTGAAAATTTAAAGAAAATCACCATTTTGAGGTGTCGTTGTCTCTCATTCTATGCAGCAACAATGAACCATTTCTTGATTGGATTGTGATGTGACGAAAAGTGGATTTTATACGACAACCGGCAATGACCAGCTCAGTGGTTGGACCAAGAAGACGCTCCAAGGCACTTCCCAAAGCCAAACTTGCACCAAAAAAGGTTATGGTCACTATTTGGTGGTCCTCGGCTCGTCTGATCCACTGCAGCTTTCTGAATCCCAGTGAAACCATTGCATCTGAGGAGTGTGCTCAGCAAATTGATGACATGCACTGAAAACTCCAGCGCCTGCGGGCAGCATTGATCAACAGAAAAGCCCAATTCTTCTTCATGACAGCACCTGACCACGTGTCACACAACTCATGCTTTAAAAGTTGAACAAATTGGGCTACGAAGTTTCGCCTCATCTGCCGTATTCACCTGATCTCTCGCCAACTGACTACTACTACTTCAAGCATTTTGACAACTTTTTGCAGGGAAAATGCTTTCAGGACCAGCAGGATGCAGAAAATGCTTTCAAGAGTTTATTGAATCCTGAAGAATGGATTTTTACACTATAGAAATAAACAGACTGGGCGCAGTGGCTCACGCCTGTAATCTCAGCACTTTGGGAGGCCAAGGCAGGCAGATCACCTGAGGTCAGGAGTGTGAGACCAGCCTGACCAACATGGAGAAACCCTGTCTCTACTAAAAATACAAAATTAGCCAGGCGTGGTGGTGCATGCCTGTAATCCCAGCTACTTGGGAGGCTGAGGAAGGAGAATCACTTGAACCCAGGAGGCGGAGGTTGTGAGCTGAGATTGCACCACTGCATTCCAGCCTGGGCAGCAAGAGTGAAAGTCCATCTCGGAGAAAAAAAAAAAAAAAAAGGAAAAAGAAAAGAAAAGAAAAAAAACTTATTTCTCATTGGCAAAAATGTGTTGGTTGTAATGGTTCCTATTTTGATTAAGAAAGATGTTTGAGCCTAGTTATAATGATTTAAAATTCACAGTCCAAACCGCTGTTACTTTTGCACCAACCTAAAAATACTTGTATACGTGTGAAACATGCCAGACTTTCAAGGCAGGAGATGTGTGACAGATGTGAAGGGATTTCTTGGGAGGTTTTTAGGAAGCCTTTGGAAGCAGTTCTTATCTCAGACATGCAAGCATGAGCCTCCTCTTTTGTGCATTCCCAGCCCTGTTTTGTCAGGGTCTGAAAAGAGTGATTCCATCCTGGTATGTGCAATTCTCACAGCTTGTATAGATAAAATTTTGCAACTGTGCAAATATTTCTGCAGAGTAAATATCTAGGAATAGAAGAGGTAGTTCAAAAAGTAAACACATTTGAAATTCTAATAACTATTGTCAACAGCCCTCCTCAGTGCTGGTACTAATTACACTTCTAAGAGCTGTGTATGACGGGAGCTGTTTTCCCTCACCCTCACCAGAAGTACTTTTTTATATTTTTCAGTTTTCCTACTTGTTAAGTGAGCAGTGATTTCTTAGTATTGTTTTAATTTGGATTTTTTTTTATTATGAGCAAAGTCGAGCATCTTTTCTCATGATTAAAATGCTGTTGTATTTCCTTTTCTGTTAACTGTTCTGGTCATTTTTTCTATTGGATTGTTGGTTTTTTCCTTATGGATTTCTAGAGGAACACTGTTTTACTCATAGTTCGTCTTTTGACATTATTTATAGTGTTTTCATCATATAGGCTTAACTTTTTTTTTGAATCAGGGTCTTACTCTGTTGCCCTAGATGGAATGCAATGGCACAATCATGGGTCATTGCAACCTCCTATCTCCCAGGCTCAAGTAATCCTCCGGCCTCAGCCTCTCAGGCAGCTGGGAATACAGGTATGGGCCACCACGCCCAGCTAATTTTTGTATTTTTTGTTTGTAGATACGGGGCTTCACTGTGTTTCCCAGGCTAGTCTCGCAATCCTGGGCACAAGTGTTTCACCCACCTCAGCCACCCAAAGTGCTGGGATTATAGATGTGAGCCACTGTGCCCAGCCAACAATTTTTATAATGA
Source organism: Pan troglodytes (assembly GCF_028858775.2). Lineage (NCBI taxonomy): Eukaryota > Metazoa > Chordata > Mammalia > Primates > Hominidae > Pan > Pan troglodytes. Next base: position 23,166,857 of record NC_072412.2, read on the forward strand.
CCTCTGGATTGTGTATCATGCAGTTGGCCCTCTGTATCTGTGGGTTCTGCATCCAAACTATGGATTGAAAAGGTTCCAAAAAATCAAACAATAAAAATAATGCAAATTTTAAAACAATACATTATAACAACTATTTACATAGTACTTACACCATATTAGGTATTAGAAGTAATCCTTATAAGTACAGAGATGATTTAATGTTCATAGGTTATATGCAAATATTGCACCATTTTATATAAGAGATTTGAGGCCGGGCACGGTGGCTCACACCTGTAATCACAGCACCTTGGGAGGCTGAGGTGGGTGGATCACGAGGTCAGGAGATTGAGACCATCTTGGCTAACACAGTGAAACCCTGTCTCTTCCAAAAAAAAAAAAAATTACAAAAAATTAGCCGGGCGTGGTGGCGGGCACCTGTAATCCCAGCTACTTGGGAGGCTGAGGCAGGAGAATGGCGTGAACCCGGGAGGCAGAGCTTGCAGTGAGCCGAGATTGTGCCACTGCACTCCAGCCTGGGTGACAGAGTGAGACTCCATCTTAAATATATATATATACACACATACATATATATATACATATACATATATATACACATATACATATACATATATATACACATATATATATTTGAGCATCATGGACTTTGGTATCTGAGGGAGATCCTGGAACAAATGTGCCATGTACACAGAGGAACAACTGTAATCAGAAAGGCTTTTCCCATTTGCTATGGTTTGAATGTATCTCTCAAAGTTCATGTGTTGGAAACTTAATCCCCGATGCAAGTGTCAAGAAGTGGGACTTTTAAGAGGTGATCAGGCTATGATGAGTCTGCCCTCATGAGTGGATTAATAGTGTCGTTTTGGGATGAGTTCCTGACAAATAGATGAGTTCACCTCCTTCCTCTCGTACTCTCTCATGTGTGCTTTTGTGCCCTTCTGTCCTTCTACCATGGGATGACACAGGAAGAAGGTCCTAGCCAGATGCAGCCCCCTGATCTTGGACTTCCAAGCCTTCAGAAGCATGAGCCAAATACATTTCTGTCTATTATAACTTATCTTTTTTTCACTGATTTTAGATGAAATTTTTACTGTAAATTCTTGTATGTATTTGGGTATATTTCTCTGGACTTTTTGATAACATGTTTCTCCTTTTGTTTATAATTATAGCAACTTTATGTTTTAATATTTGCTCTTCTTTTTCAAAGTGTTCCTAATATTCTTGTTTGCTTTTCAACATGAATATTAAAAGTAGATTAATAAATGAAACAACAATAACAACAAAACAATCATACCTATTGGCATTTAATTTATGAATGAACTAAGGAAGAATTGCCATCTTTATTATGTTGAGGTTTCTTGTTCAAGTACACAAATGTCTTTCCATTTGTTTAAGTATTTTTGTTTTGATTTTGATGTATTCTTTATATAGCTCATGTGATTTCTCACTTATTAATTCCAATGGATTGTTCGTTGCTGCTATTGTGACAAGTGAACTCTGTATCAGTAGGAGTTTCAGCAGGGAAGAATGACTCTATTTATATTGGTTAACTAGAGAGATAAAAAGTGATATTTACAAAAATGTAAACAAAATAAAAACCAAGAGTAGTACCTTTGAGCTGGTAACAGTAGTCCTGGTCCCTCATTTTCACACCTAAGCATGAATGATTGGAAGGAGTAGTTGCTGTACTCCAGAGACAGCACTCTTATTGGAGAGGCCAACTGATAAGAGCTATCCATTGCCCTCGCCCACTGTGATCCCTCCAGAAAATAGGGATAAAAGAGAAAATAAGTATGCTACCCCACTCTCCTCCATTCCTTAGATCTCCTGTTGGGGCTTCCCAGTGGCCAAGCCCAACCAGAGGCAAGAGGGCAAGAGAGTCCATTGCTAGGATCAGTACTGTCGAGGCTTGCTAGGGAAAGAGCAGGAGGGAGTCCAGTGAGAGTTAATCTGGCGACAAACAGAGGATACCCAATGCTGTGTCCTTTCTCCCACTGAATGCTCTATTGACAGTTATTTTTTATATTTGAAAGACACTGATTTTTACTTTTTTTTTTTTTTTTTTGAGACAAGGTCTCACTCTGTAGCCCAGTCTGGAGTACAGTGGGGCAATCACGGCTTCTTGCAGCCTCAACCTCCCTGGGCTTAAACAGTCCTTGAGGCCATCTCAGCCCCCAGAGTAGCTGGGACCACAGACTTGCACCACCACGCCCAGCTGATTTTTGTTTTTCTTGTAGAAACGAGGTTTCACCATGTTGGTCAGGCTGGTCTCAAACTCCTGAGCTCAAGCGATCCGCCAGCCTGGGCCTCCCAGAGTGCTGGGATTACAGACTTGGGTCACCGAAACTGGCCTGTGAATTTTATTGAATGCAAATTGTACCTCAAAAAATGCAAAATATAGGCCAGGCCTTGTGGCTGATGTCTGTAATCCCAGCACTTTGGGAGTCCAAGACAGGTGAATAACCTGAGGTCAGAAGTTCAAGACCAGCCTGAGCAACATGGTGAATCTCCGTCTCTACCAAAAATACAAAAATAGCCAGGCGTGGTTGTGTGTGCCTGTAATCCCAGCTACTTGGGAGGCTGAGGCAGGAGAATTGCTTGAGCCCGGGAGGCGGAGGTTGCAGTGAGCCAAGATCGTGCCACTTCACTCCAGCCTGGACAACAGAGATCCTGTCTCTACAAAAAGAAAAGAAAAGGTAAATGTTTTTAACCTGATAAACTTCCGACCTGTTTTTCCAAAGGGATGTTAGGTACAGTGTAACTAACCACTAGCAATAGATGAGTATTCCAGTTGTTCTACCTTCCAGCACTTTGGGAGGCCCAGGAGGGTGGACTGCTTGAGCTCAAGAGTTGCCCAGCCTGGGTAACACAGAGAGACCTCATCTCTATTCTTTAAAAAATTAAAAAGAAAAAAAGTTACTGGCTATTTACATATATTCCCTTATGAAGGGCCTGTTTAAATCTTTTGTCCATTTTTTATTGAGTTGTCTTCTTATTGGTAAATTGTAATAGTTCTTTTTTTTTTTTTTTTTTTTTTTTTGAGACGGAGTCTCGCTCTGTTTCCCAGGCTGGAGTGCAGTGGCGCAGTCTCGGCTCACTGCAAGCTCCGTCTCCTGGGTTCATGCCATTCTCCTGCCTCAGCTGGGACTACAGGCGCTGCCACCAGGCTGGTTGATTTTTTGTATTTTTAGTAGAGACGGGGTTTCACCGTGTTAGACAGGATGGTCTCGATCTCCTGACCTCGTGATCCGCCTGTCTCGGCCTCCCAAAGTGCTGGGATTACAGGCATGAGCCACCGCGCCAGGCCTGTAATAGTTCTTTATATATGCAAGACACAAGGCCTTTGTTGGAAACATGTTTTGCAAACTTTTTTCCCATTTTATTTTCTGAAGAGGGTTTTTTAAAGAGCAAAAGGTTTTCATTTTAATGAAATTTAGTTTATTAATTTTTTTGTTTCATGCCTTTATGTCTTAATAAGAAACTTTCACCTAACCTAATATCACAAATATATCCTTCTATTTTTTTCTGACTTAAGTTTTAAGATTTTAGTTCTTAAATTTAGGTCTATGACCCATTCTGAGTTAATTTTGTTATACAATAAAAGATAAGGGCCCAGACCCTTTTTCCTCCCGTATAGAAACTATTCTAGTGCTGTTTGTTGAAAACACTAGCCTTTCATTCACTGAATGAAAATTTGGTGCTTTAATAAACATGAGTTGACTATGCGTATGTGGGTCTACTTCTGGACTGGACTCTGTCCCACTGATTGTTGTGCCTTTCCTTATCCCCATACCACACACTCTTGATAACTGAAGCATTATAGTCAGTCTTCGTATCAGGTAGTTTAAGTCCTCCAACCTTCTCTTTCTAAAATTGTTGAGCTGTTGTGAGTCCTTTTTATTTTCATATCAAGTTTAGAATTACTTGTCAATTTCTTTCTTTCTTTTTTTTCAGATGGAGTTTTGCTCTTTGTTGCCCAGGCTGGAGTGCAGTGATGCAATCTCGGCTCACCGCAACCTCTACCTTCCAGGTTCAAGTGATTCTCCTGTCTCAGCCTCCCAAGTAACAGATTACAGGCACCTGCCACCACACCTGGCTAATTTGTGTATTTTTAGTAGAGATGGGGTTTCACCATGTTGGCCAGGATGGTCTCAAACTCCTGACCTCAGGTGATCTGCCAGCCTCGGCCTCCCAAAGTGCTGGGATTACAGGCATGAGCCACCACTCCCGGCCCCAATTACTTGTCAATTTCTAAAAGAATGTGCTTGCTATGATATTTATTAAAATTGCATCAACTCTATCATAGATGCAGGAGAAATTAATATCTTAACGTTATTGAGTCTTCCAGTTCATAAACATGACCTATCTCTCCATGTGCTTAGGTCTTTTAAAATTTCTTTAAAAAGTGTATAGATCTTCCACATCTTTGGTTAAATTTATTCCTGAATATGTTTGTTATTTTGAACGTATTTGTTTTTTTTCTATTTTATTTCCATAAGTTTTTGGGGAACAGGTTGTGTTTGGTTACATGAATAAGTTCTTCAGTGGTGGTATCTGAGATTCTGGTGCATCCATCATCTGAGCAATATACACCGTACCCAATTTGTAGTCTTTTAACCTTTATCCCCCTCCCACCCTTTCCCCACAAGCCCCCAGAGTCCACCGTATCATTCTTATGGCTTTGTATCCTCATAGCTTATCTCCCACTTATGAGTGAGAACATACCATATTTCTTTTTTAAATGTCATTTTCAATTGCTTGCAACTGATATACAGAAATAAAATGTGATTATTGCATATTGATCTCTTATCCTGTGATCTTGCTGTAATCACTTGTTCTAGGAGATTTTGTATATTCCTTTAGGATTGTTTATATACATAATTATGTTGACTATGTAAATAAGACAGTTTTACTTCTTCCTTTACAAACTGTGTTTTTTTTTTCTTGTCTTTTTGAACTATCTTTGTTAGAGTGGATATTTCTGTCTTGTTTCTGTTCTAAGGTAGAAAGCACTTAGTTTTTCACAATTAAATATGATGTTAGCTCTAAGTTTTTTACAGATGCCCTTTTTTAGGTTGAGGAAATTTCGTCCTATTCTGAGTTTGCCAAGAGTTTTATCATGAATTGGTGTTGAACTTTGTCAAATAGTTTTTTCCTGCATCTGTTGAAATGATCACATGATTTTTCTCTTATATTCTATTAAAATGGTGAATTATATTATTTGCTTTTCATATCAAAGCAACATTGCATTTGTTGGAGAAACACCAGTTGATCATGGTACTTTTTTAAAAAAAATTGCTAGATTCAATTTCTTAATATTTTGTTTAAAATTTTTGCATATATTTTCATGAAGGATATTAGTCTATAGTTTTCTTATTATGTCTCTGTCAAGTATTAAACCAAGGTATTGCAGGCCTCATAAAATGAGTAGAGCAGTATTCCCTCTTCTTTTACCTGACATAGTTTGGGAGAGATGGTTATGTGTTAAAACATAATTTTTTCACTCAACATGTTAAAACTTAAATTTGTTTCAAAAAACTTAAATATTTCATAAAATTCACCATGAAGTCATCAGAGACTGGAGTTTTCTCTGTAGAAAAGTTTTTATTTAAAAAATAATTTTTACTAATAGTCTGGGCACAGTGGCTCATGCCTGTAAGCTCAGCACTTTGGGAGGTTAAGGTGGGAGGATTGCTTAAGCCCAGGAATTCAAGACCAGTCTGAGCACTGTAAGGAGACCCTATATCTACAAAACAAAAAATTTTTTTAATTAACTAGGCTTGGTGGTGTGTGCCTGTAGTCCTAGTTACTGAGGAGGCTGAGGTGGGAGGATCACTTGAGCCCAAGAGGTCAAGGCTGCTGTGAGCCATGGTCAGGCCACTGAAGTCCAGCCTGGGCAAAAGAGTGAGACACTGTTTCATAGGAATCATAATAGTAATTTGTTGTAGGGCAATCTGGGTCTTCTGGGTTTTTGTGAGTCTGTTTTTGTAATTTCTGTCTTTCAAAGAATCTTTTTTATATAAATTATTGAACTTTTTGGCATAGTGTTGCTCACAATTTTTTTTTCTTATTTTTCTTTTGATAACTGTAAGAACTGTACCAATAATTCTCTCCCACTTCTGATATTGATAATTTTTTCTTTTTCTTTTCTTTTTTATTTTCTTTTTAATTAATTAATTTATTTTTTTGAGACAGGTTCTAGCTCTGTCACCCAGGCTGGAGTGCAGTGGTGCAGTATCTGCTGACTGCATCCCTTCACCTCCTGGGTTCAAGCAATCCTCCTGCCTCCGACTCTGGAGTAGCTGGGATTACAGGCACGCATCACCACACCCGGCTAATTTTTGTATTTTTAGTAGAGATGGGGTTTACCATGTTGGTCAGGCTGGTCTCAAACTCCTAACTTCAAGTGATCCACCTGTCTCAGCCTCCCAAAGTGCTGGGATTACAAGCGTGAGGCACTGCGCACCTGGCCTGTGGCCATTGATTTTTAATTGACCAGGTTGGCTAAAAGTTTATCAACTTTCAGAGAGCAAGCTTTTGATTCCATTGACTTTTTAGTGTGTCCATTTTCTGTTTCATTGATTTCCACTGTTACCTTTATTATTTCTTTCCTTCCACTTACTTTGGGTTTATATCATTATGAGATGATCTTGTTTATCTCTAGCACCACTTTTTTCTTAAAATCTCTTTGTGATAATGCAGCTACTCCAGCTTTCTCATGCTTTCTTATGTTTCCATGGTATGCGTTTTTTCATTCTTTTACTTTCGACTCATTTGTACTTTTGCATTTAAATAGCATCTTTTGTAGACAGCACATACGTTCTTGTTTTTATTAATATATTCCACCTGCTAATCTCTGTCTTTTGGTTTGACTGTTTCATCTATTTATATTTACTATTTTTTCAGGGATGGAGTTTCTCTGTTGCCCAGGCTGGAGGGCTGTTCACAGGTCTCCTAACATTCTCTATTTGTCTTTTTTTGTTTGTTTTAGAGACAGGGTCTCATTTTGTGGAGTGCAGTGGTACAGTCACAGCTCGCTGCAACCTCAACCTCCTGGGCTCAAGCGATCTTCTCTCCTCAACCACTGGAGTAGCTGGAGTACAAGCATGCAGCACCACACCCAACTAATTAAAAAAAATTTTTTTTTGGTAGAGATGGCGGTCTTGCTATGTCTCCCAGCTGCTCTTGAACTCCTGGCCTCACCTTGGCCTCCAAAAATGCTGGGATTATAGGCATGAAGCACCATGCCAGCCCTCTATTTTTCAATTGAATACTTTCTATTGGTCTATCTTCAAGTTCACCAATGAATTCTGTCACCTACATTCTGCTACTGAGCCCACATAGTGATCTTTTATATATTGTTACTTTCTAATTTCCTTTGTTTCTAATAGTTTAACAATTGATTATCTTGGGATATAATTATATCATCTTCCAATCATGATAATTTTACCACCTGCTATGGTTTGAATGTATCTGCTAAAGTTCATGTGTTGGAAACTTGATTCCCACTTCAGTCAGGATCTCTTTGAAATTAAGAAGTGTGTGTGTGTGTGTGTGTGTGTGTGTGTGTGTGTGTGTGTCCTTGCTGCCTGAGGGTGGAGGAAGAAATTGTGAACAGGAATCCTGTATTTGCTTGTCTGTGTCACCACTCTTTCTCCCACCCTATTCGCCTCCTAGTGATCCCTCCCAAACGCTTATACCCCAATTCTTTTCCGCTGATCCTCAAGCCTGGGAAATTTTAAAGGAGATGGGAAACGACCCCGCCTTCTTATGAATATGCAACAGTAAGGGGTTGGGAGAAGGGAGAGAAAAGGCCTGCGAGAAATTCACCCCAGGTCCTCCTGCTCCGGGCTCAGCCCGGGCCCCCCACCGTCCTACCCACGAAGAACAGCAAACAATAGCACAGCCCCGGCCCTGGAAGCCGAGCTAGCCGCAGAGGGTGATGCGGAACTGCTCATCGCCAGGGAAACGCGGCATTCGGACAGCCGTCCAGAGCCTGTCTGAGTTCTGCTGGGCGGGGAGCCAGAGACTGATTCGCTGCGGTCCTGGGCCCAGCGGCTGGGAGGTCCCGCCCTGGCCGAGGAAATGAAGAGGGAGCAGGGCATGGGGCCGGCGCGCACCCGGGACAGTTTCCAGTTGGCTTCTCCGTGACCTTCCTCCCACTTCCAGCTCGGAGCGGGATGCTGGGATCCCTCCAAGGACCCTCTGAGGACGTAGGAGGGATGCTGAGACAGGCAAGTGGGATTTCTCTACAGACTGTCACCTCGCCCGCACTTTTGGAGAAGGTAGAACCAAGCAGCATTTGGCCGAAATCCTGTGCCCGTGGAACATTTTTTTCCTGAAGTGGGGGGTGAAAGTTGATGATCAGCGGCTCCGGGTAGGAGAAGGGATAGAGCTATAGGTGTGGTGAGGTTAGAAAAGTTGTCATGGCCGAGCTTGCAGTGAGCCGAGATCGCGCCACTCCATCCTCGGCGACAGAGCGAGACTCCGTCTCAAAAAAAAAAAAGAAAAGAAAAGTTGCCGCGGCCCCAGCAGGCTCAAGGGGCGAGCGCATAGGGGCGCCGGGGCAGTAGTTGCGCAAAGCCAGCCCGGCGGTCGCGTTGCCATGGCAGCGGGGGAGGGGCCGAGCCGCAGCGTGGCTGTGTTGCCGGGCAACGGAGGGGCCGCGGGGGAGGCCGGAATCTCCTGGTGCTTAGCGTCACTGCGTGAGCCCCCACTCTGATGCTTCGTTGGTGTGTGTGTCTGTCGGTGTCAATCCACAGTCCGCTGGCAGCTTCTGTCACTTGGTTAGGGAATAAACTATCACCTACTTAATACCTTAATGCTCTGCTTTTGAAAATATTTGGATTGTGGTGTTATGAAAGACATGAACAAGAATAGTACTCCTACTTAACGAAGTTTTGTTTTGTTTTGTTCGTTTTGAGACAGTCTTACTTTGTCGCCCAGGTTGGAGGGCAGTGGCGGATCTTAGCTCACTGAAACCTCTGCCTCCCGGGTTCAAGCGATTCTCCTGCCTCACCCTCCCGAGTAGCTGGGATTACAGGCGGCCGTCGCTACACAAGGCTAATTTTTGTATTTTTAATAGAGAAAGGGTTTCACCATAATGGCCAGGCTGGTCTCAAACTCCTGACCTCAGGTGATCCGCCCGCCTCGGCCTCCCTAAGTGCTGGGATTAGAAGCTTGAGCCACTGCGCCTGGCCAACAAAGTTTTTTAAAAAATACATTGTATTTCCTCGTTTTTAAGGTAGCATCTACTGATGGGAGTTCCTTAATTATCATTTAAAAAGTAAAGTACAGAACCAGATTTGGATCCACGAAACGAATTGTTCCTCAGCTTTTCAAACATACTAACCAAAAACATTTGCAAAAGAAAAATATATAAAGCCGGTAGCAGTACTAAATATTAGGCCCAGTACTAAAAATGCAGACAGTTCTACTGTTGGAAAGATGGCGACTTTCACAAAGGACTAGAGAGCATCAGCCCCATTTTATTTCTATGGGTATTTTCTTACATGGAGATGTGCTAGGTGATTTTGTCTTACTATGTCAAAGATTACTTGTTTTAGCCATATACCATAGGAAAAAAAAATGTCAAGGGGTTCGAATGATCTTTTTTAGAGCAGTTTTTTTGTAGCTACAATAGTACTTCTATTTTACAAATTATGTTATTTGTTTACTCAGATACTCATTCATCAAACATTTACTGAGGCTCTACTATGTGCTGTGTACAGTGCTAGACTTGAGAGCAGAGAGATAAGTGGTGAGAAGAACATACAAAACTGAATTAGAAAAATTCACAGTTTCGGGAGCCGGAAATGCTAGGAAGCAGTTGTAAACCACTGTGGTACATTCTCATTGTGAGATGCCACCAGGACAGCCCCTGCTACTGGCCAGGGCCTCAGGTACACAGACCACAGCTGAGCTTGGAACTTCATTTGCGTTGTGGGTTTTGCTCTTTCAAGGCAGGCATTTTTGGACCCATTTAAAATAGAAGGAGTCCAGCACTCAGAGAAGTGCGGTGATAAGCCTCATGTCTCACGGCCAGTCAGGCTCAAGATCCAAAAGCCACTGCTATGACATGTATTTTGGAACATTCACCCTTTGATCATTAAATCCTCACTACCTGAATGACTATATTTTTTGATCATTCATAATGGTAAGTGAATTTCTTAAAAACAATAACTGTAATGCAATTTTCTTTTTGGTTGAGATCTGAAGTCACGTATTTCTAAAATCAGATACCAATTGCATTCTGAAGATGTGTTCTTCCAACTGGAATGTTGTCATTGTCAATAATACTTTTTCCAGGGGTTCCTGGGAAGTAAATGAGAAAATTTAAATTTGGTTATTCATGATTTTAAAACATGTAAAGATGTGTGTGTTTTAAAGTACTGTGTTTAATAAATCGCTATAGCATTAGATTTGTTTAAAGCAAAATACACTAGTTATCATTTAAGTTTTTATTAACTTTTTAAATGTTTTGTCAGATTTCTTACTTTCCACTTGCAGCCACATTAGAGAGGTCATAGGAAAAATTTCTACCTAGAAAGTTCAGGTATGGACCTGGCTGGTCCTGCATGAACACTTTGCTATGCATTTTCCACTGCAGCCTGGGAAACCTCTTTGAACTAATTTTATAAGCTATTTTACTGTTAAAATTTTATTTTTTCAAATAGATTGCAGAATTCCTGAAGGCAAGGACCAGGTCTTCTGTGTCTTTAGAATTCTCTTCGTAATACTAAATACAACACTCTTCATAAATATTAACTGGCAGAAAAAGCAAAAATAAACTTTACCGGACTGATGAAAACTAGAGTAGAAATAATACTTTTATAGATACTATCCTGAGTCACAGAAGTTTTGCTTATTTGCTGATTTGTTTTTCATTAAACTCTATTGTGAAATGCTAGGGAGTACCTATTTCATAGGTAGAAAAACTGAGTTGTAGTGATTAGCATATGAAATATTTTTCAATGCATTATCTTCATTGAGCCTTACAACAACCACTCAGGAATTCACATCACCATTTTTTAAATATGTGAGAAAACAGAAGCTCAGAGAAGTTGAACGAGTCAGACAGGGTCACTCAGAAAGGAAGAGGTGCATCTTCTGACCGTGTGACATGATTTTTATTCTGCCATTGCAAACCAGGTACACGTGTGAGCTTTGGGAGGCTGGGTCTCCCACCAGCCCTGGAGTGCTAGGTGCAAGATCCCTTCTCTCCCTCACCTCCCTAAGGCTGCTCTGCCGTCTGGGAAGAAGGTGAGAGAAACTCTTTCAAAAGACAAAGGGGCAGGGCCAGTGAAAGGAGGAGCTGGAGAGGGGCTCCCTGGAGCAAAATGAAGTGAGATTGAGAAGGAAGAGTCAAGTGAAGTTGATCGAAAACCAGCCACTGTTCAAAAATGGGAGTGAGGGGATGGGAGAGAGTGTCTTTGTTCGGGCTGGCATCACGAAACACCACAGCCTGGGGGCTTAAGTGACAGACCTTGATTGTCCCAGTGCTGGGGGCTGGGAGTCCGAGATCAAGGAGTCTGCAGGGATGGTTTTTTCTGATGCCGCGCTCCTTGGCTCACAAACAACTGCCTTCTTACTGAGTCTTCACGTGGTCATCCTTCTATATTGTCTGTGTCCTAATCTCTGCTTATAAGGACACCAGTCATACTGGATTAGAGCCCACCCATATGACCCCATTATACCTTAATTACCGCTATGAAGGCCCTATCTCCAAACACAGTCCCATTCTGAGGTACTGGAGTCAGGACTTCATCCTGTGAATTTTGAGCCCAGAGCAGAGAATTTTTAAAAAGTGGACACTGATCTGTGACTTTGAAGACAAAACCTGTTGACCTGTTTCAATTGCTTTGTTATTCTCATTAGTATTTTCTCTTAGCACAAATAAATGGTTGAGCAAATAGTGGCCATTTATTTTTACATTAGTATATTCTGTTGGTTGTTTTTTTTTTTAAAAACATCCAGAACTGAATTCTATATCTAGCTTGCTTCATAATTTATTTTCACTCTCATCTCTGCAGGCCCAGCTTCAAACCTTGTCAAGCTCTGACAAGGGAAGATGAAGCCTAGTTCCAGCTAGGGGTGACCTGTCTATCTGCCTTTTTTGAGCTGCAGAGTGATCGGAGTCATATTCGCTGCCTGTGCAGCACCACAGGCCTGATGAAAATGAAATGGCAACACCGTGCAGATGGCAAAGCGTAGGCCTCACAAACATCCTGGCCGTGAAGGTAAGTTGAGCAACTTTCTGCCTGCATGGCATTATCCGTGCTTATTTCTAACAAGATACCTATGGCAGAGTATTTCAGGCTGTTTGTGAAGGGCAGCCAGTAGAATTTGAAGGTTTTCACTGAGGCATTGAGCAACTAACAAGGGTGTAATTGGAACGTGTGGCAAGAACTCCAATTGTTAAAATATGTGGTCATAAAATAATAGAGTCTAGGGCGAAGCCTGCAGGTCTTGTGGTCAGTGCGTTGCCCTTGGCTGGACTACATAGTGTCTGCTTTGTAAAGGTAGAAATCAATACTGTGTTTCAAGTCAGGTAAAGAAGAAGGTTCCGGAGTCTTCTGCCACAGAAGTTTCGGTATTCACCAGTCATCAGAGTCTCAAAGTACTTGTGTTTGTCTCCTTAACTTCCTTCATTACTTTATATTCTGCCTTCAAAGGGAGGGAGAGTAGTCTTCTATTTTATCCATCATTTGCTGAAAGAATTATATGAGGTTGCTTCTTGGCTCTTCTCTGTAAGTTGAATAGAAACCGTGTGCATTGTTCTAGGAATCTGTTTCTATCATGGCCCTGCGCAGCACCTGTCCTTCCCACCGTGAGTGGTGGAGCTGTGGTCTGTGTCATCCTCGCATTTCCAACCCCAGTCATACCCCTTTACTTTTAAGTGTGAGGCCCCGGATGAAATTCTGCAGTATCCCTGCTGAAGAGCAGGGCTCCAATGCACCTGGTGGAGCTTTTCCAAGGAACACGGAAAGTGTTCGGAATGCACTGCTTGGACAAGATCCAGCAGCTTTCCTTGATCGGTGCTTTCAGAAACAGGTTCTTGTGTAGAACAGCTACGGGTATCCCAGCCAAAAAAGACTGCCTATTTCTGAGAGCTGTGCATACTTAATTAGAACAGGGATTGGTGCCAGCACTTGGAGTTTGAAAAGTCAGCTTTGAACATGAATGCAAGTCCCTGCAAGGTAGAATGGTCTGTTTCTCCTTATTTGTTTTTTTTTTTTTTTTTTTCTTTTTTTATTTTTATTTTTATTTATTTTTTATTATACTTTAAGTTTTAGGGTACATGTGCACATTGTGCAGGTTAGTTACATATGTATACATGTGTGTTTCTCCTTATTTGAGCCAGAAATCTATGTAACCGGCCGGCTGTGCACATCACATGGCACAGATTCAGGAGGTGAGCTGGTCTCTTCAGTTGCTGCTTTTATAGCAGCTTTTAATCAAAATGCTCACCTCAGACGCACCCTCCTCAAATTAAGGAACAGAATAACCAAACACAGATGTGTAAAGAGTGAGGGAAAACAGTTGTTCTGGCTGTTGATGACTTCCTCAGGCGTGGGCATAGTGAAATGCCCTTTCTTCCCCTCTGCTACCAAAGACGGCAATGGCGTTGAGTGGCTTGGAAGTTCAAACCACTCAACAAGTATTGACCAGTCACTCCCTGTATACTCAGTGCTGACAGGGGCATGAAATGTGTCACGACCTTTCTTCCTGAGTAGTTTATGATCCTGCTGAGGGTGAGCACACACAGGGAATCATGGGAAAGGTTGTGTCATGGCGTGGCCACCCCAGGAATGGCTGATGTGGGGGCTCAGTGGCCAGAGGCCCAGATCCTCCCCTGCTGTGGCTTCTTTCCTCTTACCTGTCTCCTGCATGTTCACATCACCCCATCCCCAATCCAGGCTCTGTCCCATTTTTCAGCTCAGGGTCTTCCTCCAGTCCAGTGAGGGTGGTTCAGGAAATCCTAGCTCTGGTTGTGTCTGCCCCAGTGTGAGTCTGTCTGTGGGGTTTCAAGCCTTATCTTCCTGGAGGAATTTCATCAGGGTCTGAAGGAAATAAAAGAGGGACTGGGCTGAAGAAGAGGAAGAGAAGGCTGTCTTTCTTCATTATTGATAGTAGTCGTAAATCATTGGAAAGTCCTAAAAGACTGCCTGAGTGTTCATTTCCAGGACAGAAGGATACACAGGCAACATAAGAATATAAGACTGTGTTGAGGGCAACAGCAGGGCAAAGGAGAAAAGTGCTGGTCACAACCCTAGATGGTGACTGAAGAGAGGACAACAGCCAGCGGTCCATACGCTGAGATGGATGGGAGAAGAGACACACAGGGACGAGGAAGCCAGCCTGGGTACTAAGTATCCCCTGGATTAGCTGCAAGTGCGCGTCTCCTCACCCGCGGACCTCAGCTCTTCCCTTCATGATATCAGCAGTGATCTGGAGCTGGAGGAGTCCCTGGGGAGAAGGGAGTGCAGCAGCTGTCGCTCATTCCACCGTTCCTGGCATTTCAAGTTGGAATAATAAATGCAGTTCTGGGGTGTTAGGTTTGCAAGTGTTTTTAGCATACCATGGTCTCGCATGTACACATTAGGTATTTCGGCTCGCCCAGGGGCCTAGTCATTGTATAACCTCTTTCTAAGGAAACTATATGCCAAATTCCAAACAAGCAAAATGTTATTTTTGTTGTGCAAAGCCTTTGTATCTTGAAAATTGGGGCATCTAAGAATTTTATTTAGATAACAAGACAGAGATCAGAATGGGCCAGAGGAGCATCAGGAGACCTGGGTGCAAGTCTTGCATAAATGCTTATCGAGCCAAATTCCCAAAGATTTACATGTGTTATCTGCAGGAAGAGGGTTTTGATTAGTTTTTAAGGTCCCTTCTGCTCCTTCTAAAAACCAGCCTAAAATGGAACATGTCTTCTCTAAGAATCCCAAATGCCTCTCAAGGATCAACCCCTTGGCCTTTTATCCAGGAGTCCCCTAGTGTCTCTAGGAAGCTGCAAGGATGATGGTATCTCCAGTTTTATACACAAGGTTGGGAAAGTCTGCCTGGGGAAATGTTTAGAGGTGTGGATTTCTCAACTTTAATTTATCTTTTTGGTTTGCTCCTTTGTGAAATAGCATTGTCTTCAGCTGCTCTTGGCTATGATGTCTTAGCTGTAAGATCTTAGCCTTGAGAAAGAGCATCGGGGCCATACAGCAGTCATTTGGCCACAGGAATTTCAGTCACTTCAGGCTGTTTTTGCTGTTGTATTCCATCTCAGACCCAGATGTCTGCAGTTTCCTCAGATTGGAAACATCATGGGATCTCGTTGTGCAAGGAGTTCAGCATATTGAGAGTGAAGCACAATCACCTATCATTTTACATTATGGGAAATTTGACAAGTTTCAAATCTTGTTATTTTAGAGGTGAATGGATATACCTGTGTGTGTGTGTGTGTGTGTGTGTGTTACTATTCCACATGGGGCAGGCCTACCCCATAGGCTGTGTGCCCAGAGTAGCCTGGATTGATATTTTAAATGAACTAGAGGATTGAAAGCTACACTGAACCTGTTAGTAAAATGAGACGTTCATTTATAATGAAAGCAGATCTCTTAGTTTATGGGATGGATAATCTTGGGGTCTTATTTAGCAGGCTTTCTTTCAGTGGTTGTGTCTCTATTTAGATAGCTAATGTGGTATTTCAGAAAATATTTTCATGGCTAGCTATTAGAATATGTCTATGACCGGGAAATGAGGAGCCACACTGCTTGTAAAATACTTACATTTTCCGTGGATAAAAGATAGCTTGAATAATGTAAAAATCAATAGTTCCCATGATGGTGGAGTTATATTCTTTGGAGAAAAGTTTAAGTACTTCTAAGGTTAAATATTATGTTCATTACTCTTAGCTCTGGGAATCTGCCAAAATTATTTTTGCAACCTTGTTTATATTTAGCCAACATAGGCAGTCAGCCACTGAATTAAGCATTTTTTTCTCCAAAAGACCTGATTTTGCCAATAAGAATTTGGTTATGCAATTATATGTTGACTAATTAGAAGGTAAAAGCCCCGGATTTGAAAAGTTTGGTGTTTTATTTACCATTTTTAAGTGTGCAGTTCAGCGGCATTCAGCACGTTCACATTATTGTGCAACCTTCACCTCCATCCATCTGCAGAACTCGTTTTATTTTGCACAACTGGAATTCCCACTCCCCTCTCCAACCCCTGGCAACCACCATTCTACTTTCTGTCTCTATGAATTTGGCTACTCTAGGTACCTCTTATAAGCGGATTCTATAGTATTTGTCCTTTAGTATCTGGCTTATTTCACATAACGCAACGTTCTTAAGGCCCAGGTATGTTGTGGCATATGTCAGAATTTTGTTTCTTTTTTTTTTTTTTTTTGAGACAGAGCCTCACTCTGTCACCCAGGCTGGAGTGCAGTGGCACTGTCGCAATTTACTGCAACCTGTGTCTGCTGAGTTCAGGCAATTCTCCTGCCTCAGCCTCCTGAGTAGCTGGGATTACAGGCACCTACCACCACGTCTGGTTAATTTTTGTGTTTTTTAGTAGAGACGGGGTTTCACTGTGTTGGCCAGGCTGATCTTGAACTCCTGACCCCTCAGGTGATCTGCCTGCCTTGGCCTCCTGAAGTGCTGGGATTACAGGCGTGAGCCACTGCGCCCAGCCAATTTTGTTCCTTTTTAAGGCTGAGTAATATTCCATAATGTGTATATACAACATTTTGTTTATTCATTCACCTGCTGATGGAAATTTGGGTGGTTTTCACTGTTTTAAATCTTTTCAGTGGTATTCTGGCCACATGGTATTTTCTGCTATGGTGATAACATATGACATAAACCAGTTCTCTGTGGATAGGCTTTCAGTTTTTTCCATGCTTCTGTGAATAACTGTGAACTTTAACCATTTTACACATGTGCAAGCATGTTGGTCAATCAGAATTATTGATATTGATTTGCTGAGAAGAATGTTTTGGGCACATAAAATTTTGGATGCTGATGAATTTCCTTCTGTGGAGATTGTACCAATTTATGTGTCCTTTATAAAGAATCTGTCTCCCAAGCCCTCACCAACGAAGCAAAAATTCCTTCATCTTTGCTCATCTCATGATGGAAAATGGTGTCTCAGTGTGGTTTTAGCTTACATTTCTCCTATTTTGAGTGAAGTCTGAATGTTTCAGGGCCATTGTATTTCTTTTACTGCAACTATCTGTTCATTTCCTTTGTTCATTTCTCAGTCGGGCTGTTGGGTTTTTCTCCTCCCACTTCTTTATATTGGCTGTTGTTGAAAAATGTCCTTTTGTTTGGCATCCCTAGTGTGCAGCCTGTGGAAGTCTTTGGGGGCTCTCCTATGAAACAGGAGCTTTGTCTGAGTATTAGTAAAACCTGCTTTTCAACACCATTGATCAAATACTGGCTCGGTGACAGTAGGTTTTATTAAGGGGAGAGTCCAGTGCAGTAGTCCATTTACTGAAATGGTTCATATGCTGAAGAAAGAATATCTTTGTGAGAAAGTTATAAAAATTTCTAGTCTCACAATGTGTTTTAATGTTAAGATTTACTTGGCTGGGCGCGGTGGCTCATGCCTGTACTCCCAGCACTTTGGGAGGCCGAGGCAGGTGGATCATGAGGTCAGGATTTCGAGACCAGCCTGACCAGCATGGTGAAACCCCGTCTCTACTAAAAATACAAAAAGTAGCCAGGAGTAGTAGCATGCGCCTGTAGTCCCAGCTACTCAAGAGGCTGAGGCAGGAGAATCACTTCAACCTGGGAGGTAGAGGTTTCAATGAGCCGAGATCACGCCATTGCACTCCAGCCTGGGTGACAGAGTGAGATTTCATCTCAAAAAAAAAAAAAAAAGAAAAAGATTTACTCAAGTTATCTTTTAAAAGTTGAATACATAAACATAAGTAACTTGGTATGAACTGAAAAAAACAACCCAAAATAGTGTATTATTAAATATCATTTGCTAAGCTCATGCAGCTAACTGCATGCTGGAAAACTCAAACTCAACATGCCCCACTCTGAACTCATCCCTCTGACCCACAGGGTAACGTCCCAGTTCCTGAGTTTGCTGTCTTGCTTCTCCACATAACTATCTACTCTTTTCTGTATTATTCTCTACATTATTGCCATGGGCAGAAAGTTTGTTTCCCCCTAAAATTCTATGCTGAAATCTAACCCCCAGCGTGATGGTATCAGAAGTGAGGCCTTGGGAAGTGATTAGATCATGAGAACAGAAGCCTGATGAACAGGGTTGGTGCCCTCAGAAAAGAGGCCCCAGAGAGCTGTCTTGCCACTTCCACTATGTGAGGATACAGCGAGTTGGTACCATCTGTGAGCCAGAAAGTGGGCACCCACCAGATGTTGAATCTGTGGATGCTTTGATCTTTGACTTCCCAGCCTCCAGAACTGTCAGAGATAAATATCTGTTGTTTATAAGCCACCCAGGTTATGGTATTTTGTTACAGCCACCCAGAGTAAGACAACTGCCAACCAGTTCCACCTAAACAGTCTCTCCAGTGTGTCCACCACCCTGCACCTGGTCACCACCATCTTGTTCAGATGCCACCCAATCCCTGCTGGATTCCCTCAGCCACCTCCAGCTGTGTTGTTGCCTTCAGACTTTTCCACATTCAGCAGTTGTATGATCTGTCACCAAGAGGAGTTTATGAAATGCAGCTCTCTGGTTTTATAAAACCATATCCCTGGCCAAAACCCTTTGATGGCCCCCACTCCCCCTAGAATAAAACTCAAACTCCTTAGCATGGCCTCTGGACTGGCATGCCCTGGCCCAGTCCCTCTGTTTCCTTGCTCATTGCCCCCTCCTTCCTACACTCCACTGTTCCCAATAGTGATTTCTCAATTCCTTAAACTCAGGGTGCACCCTTGTTTCAGGACCTTTGAATCTGCTCCTTTTTCTGGAATGTTCTCCCTTGTTCCACTTCCCAGTCTTCACCAACCTGAGCAGCTCTATTCCTTCTTCCTCCAGCAAGTCTTGCCCAACACTCCCCAGCCTGGTTTAGTGGATTCTTCTAGGATCCAGCATGTCCCTTAGCTTGCAAATTGCCCTGTGCTATAATTGTCTACTTCCTTGTATAAAAGGGTGCACCCCACGAAGCTGTAAATGCCCAGGGAGCGAGATCACATCTACCTTGTTTCCCGTGATCACCCAGAACCTAACGTATTGATTGCTCATAAACATGTGTTGATGGATGACTGTTGACAGATGGCTGGAGAACTAAAGGAGAATGCCTTCTGGAAATGGGATGTGACTGGGTGCCAGTGGGTTGTGATAGTATCACACATTCAGAGTCTTGGGATGAGACCCTGAGTGTCTTCCCCACAAATCCTGAAACCTGTGTGGCAAGAAAAGAAAGCTGAGTTGGCTGAAGTTTTATTTGCCTGGTGTACCCCCGGCCTTGTGAGAAAGACAGTGAAAGAAGATGAAGCCCGCTCAAGGTTAAGATCAGGCAGAGGAGAAACAGACACCTGCTAACTGTCCTGGCAGAGTCCCAGGCAGGGCAGCAGCTCCCTGAGTGGAGAAGGGGCACACAAGCTTAAGGCAGAGATCCTGGTCAGGGCTGGTGAGGAAGGGATGGATTCGGAATGCAGCATCACTCAAATTGCCTTCAAGGGCAGCCCATCTAAGAACCTGTGCTGTCTTTTCTTTGTAATACATTCATGTCCCTCTCTGAGATGTAAGTGTGCTTTGGGGCTGATTCAGGGCAATAAATCCTGTGTTTGCAGAATGTAGTCACTGATTTGGGACTTAGGGTCTAATCAGTATGCAGTCCAGTAAAAATAGCAAAGGTCATATTTTACTGCACTCTGTCTGAAGTAAGCAAACTTTCAGCTGAAGACACTCTCAGATGACTTCTTTTCTTGCCTCTCTTTTCTCCTTGAAAATTTACAGGGAATGTTGTGGTCGTAAGGAACTTCTCCTTCACTGGGCTTCATGCTGCAAAGTTAGTGAGCCCCAGCCCGCAGTGTCCAGCTGTCTTTGCTATTACTGCATTCTTTTCTCCAATGCATTGATAAGACTCATGTTCATAGCAAGTCCAGCACCGTGCATATTGTGCACATTTGTGAAAAATTGTTCAAGAAGTAAATATACTTCTCAGCCCCTAACACCAAGAGGACAACAGAGTAATCATCCCACAGTGACCTTCATTTGTAGACAATCGGATTAGGGAGACTCTGAGTTGGGGGCAGGTGGGCTGGGGTTGGGAGGTGGGTGAGTGGGTTGTTTTCTGTATTGTTTCTGAGAATAAAAATCTTCCATGCCAAGCAGTGGTGAATGAGACTGTTCACTCAGGCTTTGGTATAGTGCAATGTGGAAAGCCACCCCAAACGGAAAGAGGACACGGTGATGAAGACCATGGGGTTATTGTAATGATTGGCACTGCCATTGTGGAGTGGTTACTACAAGCCAAGCACTCCGCTAAATATTTTACATGGATTATTTTATTTAACCCTCACAAAACCTAGGAAGTGAGTTAGAATAGTGAGGCCCATTTGCAGTGAGATTTCTGAGGTCCAGAACCACCCTCCCTGACACTCCTCAAGTCTGGGTTCTTGGTAGAAAGTGGAGAACTGCAGTCCAACCATGTGCTGTCAACCCAGGGACCTGCTGCCTCCATCGGTGTCCAGGAGGTCTGAGTCTAGCTCTGTTCCTAATAGCTGTGTGACCTTGTGTACTTAGGTCTCTGTGCTTCAGAGCAGCATGAGGTATATAAGGTTGTTTTGAGAATTATATAAAATAAGGCATATATTAGTTAGGGTGATACTAAGTCTTGTAGTAAAGCCCAACATTTTGGTGGCTTGACACAATAAAAATTTACCGCCTGGATACAGACCATTGCAGGTGTGTCTGATCGGTGGCAGGTGCTGGTGGTGGTGGATGGCTCTGCTCCACGAAGTCTTCAGGGATCTAGGCTAATGAAGGCTTTGTATCTTTGATGTGTGATTTCCAGGACCATTACACCCACAGACCAGAGAATAATGTTGGCAGGGGTAGTCCCATGTATGGTGAGGTCTGAAGGGTCAATTTTGGGGACTCTCTTTAAGAAATGAACACAAAGTGGTCCATGTGCTACAGCCCCTCCCTGGGCTTGAAAGGGGCCCTGCAGGAGAGGGATCCTGCAGCCTAGGATTCATTAGCTTCCTGGCAAACTCACATCCATAGTTGGATGGAACTTGGGGACATGGCCACGTTTGGCTCCACAATGCTGGGAAACACTGTCTAGACTGTCCGAAATAGATGACTGCTGGCAGCTGCTGCCATGTGTGTAAAGCGCTTCTAACAGTGCCTGGCACGGCAAGAGCTAGGAAGTGTCAGCTACTATTCTTCTGTTTACAATGCAGCATGGGAATTTCCATCAAGCCAGCTGTGCCCTGAGAGCTGCCTGTCATATTTTCACCAACATGCTCTGGGCATCATATTATGTGCCTGGGCTTGGTCCAGGCTGCTGTGCTTTCAGAAAAGCCTGGAAGCATCAGCAGAGATGGGTTTAAAAGTCCACAGTCTAAGTCGCTACATAAGGAGCAATGAACCGGCTGCGGCGAAAGGTCATGGACAGAGTGTCCCAAGGCTTGGCCCACTGTGGCAGCTGGGGTTCCTAAGCCTGGCGCTTTGCAACTGCAGAATCACAGCTGCTGCCTCAGAGCATCGCTGATCAGCCCAGTTACATTTGTAGTCCAAGGCAGTGGTGGTGTTAAAGTGCTGTTCTTCCTAGCAGTATGTTACCCACATCATCAAACATATTTCCCTTGTCTGCACATTTACGGCAATAAGGCTTCTCTGCAAATAAGAGAAAGCATGCACCTCTCAGAAGAGTGATGTTGTTTCACAGATGTCAAATGCTTGATGCCAGTTTCTGCCAAGGACATTCTCGGCCCAGGACCTGATACCATGTGCATGTGGCCTGTCCATGCCCCAGCCTTTCCCACAGACCCCTGCATGACATTGTTGGACCATGCATTCAAACCCACAGGCTAGGATAAGTGAGAATTTACCTAGGAAAGCCCATCCTTTGGCTAGAGGGAGAGGAAGCATCCAGGCTTGCTTTTTAAGGGGATCTCTAGGTACTTTCCCATAAAACTCCCCATCCAGCTGTAAACCACCCCTGCTCACAGCAGGCAGTATTTATGCAGGCTGAGGGTGAGGTCATTGCATATTCCAACAACAGATTTGTCTGGGAAATTAAATTTGCTTATGTTCAAGGTATGTGTGAGGGTGCAGCCAGCTGGGGTGAGCGATGATTCCCTGAAGTCTGGGAAGTGGTGGGTGATGGTGGTGGTGTTTTTTTTTTTTCTTTTTTTTTGACAAGTAACAAGGAGTTACAATGAAATGTCCTTCTCAATTATGAAGTGATTGCCACGCATTGGCGTCACAGCCTGTTCTTGCCAGTGACGGATATTCTTGTCATTCTTACAGTTTTGGGGTAAAGGAAATGTACTCCTGGCCTTCTAAATTCCAACTCAGAAAAATGTTCTAAAGGAAACACTACTGTGAAAGGATTAGGGACTTAGACTGCTCCATAAAAGTACCTTTGACCAAACCTATGGCAAAACTATAATTAAAAAGATATTGTGTAGGGTCATGTTCATTGGTAAGAATTTGAAACATATCTCATGTAGTATGAATGGAGCTTCAGTTCTCAGATGGAGCTTCAGCTATTGTATAGAGGGAGGAATGAGACAATCTTGCCATGGCTTCAGAGAGCACAATTAGGGTGGAAGCTGGAGGATGAGGTATCATCCTTAACAAGGGCAGAACTTTCTGTTAGAATAGAAGCAGAGGTGTTGGGGAGGAGGTTCGTGTGTAGGACTGGCCGGCATGACTGCAGGTGCTTTTCAGGCCCTGGATGCTGAGATCCTCTAAGTGTTGGGTAGGTCCCGCTAATTATCCACAACTAGGAGCCTGTCTTTAATGACCACACGTGGGACATGTTGAAGTTTTCTGTTCATCATTGAGTAATGAAGGTGAGAAAAGACTAAAATGAGTATACAGTGCTGTTTTTTTAACCTCTGCAATATTGGGGTCTGTGTAGAGGAATAAAGAGCACTCAGTTTTGGAAACAGAAGAGTAGAATTCTAATAGTCAGTAAGCAATAGATTCTTCCTCCCTTACAGTCATCAAGAAAATGGCTTGTAACCAAGCCCTACATTTTAGGCCAAAAGGCAGATTAAAAGTTAAAAGCATATCAGCACACTGTTATGAAGCATTTGCTGTAAACAGGTGAATTGGTGTAGCTCAGCATTCTGAACAAGGGGTGATTTTGCCTCCCAGGGGACATCTGGCAGTGTCTGGAGATGGTTTTGAGTGTGGTGACTGTGTGTGTGATGCTGTTCCTGACGTCTAGTGGGTAGAGGCCAGGGATGCAGCTAAACATCTCACCATACACAGGACAGCCCCCAAACACGATGTCCAAAAATGTCAGTAGTGCCAAGGTTCAGGAACCCTGACATCCTTAAGAGCCTGAAGATACATACCAATCTCATTTGCTTATGTAACACTACAAAAAAAATTGCATGTTAAAATTATTTATCATACTTAGCTGATCTTCTGATTTTATCCCTAGAAAGACAAAGGTGTGATCTTTGAACACATGTAAATCAAAGACAATTTTGTTTTTCCTGTTTGGCTTAATCAAATCCAAGTGATGAATCCCATTTAACGGGATTTGACATTAACATCAATATCACTGGGCCTTGGTTTTTGAACTTGTTATTATTTCTGACTTATTTTTAAATAACTGATTATGCTGATAACTCAAAATGAATGCAGCCCAGATGGGAAGGAAATAACAGAGGTCAGGTCTGGCAGGGGCCCTAATTGGCAGCCGTTTTCAGCTCAAAACAGATGGAATCTCCATATCGACTGAGGTTTTCCCTTTGAGATAAAAATGTGAGGTCATGGAATTTCATCTGTATCTGATATGCATTTTCATATCTATAATCAAATCTAATTTTGTAATCTGGAAAGTTTTGATTCTTCTTACCAAAATCTCCTGAAAAAATTAGGCAGAGAAATAGAGGGGGTTGTGTTAATTAATGTATTGATTTGCAAATGAGAGCAAAAGATCTAACTCTTTGAAACGTGTAGAGAATGGTGAGAAGGTCATAAAAATTCAGATAAGCCATGTTTCCTGAGAACTGGGGAAGGGTGAGGCTGCCTTGAACTGCGTGGAGGAAGTGGTCATCTTTTATTCTGAGTACTAATTGGACCCTGATAGCATGTGTTTTGTCTCTGCCTGAGCTTCCTGTTTAAGGAAAGACTTGAAGAGCTAGAGAGACAACCGAGCAGATAGATATGGGACCTGTGAGACACAGAGAACTCAGGTTGCTCATTCCAGAAGAGAACAGACCCTAACAGTGTGTTGGAGTCTCTGAGGAAATGAAGGGTTTTTGGTAGGTTACGAATTAGTTTCCTCTTGCTGCTGTAACAAGTTACCATGAACCTAATGGGATTATTATCTCATATTTCAGGGGTCAAGAGTCCAAAGTGGGCTTCACTGGGCTGACTCAAGGATTGCTTTCCTTCTGAGGCCATGAGGGAGAGTCCGCTGCCTTGCCTTTCCACCTTCTAGAGTTTTAACACTAGAGTTTGCAAATGAGAACAAAAGATCTAACTCTTCAAAAAGTGTAGAGAATGGTGAGAAGGGCATAAAATTCAGATAAGCCAGATAAGAAAGGCTTTCAGCAAATTAAATTCAGCAGAGTTCAATTGGGCAAAAAACGATTTGCAAATCAGTCTCCAGAACCAGAAGAGGTTCAGAGTGACTGAACTGGGGCTGTCACATGGTCAGATAATATTTATGGACAGAGGAAAGAAAGTCACCTAAGAAAACGAAGTGATGTGCAGAAACAGCTGGGTTGGTCACAGCTGGGCTCTTGCCTTATCTGAACAAGTTTTAATGGTTGGCCACCTGTGCTTGGCTGATTGGCTGAGATTTGGCTACTTATTAAAAGAGTAGCTTACAGGAGGATGTTTACACATCAGTGAGGTTACAGTTCACTATGCACAAGAAGCCTTGAGGCCAAACTTAAAATATGTGAGGAGGCAGCTTTAGGCCACACATAATTTAACAAGAGGCCGCCAGCGTTCCTTGGCTTGTGGCCCCTCCTCCATCTCCAGAGCCAGCAGTCGCCTCCCTGTGACCTCTGCTTTTATTGTCAGTCTCCTTCTCAGGCTCCCCAGCCACTCTCTTTCCCTTATAAGGATCCTTGTGCTCACAGTGGCCCTCTCAGATCATCTTGTAGGCAGGGGCTGCTTTTCCCAACTTATAAGCAGGAGAATGTGGCTGAGAGAGCCCATTGCTCTTCCCAGTGCCCCATTCCTCTTAAGAATAGCTAATAATGGAATAACGAGTATTCATCCTGGGCTTCTAACCACTCTTGTAAGGATCAGTCACGATTGATAGAAATATCTGGGCTCTTGAATATGATGACTTTTCTGCTTAAACAACCATCAGTTTCAACTAAAAATACTGTGAGCAGAAATGGTTTCCATTTTTATCTTTTCTTTATTTGTTAAGGTATAATGGGCATAGAATGCACATATTGAAAGTGTACATTGTGGTACATATGTGTGTACTCACCACAATCAAAACCATGTCCATATTCATCACCACCAAAAGCAGAACACGCATGCCCCCTGTGATCTGACCGTCTCCATACCCACATTCCCAGGCAAACACTGATGCTTCCTATCACTATAAGTTAGTTACATTTTCTAGAATTTTATACAAAAGAAATCATATACTATGAAATCTTTTTACTTCATTCAGCATAATTTGAGATTTATCCATGTCTTTCCATGTATCACTAGTTCATGGCTTTTCATTGCTTAGTAGTTATATTAGTCCATTTTGCATTGCTATAGAGAAATACCTGAGACTGGGTAATTTACAAAGAAGAGGTTTATTTGGCTCATGCTTCTGCAGGTTGTACAGGAAGCATCAGACCAGCATCTGCTTCTGTTGAGGCCTCAGGAAGTTTCTAATTACAGTGGAAGGTGAAGGGGGAGCAGGCGTGTCACATGGCAAGAGAGGGAACAAGGGAGTGAGGGGGAGGTGCCAGCCTCTATAAACAACCAGCTCTCTTCTGAACTAATAGAGGAGAGCTCAGTCATTACCATGAGAGGGTACCAAGCCACTCATGAGGGATCCACCCTCATGAGCCAAACACTTCCCACTAGGCCCCATCTCCAACACTAGGGATCATATTTGAACATCAGTCTTGGAGGGGACAAACTATATTGGTAGTATTCCATTGTTCATGCAGCCACTTGGGAATGAACATTGGATTGTTTCTGGTCTTGGGCTATGATGAGTAAAGCTGCTACAGGAATTCAGTTTCAGGTCTTTGTGTGGACAAATGTACTCTTTTCTTCCGGGGTAGTATCTAGGTACAAATGACTAGGTCATGTGATATGTACGTTTAACTTTTTTAGAAACTACCAAACTGTTTTCTGAAGTCTTTGCACCATTTCACTTTCTCAACAGCAGTGAATGTTCCCACCCTAGGATGTTCCAGTTACTTTACATTCTCAACAGCACTTGGAATCATCAGTTTAAAAAATTTTAGCCATTCTAAAGGTATGTAGTGGTATCTTGGAGTAGTTTTAATTTGCATTTTCTTGATGACTAATGACATTGAGCTTTTTTCTTGTTCTTATTTTCCATCTTTATCTTCTTTCATGAAATGTCTATCCAAATCTTTTGTCCATTTTTATCAGGTTGTTTTCATATTATTGCATTTGAGAGTGTTTTATAAACATGCTTTGGATAAAAGATCTTTATCAGATATGTGGTTTACAAATGTTTTCTCCCTGACTGTGGCTTATCATTTAATTTTCTTAACAGTGTCTTTTGAAAAACAGAAGTTTTAAATTTTGATGAAATCCAGTTTGTCAGTTGTTTTCTTTTAGGGATCGTGATTTTTTGTTGTATTTATGAAATCTTTTCCTAACACATGGTTACAATGTTTTTCTTCTATGTGTTCTTACAGAAGTTTTGTATAGCTAGGTTTTACATTTAGGTCTATGATTCATTTTCAGTTAATTTTTATATGTGGCCTGAGATATGGATTCAGGTTCATTTTTCTGGCACATGAACATCCATCTCTTCCAGCATCATTTGGTGAAAAAATGATTCTTGTCCATTGAATTATCTTTGCATTTTCATTAAAAATCAATTGGCTTTATATTTGTGTTCAGTGATCAATTTTCCATCTTTTCACTAACTTTGATTTTTTTTTTTGAGATGGAGTCTTGCTGTGTCACCCAGGCTGGAGTGAAGTGGCACAGTCTCTGTTTACTGCAACCTCTGCCTCCCATGTTCAAGCAATTCTTACGCCTCAGCCTCCCAAGTAGCTGGGATTACAGGCACATGCCACCATTTCAGGCTAACTTTTTGTATTGTTAGTAGAGATGGGGTTTTGCCATGTTGGCCAGGCTGGTCTCGAACTCCTGACTTCAAGTGATCCACCTGCCTCGGCCTCCCAAAGTGCTGGGATTACAGGCGTGAGCCACTGCACCCAGCCTAATGTTGATTTTCTTGATAACTGGTTTTATAAGTCTCAAAATCAAGTGCTATAGGTCCTCCATTTTTTTCCAAGTCTGTTTTGGTCATTCTAGGCACTTTGCATTTCCATGTGTTTTAGAAACAGATCCTCATTTTCTACCAAAAAAAAAAAAAAAAAAAAAAAAAAAAAAAAAAAAAAAAAGCCTGTTCGGATATTGATTAGCATTGTGTAGAATATTTAGACCAATTTGAGAAGATTTGGCATATTAACAATATTGAATCTTCCAACCCATCACACAGTCTATCTCTCATTTTATTTTGCCTGAACAGCAGGAGATAGTTTTAAATGTACAGACCTTGACCTTGTGGGACTCCCAACTCCATCTGGAGTCAGGGAGATCTCCAGGCTCAGGGTGGATTCTTCCTGCCTGAGCTGCAGCCTGGAAACCTCCAGGCAATAACTGGGGAAGCCAAAGGCTCAGCCTATTTGTTTCTGCCTCTCAGGGATTACTCTCAAGTCTGGTCTGGCATCTAATGTTTGAAAACTGGTGTTTCTTATATTTAGGTTGCTTTTATTTTCAGTGAGAGGGTAAATGTGGTTCCTATTACTCCATTTTTTTAAGAATCAGAAATCCTCTTTTTCACTCTTTATAGCAGACTTCCCCCATTTAGATACTTATGCAAAGCAAATGCAAAGTAGCTCTGTTACTGTTAATATTACTGGCCAAATACCTGAATTGCAGCAAAGCTGATGGTTAACTTACCAGGCCTGAAAGACAAGCAGTGTAGTAGAATATAGTCAAAAACGATCTGGCCTATAAACATGAAAAATAGTGCTTGCCCTCATTAGTTATCACCAAAATGCATATTAAAACCACACAAAGATGGCATTTCACACCGAGGATGGTGAGGTAAGAAACCTAGTGGGAGGGTTAGATGTTGATCAAATGAGCACAAAATCAAATACAGAATGTCAGCTGTGGTGGTCTAGAAAGGAGAAGGACATTGTGCCCTGAAAGAGAACAACAGAGGGCTTGACCTGGCCTGGGGGCTGGGAAGCCTTCACTGAGGAAGCGTAGGTCTTGGGGCAGCTGAGGCATGAGTAAGAGTTTAACCAGGCTGATACAAAGATAGAAAAGGTTTCAAAGGGAGCAGCAGGTGACAAAGTCCAGTGATGGAGAATATGGAAGGTGTGGGGAGCCCAGTGAAAGACAGTGCTGGGCGGTGAGATGTCTAAGCCAGGCAGCTCTTGGTGGGGAAGAACCTTCCAGACACCACACAAGGAGTGACTTTCAGGGCAGATGCAGCCCTTGCCGTCCCCAAACCTGCCTTCTAGGGGGAAGACAGGCCACAAACCAAGTACACAGCAACAACATAAGATGTTTGCTAATGTGATCCAGTCTATGAAGTGGTGGGGAAGAGGGCCCAAGAAGGATTCTCAGGAAAGGGCAACAGGACATGCAGAAGCCCTGTGGGGAAAGAGGCTTGTGTTCAAGAAAGGGAATTCAGGAAAGCCTTGGGTTAGAGGTGTGAATTTGGGAGAGCTCTGGGTCAGAGGCATGAATTTGGGAGAGCCCTGGGCTAGACATTTGAATTCTGGAGAGCTGTGGGTCAGAGGTTTGAATTCCGGAGAACCCTGGGTGAGAGGTGTGAATTTGGGAGAGCCCTGGATGAGAAGTGTAAATTCGGCAGAGCCTTGGGTGAGGTGTGAATTCGGGAGATTCCCTGGGTCAGAGGTGTGAATTTGGGACTGGACAGTGTTTATTTCCTAGGCTGCTGTAACATAGCACCACTGTTTTTCAGCCTCTCCCCACTCCGAGTTCTTGGCTGCTGTGCTCTGTGTTTCCCCCTTGTTCACTCCCCTCACCCCCTGTCCTCCTTGGCTACTATTATTATGATCTGACACAGTTCTTCCAGGCTGGCCGAGTGGCCTCTTCTACTCTCACCCCCTACTCTCTCCAGGTAATGTCATCCAGGCTCACAGCCACATTACATTTTAAGGTTAGAGTAGAGCAGAAGTAGTCATATATACAAGAACACGGGGGAAAGTAACAGTGTTACATCGCTGAGGTGGAGGGTGGTGAGCAGGTGAGTGGCACGAGAGGAGGTGACGCCTCTGCGCTAAGGTCAGGATGCCGGGGATAATGTGTCTTGTGGGAAGACTGCAGGAGTGGAGGTGGGGGAAGTGTCTGGGGACACCTGCTTCTTCTGAGAAGGAGGGTGTGAGAGAGGTGAGGTGTGAGGAGGGTGGGGTTCGGTGGGGCTGGAAGTTTGAGGAGAGTGGAGATTGCGTTAAGGAGTGGCGGTGGAGAGGGGAGAATGAGCTGGCAGGGAAAGGCAGGAGGGTGGCCGGGCTGGCTGCCGTGTCTGTTAGGGTCAATCCCATGAATGCCCCTGTGTCCTGATGGTGATGCTTCCCAGGAGACCCCAGCATAGACCCACCAGGGCACCACATTCATCCCAGTGACTTGGGTGGGAAGCAGGAGGGGTGAGGAGTTTTGGATACTGGCAGGGATGTTCAATGATGGCCGTGGATATGGAGGGAAATGAAGAAAGAGAACCTGATGGGTTGAAGAAGTAAAAAGAGTCAGCACTGGGTGGGGGCCGGGAGGTGAGGGAGCAGGGGTGAGGACTGAGCAGGCGATCTGCGGGGAGAGGCTCCGGCACTGACCCCAGAGATTCAAACAGTGATTTCAGAAGATGAGGCTGGAGTGTGGCTGTGGGAAGGATGGTGAGATAAAGGGGACATGGGAGGTGAGGAGGAGACTGCATGGCCACAATGTCACTCATGTAGACATTTAACTCACCCAGGGGGCGGGTGGGAGCAGAGGTGGATGGTGCACTGTGAGCCACGTGTCAACATCTTACAGGGCCGAGAGGGAGTGACGAGAGGTCACTGTGCAGTGGCAAAGGTGGGGTCAGGTACATGTTTGAGGCATGGGCTTCAAAAAAGCAGTGTCATAGCTTTTGACCTCTGTCACATGAGGTCATTTACAAGCAGAGGTCTAAGATAATGGTTATGTATGTGTCCATCCACCTATTCAATAGCTCACTCTAACACTATGCCTGTGATTGAAAAAACGTGTTGGTGAACATGTTGAATGACAGGTATCTACCAGTCTCTATGTTGGGCTTGCAGGCAAGAGGTAGACGAAAAAGTGCTGTCTTCTTGGAGTGTTCAGAGTCAGAAGCATTGACAAACGAATTCGAGTAGGAGGGAAATGTCACAGTCGCTCTGCATTCCATAGAGAGGGGACAGAGTGACACACTCTGGGGGAAGGAGTAGAGGAGCTGGTGGTGGTTGTGTCTGAAAGCACTGTGGGCTTAGGGAAACACCAGATCGGCCTCAGTGGCCTGAGGCCTGGTCAGAGGGGTGAGTGCGTTGGTCTTTGAGTCTCCCCATTCCTCCCGGTTGGACTGACTAGACTGCAGGAGCTTCACGAATTCACCAGTTCCTGGAGTCTCCTTGGAAGAGGACTGCCGCAAGCCTCGTCCGGCTCCTTGAGGAAGGAAGAGCATCCAGTGCACCTGTGACCCCCCGACCACAGGCACTGGCTGTACCCTCTGATGGAAACAGGTTTCTTACCTGCTGCTGCTCTGCAGTCCTTACTTGGCAGGCACTGATGTAGAACCCATCCAGCTCTGTCTTTCCCCATACACAGTGTTGTAAAATCAAACTCATTGGTCATCCCTAGGTGATTGGGCCCTATTGGAACCTTCGCTTCTGATGTCCTTAGAAGTGGCTCAATGAAATATTTTTCTTTTTCTGAATGTGGGGGGTGAACAGAGAAAATTGCCATCATTTGTTCTTCTTCTGTTAATTCTCCCTATGATCTCAGGCGAGGAGTGTATGGGCAGACAGTTCCCTGTGGCCATTGACTCAGTCTTCCAAACTACAGCATTTGCCCTTTTATTCAAAATCCCATCTGTCTGGTTTTCAATGGTTCTGTCTGTAGCATTTTCCCCATGCTGGTCTATAAATGCAGGGGTGTGTGTGTGTGTATGGATGCTTAGATGTACCTATAGATAGAGAGGGGAGTGCCTAGGCCAGATCACTCAGAGAAGGTGTTGGATTAAGCCATTTTGATGTTTCCATTACAGAAATCCTAAATTAAGCACAGCTTCTCTGACACCAGTAACAATTTCATTACTGAGCCATGAGATAACGGCAGGTTTACAAGAGAAGGTGGTAAAAAGATTGAGAATTCAAATAATGAATGGAGTGCACACAGGAAAGGGTACTGTGCGTGTCTTCATGAGGAACCTGAATTAAGGCTGCTGTGCCACAAAGCAAGTAATGCGTAATTTTTTCTTTGGAAGCATGTAGAGGCTTTAAGATAACAAGTTTCTCTTAAGAAAACCTAGGATTTTAAAAGAAACAGAACTAAGATTAGAACCTTCATTGTGTATTCAGTTCTTTTCGTATTATATTAGTAGTAATGAATACAGATTTAATTGCATATAATGCATTTCAAGCAATTTTAGATTGAAGCAGAGTATTATGACTATAGAAAGTCCATTTTTTAACTAATGCAAAATATTTGCAAAAGTATTTGTCTTTACGTTATACATCAGCCACTATCCATTATAGTAATGATTTTAAAATACTTCCTTTTTGTTCTATACTTGATTTGACTCACATATTTAATACAATATCAGAGACGTGGGAAAAAACACAATATACATCAGCGAATACAGAACCCATTAAACAAGAACCAATACAGCAGAAGTCCCTTTTCAGCCACACTTCCCCTCCTCCTGCAGCATTGTTTTGTACACTTGCTGCATATACATACACACAGAAATAGTACTTATTACTATTGTCTTTTAAATATAGAAGTTGACTCTTGTCTCCTTGCCTAGTTCCTGGTGGGCACTCCTGGGCTTTGGTCTGTCCTCAAGGTCGTTCAGGGACTTGGGTTCCTTCCTAGGGTAGCATGTCTCTGTCTTTGGTGAAACACGGCTTTAAAAAATCTCCAAAGCATCATGAACCCCGAGTTTGTAAATTTCATAAAGAAAGATGAATTATTAGAAGATGAAATTGAAAAGCAGATACACAATTTTGCTCTGCAGTCATCAGTCAATAAAGAGTCAGGAATGAAATCCCGGTTCTTGTACCAACACCTATCTGCGCACTTTGAACAGATACCATTTATGGCAGTGTTGACAGTTAGTGTGGCAACTGTGCTTACTTATTGTTAGATTTCTCTCATCCAGGTTGGATGGACCACAGTATATTTGTTTATTTCCCGGCTCTCTAGTTCTCTAGGAAAACCAAGGGGTTTTCTTAGCTCTGTGGCCATCCAGGGGTGAGGGGCTCCTCACAGGGGCGCAGACGGGACTCAGGGAGGGTAGGCCTGCCCCCTTATGAAGGTGCTCCTTCCTTGGGAGTTCTCCTGGGTGTCCTGGAGCTGGCTGTGGGCAACAGACCCTGCCCCAGGAAGACGCAGGAGTGGTCAGCACAGTGCATCAATTAAATCAATTCCGAGACTGCTCCATACACACAGGGCTGAAAGGTTACTTTCCATACGATTTATCTTCCCAAATTATGTTCAGTCACAGTATCCGTGAAAGCTGTGGGAGAGTCTACAGTGACATTAGGCTAATAATAGTAAGACGCAAAAGGATACTCAGCAAAATGCCAACCACTCGAGACCCCCACATTAAACCACAAACCCTTCCCATTATCAAATTTGCAGCAAAAGCTTAAAGTGCACATCTTGGCTTTAGCTGTCCTATTATCATCACAATCTATTTACTGCCTGTGAGAATAAATCAAATGAATTCATTGTGCACATCTGAAAATGAATCTACATTCCCTTTTACATGGCTACTTTTTCATGACATATAGGTTATCTTCGCCACATTGCTTTCCATTTTAAAAGAGCTAAGAGTTTCTCAAAGTAAGTACTTTTCTGAGAGTCCTTAATTTGGAAGAACTCTGCTTTCTCTGAGTCGCTAGGGGAGAAGTTAACAGATGCTGGAAGATGACATCAGCATTTAATTGCAAATAAATTCTGTTTTCTGGTAGCCTGGCTATTGTGCTCACATTTGAAAACTGTTTTGATTCTTAAATTTTTACCATGTTTGCTAAATCTGGATAGATTATGAAGTCACATTCCTAAAAGATACTTGTATGTTTAGAGGCGAGAATTGGAGATCTTCAATGAATTGGAGGGTTGCCTTGCTTCTTAGACCACAGAAGCAGCTCAGGAATATAGTGCTCACCTGGTGCCTAGCAGGGTAAGCCCAGGACAGGAGCTCATATTTAAGTACGAGAAATGGAGTGTATGCAGGGAGAAAATGGAAACTACAGTTTTAAGGATGCTTTGGGGAATATGGAATCCTTGGTGAAAAGGGCCATTATACAGCTTTCTTCCCTGGTAAAGGGATGAACTCCTGAATTTTAGGTGTGGGGACAGGGGGTGGGAGAGGGATGGGGGAGATCTGAGTTCATAAAAGTGTCTTTCAAATAATGTGAAGAACAGCTGGTACGTGTCATGTAAAGGGTCAGAGAACACACGAGCTGTAGAGGGGCATTTCCTGAGGAATGCATGTGCTTTTAGATTTGCCACAACCCTGAAAGCTAGATCTGAGGCTCAGCAAGATGCAGCATGGGCATTTTTGTCAATGGAGGAGTGGATTCCTTTTTCTGCACACAGCAGCATAGCTGACATTTTTTTCCCTTCTTAATAAAGACGTCCACCCCCTTGACCTTTAGAGCTGATCTTCTAAAAGACCGTACTGTTTCTTGCATAATCATCACCTGTTCTGCTACACAATTGCTCTGTTTGGACCCGTGCTTTGGGATAGGAGACATCCCCTGAGAAGGCCAGGGTCAGACTGGCTGGGCTGCAAGCAGCCGGAGGTGCCTGCTGTGTTCCTGCAGTTTCCAGTGTGAGCTGCAGAGGAGAGACAGCCACTTTGTGAGTAACCACCATAATTCTATTATTAGGTGAGAGGTTAATAATTGACATGTTAAAGCATATCCGGGAGGGTATAGAGGGTAAGTCTAAATGTCAGTGTTCATTAGTGGTGTTTTGTATTACAAGTTTTCTTATTCCCAGTATTCATAAGATGTCACTCTTGAGTGTTCATGAGATCAACTAATTCATCAGCAGGTAAACACACAGGGCCTTCGTGGCACCTCAAGCATTTCATAACATGAGGTTCCTTGAGATTGCAAATGTAATAGAATAAAATCTGTACACAGTATAAATGAGCAACGGTGTCAGACAACGACAAGACAAACATGTTTCCAGCATGTCCCCATTTCATCTAATGTGATGTGCGAAAGAACTGAAAAAGGAACACAGCAAACTGGGAGGCTCAGGGCACGAGGTGGGGCAGAGGAGCGAATAGAGGCCAGGCCAGGCAGGCCCAAGTACTAATTCATCACAGTCGCAGGTGTGGTTGACTGGACCCTAACTCTGGGAGGTGCCAGCTGATTTGGTCACCACAGTTGTCTTAGGGGCCTGCACGGCTATGGTCCCATTTTAACAGCTGGGGAGCTGAGTTGCAACGAGGCCAGCCTACACGTGGTGGAGCTGGGAGAGCACCGGGACATGCAGCCCAAGCTCCTGGTGCCCTTGCATTCATGTGCCAGCTTCTGACAAGGGCTGCTGTTCTGGGATTTTACTCTAAGAGCGCAGGGAAGCCACGTCGATGGTGTAGGGGGAGAGGATGCCCTCGCTCGACGATTAACACGAAACCCCTCTCTGGAAGGAGGATGCTGTGGCATTGCCTGGGCTTTGTCACAGTTTTGTCATTCTGGGCCAGCCTCCCCTCTAGGATGCAGTCTGAAGGCCAGCTTGTGCACAAGGCCTCCCGTCCAGTGTCCCCTCAGCTGAGTGTGACCTTCCTGCTGGCCCTTAGCTGCCCTCTGGCACTGTAGTCACCTCTGTCAGTGCCTCTCCTGATTGCCAAGCATTGCAAGGGCCTGTGCCGGTTGCCTGGTGGCCCTGAGGCTCTGAGCCCTCTGCAGAGTTTAATACCCTTCTGCTGAGTGACATGTTTAGGGCCAGCCTCTGGTCAGAGGAAAGGCCAGGCTAGGCCACTGCTTGCATCTTTGAGGGGTGAGGCTTGCCTGTGGAGGGGACTGGGCTCAGTGAGTGGGTGTCATGTCTGTGGTCAGTAGCTGGCCCCTGGGGCGACTGACTGCTGGGTTCAAAATCCTGCTGCACCAGGGACAAGCTGGGTGATGTTTAAGTTGCAAGGCTTGGGGCTTTTTCTTTTTTCTTTTGAGGTGCAGTCTCGCTCTGTCAGCCCAGGCTGAAGTGTAGTGGTGCGAACTTGGCCCACTGCGACCTCTGCCTCCCAGGTTCAAGTAGTTCTCATGCCTCAGCCTCCTGAATAGCTGGGATTATAGGTGGCACCACCACACCTGGATAATTTTTTGTATTTTTAGTAGAGACAGCTTTTCTACTAAAAATGGCTATGGTGGCCAGGCTGGTCTTGAACTTCTGGTCTCAAGTGATCCATCCACCTTGGCCTCCCAAAGTGCTGGGATCACAGGTGTGAGCCACCAAGCCCAGCCAGGGTTTTTTCATTTTAAATTTAAGAGTAACAGTACTACTCAGCTCATGCGTTCACTGTGAAGATTAAATGAAATATTACATATACTCAATGCATGGTGAGACTTAATAAACAGTATTTATTGTCTTCATGATCTGGGTGCACATGCCACCCCAAGAAAGGACAGAAATTAGCTCTACCTCAAGCATAACCCAGAAGTCCTGGGGGGAAATGGAGGCAGGCGCGGCCCAAAGGCTGCTCTGCAGACCAGGCTGCGAAGTGTGTGAATGATTCCTGTCTGCAGCAGCCCCACTCATGGGAGCCGAACCACCCAGGTGTGTGTCCCTGTGAAGGTTAAGGAAGGAGGTTCAAGCTGGTGTGCTGAGGGAGAGCTTGTGACCACAGCCACACACTGTGTGCCCTCGGGTCATTTATTGCACAACACATAAAGAGATTTCAGTCACCTAAAGCTCTTGATGATGAGACCAGGTTATCTGTAAATTTCAGGAGAAAATGCACCTGAATTCACTCCTGAAGGTTGTGGGCTGAGGGGCTCTTCTTTCGGTTTTCCTTCATCTCAGAGAAAGAGAACACCTGCAAAGCCTTGACTCCTTGTCCAGCTGGAATGGCCAGGCCCTGTCCCTGGGGCTGGCTGTTCTTGACGCTGATGCTCCATAGCCGGCAGCTCTTAGTGCCTTCGTCATGGGCCACCATGAAAGAGGGCGGTGCCCCCAGCCCCTCCACAGCTCTCCAGGTGGACGGTCTTGTTGGTGGTGACTTCAGATAAGAGGTAGGGAGCAGGAGAGCAGGAGAAGGGGAGGGGAGAGAAAGAGAGAGAGAGAGATCAAGAAAGAAAAGAGCAATCTAGAGTGTGGACTGAAGCTGTATTTAATATGAAGGGAAGGGGAACACTGGAGGAGGCAGCAGGCCTGGGCCAGCTGAGGAAGGCAGAGGTGAGTCTGCTGTGAGTCACCTGGCAGAGACCTGGAAACCTTTGGCCCCCAGCTCCCTGTCCACCCCCATGTACTCCTACCTCACTGCCCCCATCCCCTGATGGCTCTCAGGCCTATCTTCTGCAGCTCCTGTCCATGAAAATTACTCACTGATAGAATGACCCACAGGCCCCAGACAGCCATTCAGCCAAGGAGGAGGGAAGAGGGGGGAAAGCATAGCTCTGGGACCAAGTGGGGGAGTTGGGGGCTGCTCTTGCCAAACAGAATCAGGAACAAGGAGCAGCACAAGAGGTGCTGAGCAGTGGCCTCAGCCAGCGGGCTCTCTGCTGCCAGGGCCGTGCCATCCATCACGTGGGGTAGGTCTCTTTGCTGTGGGTACCCAAGAACTCTGCCAGGCCCTGCTGAGGGTGCCCTGAAAACCTCAGCCAGCCTGCTGTCCCCACCTAAACTCTGCTCTGGTTCTTCCTGGAGCTGACACATTTAGTTCAGTGCATCCCAGACATCGCCATGTGGAAGTGAGAGGCTCAGCTGGTCCAGCAAGGAGGGCCACCCTTCTCCCATGGTCCTGTGAACCAAAAGTATCTGAGATAGGTCTCCATTAATTTAGAAAGTTTATTTTGCCAAGGTTACTGTCAATGAAAAGAATCACACTCTGTAAAATATTTGAAGGGATTCATTCTGAGCCAAATATGAGTGACCCATGAGCTATGACACAGCCATTAGGAGATCCTGAGAACACGTGCCCTAGGTGGTTGGGCTACAGCCTAGTTTTATACATTTTAGGGAGACATGAGACTTCAGTCAAAGACATGTAAGATGTACATTGGTTTGGTCTGGAAAGATGGGACAACTTGAAGCAGGGTGTGGGATTGTTCCAGGTCATAGGTAGATTTTAAAATTTTCTGAATGGCAATTGATTGAAAGAGTTAGGTTACTATCTAAAGACCTAGAATCAATAGAAAGGAATGTTTGGGTTAGGATGATAAGGGGTGGTGGAGACCAAAGTTTTATCATATAGATGAAGCCTCCAGGTAGCAGGCTTCAGAGAAAACAGATCGTAAATGTTTCTTATCAGACTTAAGGTCTGTTGATGTTAACTCTGGTCGGCTTTTTTTGAATTCCAAAAAGGAGGAGGGTATAATGAGGCATGTCTTACCTCCCTTCCATCCTGGCCTAAATAACTTTTTCAGGTTAACTTTGGAATGCCCTTGGCCAAGAGGAGACATCCATTCAGATGGTTGGGGGGCTTACAATTTTATTTTTGGTTTACAGGCAGTCCTGACAACATGTGCACAAGGCAGTTAGGGTAA
Source organism: Pan troglodytes (assembly GCF_028858775.2). Classification (NCBI taxonomy): domain Eukaryota; kingdom Metazoa; phylum Chordata; class Mammalia; order Primates; family Hominidae; genus Pan; species Pan troglodytes. Next base: position 23,205,181 of record NC_072412.2, read on the forward strand.
AGCTTGGTTTTACACATTTTAGGGAGATATGAGACATCAATCAAATACATGTAAGATGTACACTGGTTTTGTCCTGAAAGGTGGGACCACTCGAAGTGGGGAGGGGGCTTCCAGGTCATAGGTAGATAAGAGATAAATGGTTGCATTCTTTTTGGATCTATGATCAGCCTTTCACTGAATTAAACAATTTATATGTGAGAGGGGATAGTAGTCGCTTCTTAGTCTGGCTCAGCGAATCTGCATTTTTATATAAACAGTGGGGCAGAGGAAGCAATCAGATATGCATTTGCCTCAGATGAGCAGACAGATGACTTTGAGTTCTGTTCTTTGTTCCGCATCTATGAAGATAAGCTATCACCTTACATCACCAAAGTGAAATTCAGCAGAATTGTTTTAGGGTAAAGATCTTGAGGAGTTTCCTTGTGGGCATGTTGTGAGGGAGGTATGTAGCTTTTTTTTTTTTTTCATCTTTGTAGCTATGTTATTTAGGAATAGAATGGGAGGCAGGTTTGCCTAACCCCAGCTTGACTTTTCCCTTGGGCTTAGTGATTTCGGGGTCCCAAGATTTATTTTCCTTTCACAGTCCCTTGATTCCCTCCTGCCTGGAAGCTCCTCCACCTGTGGCCTGAGTTGGATCTGCTTCTCCTCCCAGCAGTCTACTTCCTTCCTCCATCCTTTCTTCCTCCCATGAATCTTCCTCCCCACTCCTCCCTCCCTCCTGCTCCTCCATGGGGCAATTCACCCAAGGCCTGGATGGTATCTTGGCAAGCAAGGCAGGGCCAGTGCCTTGTTGGTGGATCTGAGGGCCCTGGTGCATGGGACGTGCTGGTTGGCAAACCATTCCTAGAATCCACCCTGAGCACCTGGTTCTGGGAATGGTTTGCCATTCCAGCATGTCAAATGGTTGCTAAATGCTTTGCCCCACTGGTGACTGAGGTCCCAGGGAATGGAGACCCCTCGGATTGTCCTAGAGGAATGTTCCCTCTCTGCCTTACTGCTTTCTTCTGTCTTTCCCTCTGCACCCATACTGCTGGGATATGCCTGCACTCTGCAGTTTGCTGACTCCGCTGCAACCTTGGCTTTGGTTTCTCCCCAGGTCCTGACCACCTGGCCGTGGGCCCCTCCCTGTAGAGCCACACTGCAGGAAAACAAGGCTGCTTCAGCCCAGCGAGACCCATCTTGCCTGGGTGCCACCTCCCAGCCTGGATCAGCACTCAGAGCTCCCACCTGCCTCCCAGGGGAGTGGGCATCCACCCTGAGCACCTGGTTCTAGGAATTTCCCTTCCTTTCATTTCTGAGGCAGTGCCGGCCGGCTTGGCCATCTCATGCTGTCTCACATTCCGCAGCTGGTCTGGGCCCAAGTGCTGAGGACTCAAGGATCCCTGAGACCGTTCTGGGCAGGTCTGGCTTGCTGCCCTCCCCTGGAGAATGTGGCGACCCAGCGGCAGGTGGTTGAGAGTGTCCCTGCTGGTGAGGACAGAACCTGGAATTCTGTTGCCACGCTCCCTGTCCTGGCTGGCTGATGCCCTCCAGCTGTGGGCTGGCCATGCTCCTGATGGGCCTGATATGGATACAGACTAGCATGTCCCATGCACCAGGACCCTCAGATCCACCAACAAGGCACTGGCCCTGTCTTGCTTTCTTCTCTTGGTGTGGCTGAAAACACCAGGCTCTAACTCTACTAGTTAAGCAGGAGCCTGGGAGTCTCCAACATCCTTCCTGGCAGGGGGCATGCAGAGAACATAGTCTTCAGCTCTGGCCAAGCAGCCATCTGTCCAGCCTGCTGGTGCTAGCCTGGGTAGATGGCCTGGAACTTAGGGGCAGAGCCCACCTGCACAGGCAAACTTGGGGGACCATGAGGGATGAACCCACAGACCCAGAATGCTCAGCCTTCTTCTTTAAACTTGCAGCGGAGGCTTCAATGTGCACCTCCGCCTCCCCCTACGGATTGTAAAACTCACAGGCACAGGGACCGGGGCTTGCCCACCACCCTAAACAAAACTTGCTGATGACTCACTGAGAAGATGAAGGCAGTGGTTTCTTGCAGCCATTGCATCTGACCATGGGCCCCAGCAGGGATGAGAGGGACCTGTGTCACTGGCAAACACACTGTCAAGAAGCCAGGTGTGTAACCGGCCTATGATGAAAGCCTGCAGAGGTATCAGTCTCTTTCCTGGGGAATCTTTTCACCTGCGTCACAGCCAGACCCTCCATCACGGGTAGAAGGGTCTAGGGACTCCTCCAGAACAGGTAACTACTTTCTACTTAAGGACCAAAGTACTTTTAGCCTCTGAGGCATAGGGCAGCTCACAGATGAAACTCTCTTCTATCTTGGTCAAGGTTGCCCCCAGGCAGGGGGACATCACCAGCAGATGCTCGTGGTTGGTCAGTATCTTGAGAAGTACACACCACCCAGGTACACCATTAGGGTGTCCTCTAGTACAACAGGACAGAGACAAAGGCTGTGCCTACTGTCTCCAAGGAGTGGGAGAGGACAAGCATATGGCAATTTTGATAGGCTTCTCACTTGGCCCTTCGAGTTGGCCATGTTGATCAAGTTCATGGTCTTCCCCTCTCAGGGGCTCCCCTGGTTGATCTTTTTCTGCCCTGACAAGCTCCTGGAGTCTGTTCCCTCCCCGTCTCCCGCAGCCGACCCCCAAGTGTGTGGTGGGCGGGGTGCAGGCTGCAAGCCTGTGATTACAGCACCTGCCTTGCTGGGAATGGCACGGGCATAGGAGCAGTCATGCCCACTGCAACAGTCAGTGTTGCCACAGCAATGCCCAGAACACCACCCTAAGCCCCGTGGCTGCAGACAGTGGCATCTGTTTGGTTTATGCGTCTGCAGGTCGGGGCTTTCACGGGCTTGGGCTGGGCTCCCTCCTGTGGCTGGCACTCCCCAGCTGTGGCTGGGGACAGGGTGCACCTGGGCCACAAGTCTCCCTCATCCAGCAGGCCAGCCCGACACCTTCTCACCGTGACGGCAGAGTGGGGAGCAAGCAAAGCCACACTGTGTGAGCTTTCCAAGGGCCCATTGTCACCCCTTTGCTAATACCCCACTGGCTGCAGCCCATGTGGCTGAGCCCAGAGCCAGGGTGGGGGGTACATGGCAACCTGCGCAGACATGGAAAAACCTCAGCCGCCTCTTCTCCCACTGAAATGGGCTTAGAGCTCTTCCTGTCTCCCCACGCGTGCTGCACTGTTTCATGCTCTTTCTCCCAAGGAACTTCTCCTCAGCTCAGCTCCCGCTCTGTAAGTGGAACTCTGATTTCATCTGAGCACCCTGGCTTCCACAGCATTGCATGCCCACCGCCAGCCCATTCCTCCCCTCCCTCACCCACTGGGCTGACGATCCTCTGCCACTTGCTGCTCAGTTTCCCTCCTGGTTTGTCCCAGCTCTGGGGCCCATGGGCAGCCCCCTCACCCTTGTGCCTTGCCCCCATACCTGGGACACTGCTTGGGGACAGTGCCCAGGATTCTGCCTACTCTGAGAATGGGGACAAGAAATCTACACACAAGCTTAAGTCGCCCTTATCCTAAAAAGGTACTTTTTCCTTGACCTTGTGAATGCTTCCAAGATCTTATTGATCTCTAATTTGCCTTTTGTGAGAAAATGTTTTGAAAGAGTAACCTACACCCATCGCTTTCATTCCTTACCACCCACTTGCTCCTTGTCCCTTACAGTCTTTTTTTTTTTCCACTTTTTTTTTTTTGCCCCAGAAGACGAGGCTGTCAACAGTCTGCAGTGTTAGGAGTGCCACATGTGTTCATTTATTTTGTCCTCTAAAAACCTCGAAGGCTTGGGTGCTGCATACAGTCATGGCCGTTTGACCCATGAGAAAATCAGAGCTCAGCCTGGTCATGTTGTTCATGAGGTTATTGAGAGTGGGTAATGGACTGTAGGCCTTTCTGACTGCAGAGCCTGTTTTAAGCTGTCGTGCTGTACTGACTCGATGTGCAAGTCTGGAGTGTGCTAGAGTCAGAGCCTCCAAACCCGTCACGCAAAGGGGCTGTATACGCTTGCTAGGGCTGCTGTGCCACAGTTGAGTGGCTTTGACAACAGAAATGGTTTGCCTCGCTGTCCTGGAGGCTGGAGGCCACAGGGTCAGCAGGGCCATGCTCCTTTTGCAGGTGCCAGGGAAGGTCGGGGCCCAGCCCTTCTCCCAGTTCTTGGTAGCTTAACTCCAGTCTCCACATTGCATTCTCCCTGTGTGCATGTCTGTGTCCAGAGTCTCCCTTTCCATTAGGACACAAGTCATATTGGATTAGGCTCTCACCCTAATGACCTCATCATAACTAAAGTTGACAACTCGGGGGCACCAACACACCCCCCTTCCCCCAGGCAGAAATGGCCCCACTGTTTCTGGGGCCTTTCAAAACCTGCATGTAACCTTTGACTCCCCCAAAACTTAACTACTAATAGCCTGCTATTGACCAGAAGCCTTACCGATAATGTGTCAGTGGATGAACACATATTTTGCATGTTATATGTACTGTATACTGTAGTCTTACAATAAAGTAAGCTAGAGAAAATAATATTTGAAAATCATAAGAAAGAGAAAATACATTTATTCATTAAGTGCAAGTGGATCATCCAGGTAAAGGCCTTCATCCTGTGGTCTGTTAGTTTGTAACAAAATAGTGTATGTCTTCTCCTAAAATTTACTATTGTTATTTAACCACTTCCTTTAAAAGGAAGGTAAGTGGTTTAGTGAAACTGATGAGAGGAAACAAATCCTGATTTCAATTGTGAATTAAGGGTGTTATTCACACAAGTTATTTCAGTTCCTGTCTTCTCCCTTTTGGTTAAGATTTCCACAGGATTGCTGTAGTTCTGAGATCCAGGTTCCCTTTTTGGCACTTTCTGGATTTTTTTTTTTTTTTTTTTTTTTTTGAGACAGAGTCTCGCTGTGTCGCCCAGGCTGGAGTGCAGTGGCGCTATCTGGGCTCACTGCAAGCTCCACCTCCTGGGTTGATGCCATTCTCCTGCCTCAGCCTCCCGAGTAGCTGGGACTACAGGTACCCGCCACCACGCCTGGCTAATTTTTTTGTATTTTTAGTAGATAACGGGGTTTCACCGTGTTAGGCAGGATGGTCTTGATTTCCTGACCTCATGATCCGCCTGCCTCAGCCTCCCAAAGTGCTGGGATTACAGGTGTGAGCCACCGTGCCTGGCCACTGGATTTTTATAGTAAACAATGACCTCTGTGACTCTTAACAAGAGAGGAATAGATACAAAAAGTCTTATAAGCAAAAACATCGCTGAAAGCCAGAGTTTACTCTAAAGTAGACACATGACATTATTTAATTTTTTTCCCGAATACTCAGAGAACCTAAGTAAAAGCCTTAGCAATTTACCTTTTGCTGAGAGGAACTAGCTGGACTGTACATTTTAAGAAAATCCTTTCTTCAAAGTACATGTGAGGAAAACCTAATTTCGGGGACAGCCCTGCTTCCAAGCTTGTTTCTCCTGTGGCATCCCCTCTCTGTTAGCAGTAATTTAATAAAAAACCTGAATATGACCCTGTTGTGAGCTGAGTCAGGCCTGACCCTGAGCCAGGGGCCACCTGGCCCCTCTGCTTCACTCTCACCATTGCCCACTCATGGGGCTTCTTTTCTGCTCATGGTTCATCCCAGAAGGTTTTTCCCTGCCATTCCCTAGAAGGTCAGACCAGCCAGGACACCCCTGGCCTTCCTGATCCTTCCCCTTTGGGGCGACCCCTGGCAGCCCCCCCCCATTCCTAGGTCCACTGTTTCTGGGGTCTTTCCAGCCAAACCATGCCAAGGTGAGCCTCGGCTGGTGACACGTCATAGTCCCCTCATGACCCCAGCAAAATGAAGTTGTTGGTTCTTAGAGATAATTTAAAACACAGAGGCATTTCCTCAGGCAGTGGGATTTGAGCATCAAAGACACGCTTCTGTCCTTCGTCCTTCTGCTCTCGGATGTCGCGGCTCCTTGGCTCCACAGTGACTTGGAGGGTACGCGGTGTGTGTGTGTTGGCTGCAGTAGTGTGAGCCACAGTGACACGTGGCATGGTTCTGAGCTCCACAAGGAAAATGGCAGAGTCCCGTTCTAAGTCCCTGGCAGGACTCGGGACTCTGCGTCTGTCTTTCTCAGACACCCAAGACCTGCCCGGAATTGTGTTTGTGGCTTGTCCTTCAGCCCTACTCCTGGCTCCTCCTGTGAGGGGTGGAGGCCAGTCGGGTCCATCCCTGCCCACCCCTGGAGTGCTCCATCCTCCAGGACGTGGCCCTGGACCCTCCAGGAAGCAGCTGCGGCTCTTCCTGAGGCTGGGAGAGCTGTTTCCCAGTAGCTACCATTTCCATTTGGATCCAGATGTGACATCTTCCCATTTCTGACATCACCCTGGATGTCACACCAATTTTATTTAATTAACTTCTCACGTTTCTCAAATTCTTGCTGGAAGAATTGGGAGCGTCCTTTGGTGCCTGGGCAGCTATGATGCAAGCCACACCCACAATGCTAGGCTCAAAAGTGCCCTTCTCTGCCCATAGCCAAGCAGGGCCACTGGGTTCACCTTGACCTCCACTGACTCTTCCTAAGCAGGCTCAGTGTCCAGGGCCCGGGCATGGCCTGCAGGGCTGTGGGGGTACCTCCCCGCTCCCTCTCCTTCCTGGCTTTCAGTCGTCCTGAGCTGCGTGTCCCCAGTGTTCTCTTCCAGAAGTTCTCTTCCAGAAAGGCCCCTGGAAGGCACTCTGGGACATGGATTGTGCCCCAGTTCAGCACTAGGGTGGTGGCTCTGCCCCCCATCGCCAGGCCTGGCAGCTGCACGATAACATGAGTCTGACAAATCCCAGGGTGCAGAGAACCCAGGGCTGGTGCAGGATGGCGCTGCCCCTGCCCAGGCTCATGCCCAGCCTTCAATAAATACAGTTTTAGTTACTGAATGACAGTGGATGGTGGAGCCCATGGAGGGTGTGATGAACACCAAGTGGGGCCTAACACAGACTCGGCAGCCTCAGGGAGGCAGGAGGTAGTGAGGATCGCCCGAAGTGTGGGAGGAGGTGACAGGGTCAGGGGGCAGACATCCTTCCCATGGGGCCCAGCCCTGGGCCAGGGCAGAGAGCTGAGGTAACATCAGTAGATGAGTGAGCACTCCTGAGTTACGAATAGAGAACAAATCTCCAAAATAACAGCATGCATTTACACATGCTCACACGTGCCAGGCACTGCTCTGAGACGATAACTCAGTTAATGCTCACAATTCTCTTATCCTCATCCGAGGAATAGAATAATTTGCCTGGGCGTGCAGCAAGTGAGTGGTAGACCCGAACCAGAACCTACGTAAGCCCACGTGCTTGACCTGAATTCAGAGGATTCGAAACCCAGGGCTTAGAGCTTGAAAACGCACAGTGTGATCTAAATCTAAATCTCTTGGGCAGAGCTTTTCTCCGTGCTCTAAAATTCTGCTCTTAAGGCCATGTGAGAGATGTACGTGTGTCTGTGTTTGTGTGTGTATATATGTATATGTAAGATATACACACATATGTATATATACACCTTTGTTTACATATATTTTTTAGATCAGATGGACCCTGTCTGGCATTCCGATTTAACCTCAGCTAACCTGTTTTCACACATCTGTGCACTAAAACAACTCATTTTTTTCCTTTCCAGAGCTTGTCTTCAAGAGTAGCTGGTGCAGAAACTCGGTAAGAAGGGCCTCGAGTCCGTTCTTCCCTCTCCTTCCTCCTTCTTTCTCCTTTAAATCCTACCTCCATTTGCAGATCGTATAATCTGCATGTTAACTCCGTAATCCATATGTTACCTCTGTAACATACTGTTAAAATCACTCAAATTTGATGGTTTCACACTTTTCTTGACTTTCAAAACATATCCTCTGTCAAGGTATTTGACATGACTTCCTCCTTGTGAAGTGAGGCCTCCTCTTAGCAAAATTTTAGACCCTACATGGATTTCATTAATCTGCACTATTGCTACTAAATGTTCTGCTAGTGTGGCCAATCCATTTATATGCAAACTTGGGAATGATTTTGTTTTGAAAGCAAATACAAATGAATCACCTTACACCCGTGGAAAACCAATCACGAGTCTTACATTTTAAGATACTTTACTGTGATAAAAACCTGGGAGTGTTTTGGGTTTTGTATGTTTGTTACTGGATGAATATAACCTTAGAGTTGAACACATTTTAATATAAATGTGCATGTGTTCATAAATATGACATACTTAATTAAGTCCTGTTGTAGATTAAACTGTATTACAAACCACTTCATAGTTGTAAGGTCAAAATGGACATACAGATTTAACCTCTGTATGTCTTTTCTGATGGACATATAGAAATGTTGCAAAAGATCGTTTTTTCCATCTTAGCATTATTTGTAACTGTGATTTACCTGTTGGACCCAACTAAAGACTAACAAAGAATCTGAGGAAGGTCTTTTAGGTAATAAATGAAATATCTTTTTAAATTCCTTTTTCTCCAATTAAAGTGGAACGCAGCTTCTGAAAATCTTTAACGAGCTAGACAATACAAAATTTAGATAATTTAATTTGAGATTATGTTTAGGTCTCAGAAAACCTGAGAGGTCTATGCATTAATAGCCAATGATGACACAGAGGCACAGCTAATTGGCGAGGTGAGCGCTGCTTGTTTGATGTTTCAGCAGAGGGTTACTTATTGATCTGCACCATAGGCCTCACCTGACATTGACTTTTCATTTGCTATTTTTCCTGTGTTTTACTTAACTGATGCATTTTTTTAAAAATTTTTAACTATTCACATTTGTTCGTGAGAAGAATTACATTACAGCATTTAGGTTCCAACATTTTGCATATCATATGAGTGGATTATCAGTCACATATCTTTGTGTGTTACTTCAAAAGCATTTGGTGCACACTCGAGAAATAATTATGACAAAGTATGAAAAACTTAATTTGTCTGTTTTAGGACATTTCAAATATTTAGGATGCAGAAGAATACTGAGGCATATCTGATTGGGTGGATCTCAACAGACATATTAGAATTTGGTTGATATTCAGGGAAAGTGAACGTGTCTAAAGAAGGGGCTCCTAAGTTATATGATTCTTATTTATAAAAGAAAAACAGTATATAGTTTTATAACATACTGTATGGTTTGATAGCAGTGGAGCTAGTTGAAATTTCTGCATACTTTTGTAATTATGTTTTGTTTGTGAACTTAAAGATCCATCACCTAGCCAAATATTTATGTGTATTTTAAAGCACTTTTAATGTCACATGCTAAATAGCTAGAAAACTTTTCTTGAGCAGAATATTACTAGTGTATTCTCTTTCTTCCTCTTGTGCGTAGTTTATAATTAGAATAAATATCATTAATGATAATGCTTCTCTGAGGTCAGATTTTATTTAAAAAATAAAATAGGACTGCTAAAAAAAACACGACTTTTTGAAATACTCGTTGGAATCCTAGGCAGCTTAGGGCTCTGTAGAGCAATGGGAGTCCAAGGGTAGAGAATCATTTGGTGTTTAGGAAAAGCTTCTGTTATCAGTGAGGTCACATTAGCGTTCACAGGCATAGATTTCAACATGCCAGTGAAGACTGGTAGGGTTAGGAGTCTCATCTCTCTCTCCCTGGAGTCTTTCTGCGGTTTTCAGGCCAGCCACACCTCTTTGCCCCCATGTCAGAATTCAGACATCTACGTTTGTTGAAGCTTACCTTTAAGCTCTATCTTTATTGCACTCATTGTGTGAGGTGCGGACTCCAGCTTCTATCTTAGGAAGTCCACCTCAGAGCACCAAGCCTCACCGACAGCCAGACTTAACCAGCTGCATACAGCTTCTCCCTGTTGGCATGAAACACACCAACATTTGGGATGATGACTTGAGGAATTTGGATTTTGTTGAGATCTGTGCGTTTTAATGTTTTGGTATTTTACTTAGTTCCTTGTTTTAAACTGTTCCATTTCAAACTTAAGCATTTCATTTTATAGTTAGAGTGCTTGAACTTGTAACCAATATGCAGTTGACATTGTTCTAAGTTATGAAAAAGGCAAAAATATAGTGCTGTGTACATGTGACTTTATGAAAACTTTTTTGTTTTTTAACCTTAATCAAATTTTTCATTAATGCTTAAGTAGAATATATTAGTATTTTAAAAGCAGATTCACAATCCATTCGAGTTGGAAACCATTCTTGGCCCACAAGCCCAGTTTCCCTCAGAGGCCGTAAGAGGGAGCTGTTGAACCTTAAACGAATTGTATTTGACCTTTAACAGTCCATCAGGCTAAACTATTCAGATAATCCATCTATAAAATTTAACTTACATTGTAATAAGCAGTAGTATGATTTTCATTTCTATTAAAGCAGAAGTCATGCAGTTAATTAAGAGACATTTCAGTTAAATTCGATGAATACTTTTTAGTACATGTTATTTACAAGGCACTTTATGCTAAAAGTGGGCATAAAAATAAATAATTTGGGCCGGGCGAGGTGACTCATGCCTATAATTCCAGCACTTTGGAAGGCTGAGGCGGGTGGATCACAAGGTCAGGAGTTCAAGACCAGCCTGGCTGAGATGGTGAAAACCGGTCTCTACTAAAAATACAAAAATTAGCTGGGCATGGTGGTGGGTGCCTATAATCCCAGCTACTCAGGAGGCTGAGGCAGATAATTGCTTGAACCCAGGAGGCGGTGGTTGCACTGGGCCTAGATCGAGACACTGCACTCCAGCCTGTGTGACAGATTGAGACTCCATCTCAATAAATAAATAATTGGAGTGGCTCATAAACATGTGCATGTCTGTGTATGCACACCTGCATTATAAAGTAGAACACAATATATAAGGAAGGTATATTGAGTTTCCACAGAAAGGAAGGTATTAGGAGAGGCAGGAGAGAGGAGCTGGCCTCTAAGAAGGGCTGGAGCATTTCTGGGAGTTGACAGAGAATGGGGAGTATTCCAAGTGCGGAGCACAGCATAAGGAAAGAAAGTTTGGAGAATCCTGAAGATGCCTGTTTGCTCAAAGCATAGCTTGCATAAAGATGATTAAGAGAATATCAGGCATAGGGCAGACAGTGAGTTGCACCTGTAGTCCCAGCTACTTTGGAAGCTGAGTCAGGAGGATCACTTGATCCCAGGAGTTTGAGGCTGCAGTGAGCTATGATTGTACCACTCTACTCCAGTCTGGGTGACAGAACGAGACCTTGTCTCTTAACAAAAAATATAAAAATTAAAAACCAGTGTCAGGCAGAAAAGCTACATTGGGCTGCATTGTACTCACACATAAATGCTCAAGGACTGACTTGTCTCTAATTGTTTTGAATGTCGAAATTTGACCAAATGATCTCTTAATCTGTGACTGTATACGCTGCGATTGGGCATTATTCACCAGATGTTAATTGAAGTCATACTCTGTGAAGGTTGTTGGAAAATCTTTTTTTTTTTTTTTTTTGAGATGGAGTCTCACTCTGTCTCCCAGGCTGGAGCGCAGTGGCACGATCTTGGCTCACTGCAAGCTCCGCCTCCCGGGTTCACACCATTCTCCTGTCTCAGCCTCCCTAGTAGCTGGGACTACAGGTGCCCGCCACCACGCCCGACTAATTTTTTATATTTTTAGTAGAGATGGGGTTTCACCGTATTAGGCAGGATGGTCTCGATCTCCTGACCTCGTGATCTGCCTGCCTCGGCCTCCCAAAGTGCTGGGATTACAGGTGTGAGCCACTGCGCCCAGTCAGTTGTTGGAAAATCTTAATGTTTCTTTTCTCTTTTCTTTCTTTCTTTTTTTTTTTTTTTTTTTGAGATGGAGTCTTGCTCTATCTCTTCAAGGCTGGAGTGCAATCTCATCTCACTGCAGCCTCCACCTCCCAGATTCAAGCAATTCTCCTGTCTCAGCCTCCCGAGTAGCTGGGACTACAGGCACCTGCCACCATGCCTGGCTAATTTTTGTGTAGACATGGGGTTTCACCATGTTGGCCAGGCTGGTCTCGAACTCCTGACCTCAGGTGATCCACCCAGCCTTAGCCTCCCAAAGTGCTGGGATTATAGGCGTGAGCCACTGTGCCCGGCGAAAAATCTTAATGTTTCTTAATTGCAGTATTCTGAAACTGATAAAGCACTTGTAAAACTTTCAAAATAATTTAAAGCCATTTTCTTTTTAAGATAGAAATGAGTACTTCTTAGCATACTAGAGGTAACTTTAAAATTTTAAAGTAATGTTTAATGAGTGCAAAGTTTCAGTTTTGCAAGACAAAAACCTTCTGATCTCTTACAAAATAGTGTGAAAATGTACTTTACTGAGCTGCACACTTGAAAATGGTTAAGATGGTGAATTTTAAGTTATATGTTTTCCACCACAATTTTTGAAAACTAAAATAAGAATTTTTTTTGAGCTAAAACAAGAAGAAACCATCTACAGGAAGTGGAATGAATTTAGCTCTTATGTTTTCTGGCAGCATGTGGGAGGATTTGGGGTCACCATTGTGGGCCATGTTGTTTTCACTGATGACTACTTCTGCAGAAACATAAGTTTTCCTGGAATTAGACTCAAGCAAAATGTACAAGGCAGGCTCTTGTAGAAAAAGAAACATTGAATCATGCGCTGGACAAAAACTTTTAGTTACCATTTTCTAAAAAAACTATATAGAGGTTGTTCAAATACACTTGAATCTTCTTTTTTTTATTATTATTATACTTTAAGTTCTAGGGTACATGTGCACAGTGTGCAAGCTCGTTACATAGGTATACATGTGCCATGCTGGCCCGCTGCATCCATCAACCCGTCATTTACATTAGGTATTTCTCCCAATGCTATCCCTCCCCTCACCTCCCACCCCATGACAGGCACCTGTGTGTTATGTTCCCCAGTCTGTGTCTCATTGTTCAATTCCCACCTATCAGTGAGAACATTCGGTGTTTGGTTTTCTGTCTTTGTGATAGGTTGCTCAGAATCATGATTTCCAACTTCATCCATGTCCCTGCAAAGGACATGAACTCATCCTTTTTCATGGCTGTATAGTATTCCATGGTATGTATGCAAATACACATGAATCTTCTTTGAAAGCTGTAGACATTAAGGCATAGCTCAGTAAATTCATTTCTCTGGAGTGAAGATATAACTGATTTGGATACTTTGCTTTTTATCTTCTAATTTCAATAGAAAAGTAGGGAATAATGCATGTTGTTTCATAGTGTGGCAAGCAGAATAATAGTCCCTGGAAGATGTCCATGTCCTATTCCCTGGCATTTGTGAATGTGTTACTTTCAATGGTAAAGAAGAATTAGGTTGCAGATGGACTTAAGGTTGCTAATCAGCTGATCCTAAAATAAGGAGATGATCCTAGATTATCTCGAAAGCCCAATGTAATAACAAGGGTCCTTAAAAATGGAAGACGGGGGCTGGACAGGAGGCCAGAGAGATGCAGTGTGAGAACCTGATCTGACATTGCTGGCTTTGAAGGTGGAGGCCATGAGCCAGGGAATGTGGGCGCCTCTCAAAGCTGGGAAATTGATACTCCCTGAGAAGCCTCCAGAAGAGAATCAGTTCTGCCAGCACCTTGGTTTTAACCTGCGAGACCCCTGTTGAACTTCCACCCTGCAGCAGTGTGAGACCGTGATCTGCAATGTTTCAGGCCACAGCATGGGTGGGGATTTGTTCAGCAGCAGCAGGAAACAAATGCATGTGGACGCTAATATCATAGTCAGTTCACAGCAAAATCCTGGTCACCTGTACTGCAATAGTCCATGACGGTGGTGAATAAGTTGTCAGCTTCGATACAGATTTGAGGGGATCAGAATTGCCACTGTGCTGAAGAGGCTCTGAGTCATGTGCTGCGGAGGTCAGTGTGTCAGAGTTGAGTTTCATTCAGAGCAATCCATTTCTACACAGACATTGGTAGAAGGATGGCTAAGGGAGGTGACCAGTCACACTGTGAACTGGCCCCATCCACATCCACAGTTTCCTGATCCATGGTTGTATGCGCCCTAAGATTCTTCAAACTATAGGACTTTGAATGAAAGATGAAGTATAGAGATTCCCAGACCATGGTGGGTGCTTAACTATTTATTGGATGGATGGATGAATGGATGGATGGATGGATGGATGGATGGATAGATGGAATGAAGGAATGATGAACCAGGCTGCTGACTAAAGAAGAAGAAACACCCCTCATTCTCTTGGGTTTTCTAGTGACAAGACCAGCCACATGCAAGAAGAAAGGAGAGTGCTATCTGGAGTGTTAGAAACCCTCTCCCTCTGAGTCCCATGCCGCCAGGGCCCTGCTGGTGGCCACACAGCATGGTTCTACAGAGCAGCTGGCACGATGCTGCTGATCCCGCTATGATGCATCCAGTGCTTACTAGATGTCACACAGGAAGTTTTTCTTAAACATTTTGCTAATATTTGATAACATAAAAATGTTATATATTATATATATAGTAAAACTCCCTCTCTAGAAAAATAAATAAAAATTGAAATTCAGCTATATTTGCCTGCCGGGTGCAGTGGCACGTGCCGTGGCACGTGCCTGTGGCCCCAGTTACTTGGCAGGCTAAGATGGAAGGATCGCTTGAGCTCAGAAGTTAGATTCCAGCCCTGGGTAACATAGCGAGAACCCCCATTTCTCTAAAAATTGTTTTTTTAATTTTAAAAACATTCAAATTCATATATATATATATATATATATATATATATATATAAAAAACACAGATGAAGCATAATAATAAAGTGAATATCCAGACCTCGCATACATCTTAAGAAACAGAATATTATAAAAATCTAAAGTTCCCTGCTTATTAAATCCATGGTTGCACAGTCCTGTCTTCTTTCTAGAGGTAGCCACTGTTGCAAATATTATGTTTAATTCTCTTTCCTTCTTTATTATTTTACCATGTTTATGTCCTTAAGGAATATTTTCCTATTTTTGTTTATTTCCTAAAATTTTTATTAAAATGAATCAAATTTGTATGCATTCTCCTTCTAAATGCTTTTTTAAGTTAACCATGCTGATACTTAAATTAGATTTTATTCATTTTCACTGCTCTGAAGTATTTCTGTATACTTATATACCAAAAAATGTATATAATAATAATACATGTGTATGTACATTCTTCTATGGATGGACATTAATTTCCAGTTGTAACTATTACAAAAATACTTTCCAATGAACATTCTATGTGTCTCCCAGCAACCATGTGCAAATTTCCTTAGGACATATATTTAGGGTTTGCTGGGTCATAGTGTAATTATATGTTCAGCTTTGAAAAATAATCCAAACTCTTTTCCAAAGTAGTTGTTCCAATTTATATGTAAAACAGTGGCATATACAACTTCCCTTTGCTCTAAATCCTTACTAAAATCTGGTATTCCTGGTTTTCAAATTTCTGCCAATTTGATGAATATAAAATGGATTTTATTATGGTTTAAATTTTCCTTTTTGTGACTTCCAAAGAATTTGAGCATCTTTTCATAGAACTGTTAGCCATTCACATTTTTTTCTATGAAATATCTAATCACATCTTTTACCTTTTCTTTCTTTCTTTTTTTCTTTTTTTTTTTTTTTTTGAGACGGAGTCTCACTCTATCGCCTGGGCTGGAGTGCAATGGCGCGATCTCACTACAACCTCCGCCTCCCAGGTTCAAGGGATTCTCCTGCATCAGCCTCCTGAGTAGCGGGATTACAGGCATATAACACCACGCCTGGCTAATTTTTGTATTTTTAATAGAGATGGGGTTTCACCATGTTGGTCTGGCTGGTCTCAAACTCTGGACCTCGTGATCCACCTGCCTCGGCCTTCTAAACACCTTTTCTTTTTACTGGGTTGCTAGTTCATATATCTTGGCTACTACTTTGTTGGTTACATTGGTTGCAAATATATTCCCCTCGAAGTATGATTTTTCATGTCGTTTTATGTTATCATGATGAACAGAAGTTCTTAATGTATTCCATCTTTTTCCTTTTATGATTAATGCTTCTTGTGAGTTAAGAAATTCTTTCCTATTTAAAAGTCACATAGCTACCCTCCTCTGTTTTCTGCTGATTTTGGAGTTTTGTGTTCTTCACATGAAGAGCAGATGAATTATTATTTGTTTTGGGGGTGCACTGGGGAGGGAGGTGTGAAGCAAAGTAGAGATCCTCTCTTGTGTTCCAGATCTGGTTTCAGTATTAATTATTTACTAGCCTTAGTGATGGGGAGTGTTCGTGGTTCAGTCTGGGTAAGATGGAATTATTTGGCCCTTTATGTTTGGTAGATACTGTTTACAAAACTGTATGTAGAAATTGGATACAAAACTGCTGTTTATTTATTTGTTTATTTTTTGAGACAGAGTCTCGCTCTGTCACCCAGGCTGGAGTGCAGTGGTGTGATCTCAGCTCACTGCAAGCTCCGCCTCCCGGGTTCACGCCATTCTTCTTCCTCAACCTCCCAAGTAGCTGGGACTACAGGTGCCCACCACCAAGCCCAGCTAATTTTTTGTATTTTTAGTGGAGACGGGGTTTCGCCGTGTTAGCCAGGATGGTCTGGATCTCCTGACCTTGTGATCCACCCTTGTGATCCTGACCTTGTGACCTTTGCCTCCGCCTCCCAAAGTGTTGGGATTACAGGCGTGAGCCACCACACCTGGCCAACTGCTGTTTATTTTATAGGAAGATTTAAAATGACTGACTCACTATCTTTAGTTGTTGAGGGTACTCTGTTTCTTTATAAGTCAATTTTCTATTATTCTAGAAATGTGTACATTTTGTATTTTTAAATATATAGTATATATGTAAGAAAGTTGATTATAGTATAGTTCAGTCTTTTCTCTCTTATATCCCTGTCATATTACCTTTTTGTTCCTGATATTTTTTGTTTATCCTTTTTTTTTTTTTGAGACGGAGTCTAGCTCAGTCGTCCCGGCTGGAGTGCAGTGGCACAATCTCAGCTCACTGCAACCTCCACCTCCCAGGTTCATGCAATTCTCCTGCCTCAGCCTCCCAGGTAGCTGGGATTACAGGCGTGCGCCACCACACCCAGCTAATTTTTATATTTTTAGTAGAGACGGGGTTTCACCGTGTTGATCAGGCTAGTCTTGAACTCCTGACCTCATGATCCAACTGCCTCGGCCTCCCAAAGTGCTGGGATTACAGGCGTGAGCCACCATGCCTGGCCGCCTTTTCTTTTTTTTTTAAAACTTGCCAGAGGTTTAGTTATTTTATTAATATTTCCAAAGAATAAACTTTTTACTTCCTAATTTCTGTGTTGAATACTTGATCTCTAATTTCACTGATTTTAGCTCTTTATTATTTCCTTTCTTCTACATTCTTGGGTTTTTTGAGTTGCTGTTTTTTACCTTTATGTGTTAGTTCTTAGTTCATTAATGTTCAGTTCTTCTTTTCTAGTATAAGCAAGTAAGCCTCTTTTCTGGCTGTGTGACCTTGGTCAGGTAACTTAACTTCTCTGTGCCTTAGTTTCATGTACTCGAAATTGGGTAACACCAGTATCATAGCATAGTTGTGAAAACTGAGGAAATTAGTATATGCACAGAGCTTAGAAGAACACGTGGTGTAGATTAAACCCTTCAGGAGTGCCCTTCCTGCCTGCTTGTTCCTCTTCCACCCCTTTATGCTCTTTACTCTTCCTCTGCTCTGCTCCAGCATCTCCTTAAACATCATTAGCCATGTAACACCAGAAAAACTGTGATGAAATTGTTTTTGTTATAATTCTGTTTTAGTAGTTTTTAATTTCTATTATATTTTTCTTTGATTCATAAATTTAGATGTTTTTATAATTTTTAATTTCCAAACATATAGCCATAAGCAAACTCTTCTCTAACGTGGAGTCAGGACTGTTAAAATTTATGGGCTAATACACTTAATCTTTTTTAAATCCACAAGTTACCCTATTATTATTATCTTCTACTTAGGCTTGTTCAGATACACACACATACTTACCATTTTCTTTGCTCATCATTCCTTTTTGCATTTGAGCTAATTTATTTTCTTCCATAGTACACTCTTCCAAAAGTCTTTTAGAGAGGGTATCTTGTTGGTATACTGCTCCCAACTTATCTGAATGTATCAGTTCATGTGCAGATGTCTATATTTTGCCATCATTCTTGAAAGAGTTTTGCTGGGTACATAATTCTGGGTTGGTTGTTAGTTTCTCTTAGTACTTTATAGATAATATTCTCCTGACTCCCTTGGTTGCAGTTGTGACGTCAGCTGGTGTCTAATTAAATACAAGGTCCTATCTTTTCTCTTTGGTTGCTTTGAAATCTTTTTTTGACTTTGGCATTCTTCAGTTTTTTAGTGATGTGTCTAGGAGAGATCTTGCATTATATTCTTTATGCTTCCTAATTCTGAACATTGATAACTGCTATCAGTTTTGGAAAATTCTAATTGCCTCTCTTTTATTCACCTTACTATCTTTGTATAGAATTCCAATTGAATGTTTGTCCGTTCTTACTCTTCAAGCTTTTCCTCACATCTTTCTGTCACTTTCTTTACTCAACTGTGTGTAATCTGCTATTTAACTGTTGCTTTGAGTTTTTCATGTCAATAATTATATTTCTCTATTTTAAAGATTTGTGTTTTTTATGTTTCTGGTCATTTCTAAAAATCTCCTTGCTCATGGCTTCACTTTCCCATTTTTTTTAAACATGAAAACATTTTATAATCTACATCTAATAATTTTCCTACCTGAAGTCCTGGTGAGCCTGGGCCAGTATGTGTTTCTTTCTGTTCTCTTTTGTTTCCTCGTGTGTGGTTTTTTTGTTGTTGTAAGCTTGTATTTATTCAAAACCTTTATTTTTAATTATCGAATTTATTTTTAATAGTTTTTGTTAGTGACGGGGTCTCACTGTGTTGTCCAAGCTGAACTTAAACTCCTGGGCTGAAGTGACCTGTCACCTAGCCTCCCAAGTAGCTGGAACTTACAGACATGTGCCAACACAGCCGGCCTCTGAAAATCTGTTCGTGGGAATACTTTAAAGTCTGGGGCAAAGATGCATCTTTTACAGAAATAATTTTTGTTTGCTTTTACCAGATGTGTCAGGACAGTACAAATTTGGATCTATTTAATATAAACATTTTAGCTTACATTTTTTAGACAAATAGTGTGAAATCAAGACCCAAATCCATGTTAGGGCTGGCTAATAGCCACAGATTCTCAGGAGTAGGGTTGCCATAAAAAATACAGAATGTTCAGTTAAATTTGAATTTCAATTAAACAATAAAAACATTTTGTATGTTATTTACATAAAATTCAAATAAACTGGGGACCCTGTATTTTTAAATATATATTAACATATAGACTGTTTTGTAGAGCATTTTTGGAATCACAGCAAATTTTTTAAATTTAGATTTTGATATTTTAATTTCAGGGTACAAGTGCAGCTTTGTTAAATACACACACTTGTGTCATGGGGGTTTGTTGTACAGATGATTTCATCACCCAGGTATTAAAGCCTGGTACCCATTAGTTAATTTTTTGAGTCCTCTCCCTCCTCCCACCCTCCACCCTCCGATAGGCCCCAGTGTGTGTTGTTCCCCTCTAGGTGTCTATATGTTCTCATCATTTAGCTCTCACTTATAAGTGAGAACATGCGGTATTTGGTTATCTCTTCCTAAGTTAGTTTGCTAAGGATAATGGCCTCCAGCTCCATCCATGTTCATGCAAAGGACATGATCTAATTCTTTTTTATGGCTGCATAGTATTCCATGGGAATTCATAGCAAAATTGAGTGGAAAGTAGAGTTCTCATATATGCCCTACCTTCTCCTAACACACACACACACACACACACACACACACACACACACACACATATACATATACCCTCCCCTATCATCCACATCCCCCACAGCGTGGTGCATTTGTTAGAGCTGATGAACCAACACTGACACATCATTGTCACCCAGAGTCCCTAGTTGACATTAGGGTTCGCACTTGGTGTTGTACATTCACTGGTGTTAGACATAGGTGTAATGGCATGTGTTCACCATTATAGTATCAGATGGAAGAGTTTCACTGCTCTGTAAACTCCTGTACTTCATATTTTATTTGGTAAAACTGAAAACCCTACCCATAGGAGACTTTCATTAAGAGCCAAGACCAAGACAGGTCACTTTCCTGTCAATGGTTTCAGTAGGGTGCTTATGCTCTCCCTATTTGACATTTCTCTGAGGGCACAGCCTTGATGTGTCTTGTCTTCCTGTGGTGCTCTCTGGTTCTTCTTTTCCCTAATCTCCTGCCCACCCACGTTTCCATTAATATTAAAGCCCCAGCCCCAGAGCCTAGAGCTTTAGATGTCCCCAGCGCCCTAGAACTGGAAGATGCCCCTGGCTGGCTGAGTATTCAACAATCGCTTATTTCCCTGGATTTATCTTATGACTTCATTCCTGATTTCAGGGGAATTCTTTTATCTTGCAACTACAGCCATACATGTTTAAGGGTTTTGTTCCTTTAAAAAAATATTGACTCTAATATTCTTAGGTGTTCTGTAGTGGGAGGATTTTTAGAATCTCTAGTCTACCATATTGCCAGATATGGAAAAGACCTTTATGTAGGTAATCTCATTTAATCCTCACAGCCCAATGAAATGGATACTATTTTTCTAGTTTTACAGAGAACCCTGAGATTTTAAAAGGTTAAATAATTTGCTTAAGTCCACAAAGTAACAACCAATCTTAGAATAATAATTGAATAACCGTTCAATTCTAGCTCTTCTAGTCTCCAAAGCCTATGTTTTCACCCAGTTTACCGCATTTTCTTCCATTTCTCAATATCTTCTCCCATTCAAAGTAGCAAATGGTTTTAAAGCTTATTTTAATTTATTTAGTTGTGGCTGGTTTATTCATTGATTGATTGATACCATGCTTAGAACTGCTGCGGAGGGGAGGCCCTTTCGTGGATGGCATGGATGCCAGCATTGGGACTGGCCTGTAGGTTAGGCAGGACCTCAGTCTGTGGCAGTTTCTTAGGGCATTTAGCACAGACCAAGGTCTGGTCCTTAGCATAACTGGTTGGGAGACTCCCTTCCATTGGTTTCTTTGGATTTAATCTGACTCTAGCACACCAATTCATGCTAGCACATCTCCTAAGCCAGACTTCCAATGTATTAGTTCACAATGAGAGAGAGTCCTTTTCGGTAACTTGTGTCCACTTTCCCAGATCTTTCCAGATACCAAGACAATGGGGAAAACACATCTATGACTAGACATATGCTTGGCAGGAATTACAAAGATTTAAGTAACTTAAAGAAATTAAATGGCCTTTGAGCCATGAAAAATCTGGTGAAATGAACATTTTTAATAACTGAGATTTCTACCACAGAATAGGTCAAACAATGAACATACATTGAGCTTATGTCAGGCACTGTAGATGCAAAAATAGCTAAGACCTCATATGACCTGCCCTTGGGGAATTTATAATCTTGGACCTTCTCTCTCCCTTAAACAATCCTCAGTCAACACTAGAAAATTATCTTTCTTATATCTACATCCAGCATTCTGCAGTTAATTTCAGAGCAGTGGATATCTACTCTGGACACCCTCTGGATTTCCAAGATGTTCTGTGTACCATATTTACAAGCTATCACATTAGGTGAGTTCCTTCTTTGGGTCAAGGTTTTCCTTCATTTTTGGATAATTCTTCACCCACAGTTGTCCTCTGTGTTCTAAGTTCTGACAATGATTCTTTTGCTTGGCCAAACTTTAGTCAAGCTTCTGAATCTTCTGCTATGCCCATCTTGCAAAAATTCAGTTTTTGCAAGAACCCTGGTAAGTCAGTTTGGTAAGAACACCCCATGCTTGGTGTCTGATTATCCTCCACTGTCCCCCAGGTGACGTCTGATCACCCAGCTTGTCTTCAGCAAGAATTCTGGTAGGCTGGTTCAGCTACAACCCCACCTCACCCTGACGTTTCCTCTTAGTGATTTTCTGTCCACTGACTCCCACCCTGCTCCTTGGCTATAAATTCCCACTTGTCCATGCTGTATTCAACATTGAGCCTGCTCTCTCTCCCCTATGGCAATACCACATTGCAGTGGTCCCTATACCCATTGCAATGGTCCTGAATAAATTGTTTCTCACTGTGCTGTAACAAGTGTCATGGGAATATTTCTTCTTAAACAATCCACATGATATTATTCTTAACAACCACTCATATGACATTAGGAGAAGATGGGATGTTGTTGGAATCAGTTCAGCTCTGTCTCTGCCAGAGATTTCATAAGGAGTTACTACAAATATGTTGGGTTTCCTTTATACTTGTTCACAGGGCAACTGACTGCAAGGAAAGGTTTCTTCCCTGTCGTTTCTGCAGTAGTGGAGAGTATAGAAGATTTCGGTTGAAAATAAGACATTAGAGTTTCAGAAACATGGGAAAATCCAGGGCACGAGCAGAATAACTTCAAAATAACTTTATATTTGAGAGTTAAGTTTGCCCTAAAATGTGACTGAACTTTTAAATATGAGTAAACCTAAATGTGCTCACAACATTGAGGTGGCCCTACCCTAGTGGCTTGCGAGAGTCCAAGGTCCAGTTTTTATTCTTACAGTTCAGTTTAGTTGAGTAAGTAGGTCTGAGACTTAATATTTGTTTTCTATTAATAGGTCACCAACACTGGGAATACTGGGGCATTTGATAAAGTCCTGGCCAGGGAGAATGACTCATTTGTCTCACTCATTTTGGGTAGATTGGAAAGGTTTGTGTAATGCAATACTTTTCATGGAGACAATAAAAATTCAGATTTTTTTCTAGATACATAAAGCATTAATTTAATTTTTTAAAAAGATCTGTCTCTCAGAGTCCTGCACTAAGTCCTTTGATGTTAGGTAGCAGGTGAAAGTCCCCAGACCTGCAAGGTTTGAGTATCATTTGAAAGCAAGACCACTTAGCTAACCTCCCACTCTGTGTGAAGCCACCAAATTGGACAGAACTGCTCAAAACATAGAATTTCAAAAATCTAATAAAAATGAAACGAAAGCAGTCAAGTATAGAAGAAAAAAAGCAATCAAGTCAAGAGGCACGCATGGAGAGGCTCCTCTGTATTTGTTTCTGATAGGGCTAGAGGGGCTCACTGCATTTCCCTCTGTTCTTGATGGCCAGACCCTCGTGGCATCAGAGATGAACTCTCCTTTTCCATTAACGACTATGTGAATGCTGGCTGTGCAGAGAGGTCTCTCTGGTACCTTCCCCCACCCAGAATATTCTGCTATCCTCTTGGTTTCAGCTCGGACTGACCTGGAAGAAGACCCTGAGGAGAACCCGGGCACACAGCAGCCATTCCAGTCCTCAGCTTCAAGGGGGCTCACGAAGGTTGTGGATCCTTGCCCAGCCTGCAGTGGGGACCTGGTGTGGCACTGAGTGGCTGTGAGTGCTCAGTGTCCCCCATCTCATGCTAAGCACAGCAAAGTAGGGGGAGATTGCGTAGCGTGCTGATGGAGCAGTCGCCTCCACCTGGCTGCGTGTCCCTCCGTCGTGTGACAGGTGAGCCCTGCCATCCAGCCTGTGTGACTTCCTCAGGAAGTCAGTGCCAGGGGAAACGTGGGAAAGGGAAATCAGGAGACTGGAGCAACTTTTTGGCTATTAGAGCTTATTTGGCTTTTATCATGTATCAACAATCATCTTTTTACTAAACAGAAAAGAAGAAGGCAATGGTGTTTTTCTGTAGCAAGTCACTATTTATGGAAGAGGAGACCCTTTATCTGCATCACAATTCTGAAGATTCCACTTTGTTCCAGTCATTGTTGTGGGCACACTTTCAACATTTGATTAAGAGCCATAAGGGTGGCCTCCTCCACCCACAGAAAAATTCCTCTAAGGAATCATGAGACCGTCGACATTTAGCAGCTGTTTAAAAGACTGTTTAGACTCCTGGGATGATGATGGGGAATTCCTGGAATTATGGTCTTGGGCAAGAAGGGAACTCGAGTAGGAAAGTCAGCAATCTAAATTTCAAACCTCGGGGAGCCTTCTTTGTATAACCTGATAATCTCCTTCACTCAACACAGTGCTTGCTGAGTGAAGGAGTGTAATGGAAAATAAAGTTAATAATCTCTTGTGCTCTGGATCAAAAATGAGGTAGGAGACCAAATTTTCCATCAAACTGGTTGGGTCCAATCACTTAATGCAAAATGCTTACTTCAGGGTCTGTAGCGCTTGTTGATTAATGTACCTAACAGGTCTTAATAGAGAAAGTGATCAATTCAAGCAGTGTCTTCCCAAATTCTATGTATATATATAACAAATATTGCTGCATAACAAACCAGACAACGCTTAATAGTTTAAGGCAACCGTTTTATTATTCCCCAGAGTTCTGTGCGTGGACCAAGGTCACTTGGGCCCTAGTCTTGTGATGTCACTTGGACCACAGTCATTGGGAGGTTCACCAGGTGGAAGCCTCCATGACAGCTCAATCCCATAGCTGCCAGTGGGTACGGCACCTACACGTGGCTGCTTGTATGGCCTGGGATTTTCACAGCACAGCAGCAGGGGCTGAGAGGCAGAGTCCTAGGAGTGATTGTCCCCAGAGAGCAGAAGCAAAAGCTCTCATCAGTCTTCTAAGAGGCTGAGCTGACAATGGGCACAGCACCACTCTGCCATCATCTATGGCTTAAGTATTCACAGGGCCAGGCTAAATTCAGGCTGTCGGAAGATAAACTCCACCTCTCAACGGGGAGAGTTCAAAGCAACTGTGGCCATCTTTACCCCATCAGCTTTCTTGCCAAGAAATAAAGCTCTACATGACACATCAACTTTCATTTATTTAACATTTATCTCAACAGACATGAGTTAACTGGCAAATAATATCACATTCATAGTAAAAGTCTAAGAAATTAACATCCTATACTTATTGGGCATTGTTTACTTTCTATATGTTTTTGTTTTGTTTTTTGAGACAGTCTCACTCTTGTCGCCCAGGCTGGAATGCAGAGGTGCAATCTCAGCTCATTGCTACCTCCCGCTCCCACATTCAGGCAATTCTCGTGCCTCAGCCTCCCGAGTAGCTGGGATTACAGGTGTGCACCAACACACCCAGCTAATTTTTATATTTTTAATAGAGACGGGTTTTGCCATGTGGGCCAGGCTGGTCTTGAACCTCTGGGGTTAAGTGATCTGCTGTCTCGGCCACCCGAAGTACTGGGATTACAGGTGTGAACCACTGTGCCTGGCCTATATGGTATTCTTAAACCCCTTGGTTGAGCTTTGGCCATGGAGACTTGGAACAGAATGTTAGGAGCTTTACAGGCCACAAGGACAGGTTGGTTTTCTGGGTTCCTGGGCACACAGCCTAACTCAGAAAAAAAAAAGAAACAAACATGAGAAAAACAAGCCAGAAAAACCTGATTCACAGGAGGCGTGTCATTGAGTTGTACTTAGTTTATATAAAGCAATGGTTCTCTTCAAACTTTTAGTCTCAGGACCCCTTTATGTTCTCAAAAACTGAGGATCTGGCTGAGCGAGGTGACTCACACCTGTTCTCCCAGCACTTTAGGAGGCCAAGGCGGGTGGATCACTTGAGGTCTGGAGTTTGAGACCAGCCTGGCTAACATGGCAAAAAACCATCTCTACTATAAATACGAAAATTAGCAGGGTGATCATGGCTCACGCCTGTAGTCCCAGCTACTCAGGAGGCTAAGGCTGGAGAATTGCTTGAGCCCGGAGGTTGAGGCCACACTGAGCCAAGATTACGCCACTGCACTCCATCCTGGGTGACAGAGTAAGACCCTGTCTCAAAAAAAAAAAAAAAAAAAAAAAAAAAGAAAGAAAGAAAAAACCTGAGGATCCTATGCAGCTTTTGTTTCTGATGGACTAGTTCTACTAATATTTACAATACTAGAAATTAAAATTGGGAAGTTTCAAAAATACATATTCACTTTAAAAGCACAATAAAAATTCCATTACATAAATTCCATATTTTTATGAAAGTATCTATATTTTCCAAAGCCCCAAAGACAATGAGTAAGAACGACAGTGTTTTGGTGTTTTGCAAATCTCCCTGGCGTCAGGGTTAATGGAAGACAGCTGGGCTGTCCTTATCTGTTCTTGCATTTAGGCTGAATTTGTTACAATGTGTTGCCATGGCTGAAGTAGAGGAAGAATGTCTGGCCTCACAGAAGTATGGAAGTGTAAAAAGGAGGAGTATGTAAGCAGACTTTTTAGATAGTAGCAGGTTAGCTTGAGTTTCTTGACAAGTGTGGTTTCTTACTGGTTAGGTGCACTGTAGAATCTGGAACAGACACCTGAACGTTCTTTAGGTGACTTTTAGGGATGTTTTAGCTCCCCTGCCACCTGGGGCCCACAGGGAGACACCCAGGGACGAGATCTCTCTGAGCCTTGAAGACATTTGCAGTCCAGCCCTCCCTGCTCCTTCCTGCTTGTCTAAAACTTCGCAATTCTGTGAGATCATAGACAAATTGCATCTCTTCTGTGAAGGCTGCTCTCACCTTACTAAACAGCAATTATCTCTTTCTTTTCTCAATTCAAATAACGTTATTGTCGGTACCACTCATTTGGCCCTTAGTAAATGCTGTCAATTTTTATTGATTGATTGATTGAGATGGCACAATCTCGGCTCACTGCAACCTCCACCTCCTGGGTTCAAGCGATTCTCCGACCTCAGCCTCCCGAGTAGCTGAGACTACAGGCGTGCACCACCATGCCCAGCTAATTTTTGTATTTTTAGTAGAGACGGGGTTTGACCATGTTGGCCAGGATGGTCTCAATCTTTTGACCTCCTGATCTGCCCACTTCAATCTCCCAAAGTGCTGGGATTACAGGCATGAGCCATCGTGCCTGGCTGATGCTGTCAATTTTAAATTAATTGGCAGATAACCACTTGCTAATTTTTAATTAAGCTAATTGAAAACAGGTTCTTCAATGAGAACACTTGGACACAGGAAGGGGAACATCACACATCGGGGCCTGTCATAGGGTGGGGGAGGAGGGAGGGATAGCATTAGGAGATATACCTAATGTAAATGACGAGTTAATGGGTGCAGCACACCAACATGGCACATGTATACATATGTAACAAACCTGCACGTTGTGCACATGTACCCTAGAACTTAAAGTATAATTTTAAAAAAATTTAAAAAAAAGAAAAGAAAACAGGTTCTTGACTAATACTTTATTTATTTATTTATCTATTTGAGATAGAATCTCGCTCTGTTGCCCAGGCTGGAGTGCAATGGCATGATCTCAGCTCACTGCAACCTCTGTCTTCTGGGTTCAAGCGATTCTCCTGCCTCAGCCTCCTGAGTAGCTGGGACTACGGGTGCACACCACCACACCTGGCTAATTTTTGTATTTTTAGTAGAGACAGAGTTTCACCATGTTGGCCACGGTGGTCTCAATCTCCTGACCTCATGATCCACCTGCCTCAGCCTTCCAAAGTGCTGAGATTACAGGCATGAGCCACCGTGCCCAGCTGGCTAACACTTTTAAAGTTTGTTTTTCCTACAGCAAGCAGAAAAATTGATCGGAGTTTCTTAATCTGGGGTTCATGGATTAGCTTATTGGGGGCCCATGAACCCCTAGAACTTGTAAGTGAAATTGTGGATGTCTGTGTATATATATCATTCTTCAGAAATATTACTCCTCCTTTCCCCCCAGTAAAAGGTTAGTAACAACTAGACTAGATTTTTTTTTTTGAAATGGAGTCTCGCTCTGTCACCCAGGCTGCATTGCAGTGGCACAATCTCGGCTCACTGCAAGCTCTACCTCCCGGGTTCACGCCATTCTCCTGCCTCAGCCTCCCGAGTAGCTGGGACTACAGGCGCCTGCCACCATGCCCAGCTAATTTTTTGTATTTTTTTAGTAGAGACGGGGTTTCACCGTGTTAGCCAGGATGGTCTCGATCTCCTGACCTCGTGATCCGCCCGCCTCGACCTCCGAAAGTGCTGGGATTACAGGCGTGAGCCACCGCGCCCGGCCAACTAGGCTAGATTTTTAACAAATATATACTGTGGTCTTTTTTACAGTTTTTAAACCCAATATCTGCTATAATGGGATCAGAAAAGGCCACATCTATAAAAGCAAATCCTTCCTCGATTGTGCCAGTGGGCTTTAGTTCCCTCTGTTCTATGTTTACATTGGAGTCCCAACCATCTGGTTATTTTTGATATTCCAACATAGTCTGTGTTGGGAAGGGAGTTCTTATTCTGTTTCCTCCCATGCACGCAGCGGTTAGTACCAGGGAAGCAGGACAAATCACTGCAGCACTTCAGGAGGGAACCTCTCTTTGTGCTCAGAAGCAAGATAGCATCCAACTCAGGGTCAGCAGACGTCTTCGGTAAAGTGCAGAGAGTAAGGATTTTAGGCTCTGCAGGTCTTATGTTCTCTGTGGTGATGACTCAGCTCTGCCATTGCTGCGCGAATGCAGCCACAAACAGGAAAGTGACTTGGCCCCTCGCATCCAAACAACTCTGTTTACAGAAACAAGCAGGGGCTGCATTTGGCCCATGGGCTGGAGTTCTTGAACCTCTGATCTAATTCACAGCTCACTAGGACGCAGGAGTTATAGCTGTAATAAGGAAGCACAACATCAAAAAATTGGGTGGAATCCTGGGGACTCTTAGGACTTTGCATTCCACCAATCATAGGTAATTCTAGTCTTGGCTAAAAGGGAGCACACAAATCCAGAGAAACCTGCTCATCCCAGGCAATGGCCCAGACAGGCAGCCCTGTGACACAGGCAGGGAAATAGGGGCAGTTTTGTGGTCATTGCTCCAGTGCTCACATACCTTCTGTCAGAGACGATTAAAAAAGTTATTGTTTACACCACCACAAACCAGAGTGCAGGCTTGTTAGAAAATCTGGATTGCTCCCTGATCTGCCTCTCTATAATTAGTGAACCTTTCTTCTCTGCTCTGTGCACACAATGAATAAAACGTTCATGGTGTATGATGTCACCACAGTGCTAGAAACACTGTCTTGATTGTTCCACTTTTAATTCTGCCTTTGCGCCTGGCTGTGGCTGCAGCTGCTGGTCATCCCTCTACCAGCTACTACTCAATTTACCAACCTGGTGTTGACAGCTCTACCTTGCAGACTTTCG
Organism: Pan troglodytes; assembly: GCF_028858775.2. Classification (NCBI taxonomy): domain Eukaryota; kingdom Metazoa; phylum Chordata; class Mammalia; order Primates; family Hominidae; genus Pan; species Pan troglodytes. Next base: position 23,234,178 of record NC_072412.2, read on the forward strand.
CGGCAGGAGGAAAGCCTGGTGGGAATGGACATGATAGGGAGAGCCTCAGTGGCCTCCTTCCTAAGAGAGCACAAATATAGTGGAAGCAGATTCGCAGCTTCTCACAAGTTTAATCTTTAGAATGTGCAGAATCAGAATTCTGCATCTGGCAAATCACAATTCTGCATCTGGCAAATCAGAATTTAAAAGTTGGCAAGCACTTTGACTTATTTAAGTTTCTTTTATTATCAAGTTCATAAAAGGGCACTTTTCTTTCTCACTCTCAACAGGAATTCTTGGGCCTCGAGGGGTCGTTTCTTAGTTCTTGCTCTGGTTGTTCTTCCTTTTGTCTCTTGCTGTTCTGTGGACTGGAGGGGTCCATAGGTTGTGAGTTTCTTTTTCTGCCTTTTTTAAGTTGCCATTTGTTCTCCCAATCCTGCATGTGACTGGGGTTGGGGGAATTCTGTAGTTGGCTTTGTGCATTGTTTTCTGTACCAGAACTTGGTTTAAGAACAGCTATCAATGCTGTCATAATGATACCACATTTGCTCCAGGAAAGCACACTTTCAGTTACCTCTAGCACCGTCCCCACCAAAGACAGGCTGAGCTCTGATCTTCCCTTCTTGGGCCACTCACTCCTGTGTATGGTGAGGGCCTTTCTGACCGGTGGAGCCCAGGCTGCATGCAGCTGCTCTAGAAGCAAGGAAGACTGAAGCCGGGCAATGTTTGGCCAATCACAAGCACCGTTTGGTGAGGTGAGCATGTTCAGATGATCATTTTAAGTAGCAGTTCCTCTAAAACTTCCACTAAAGGCCATTCAGCAGAAATCCCCCAAACACAGACAGGCTTGAGATGCTGGGTGGCCAAACCAAATGGCGAGTGCCCTATGCCAGCAAAACCGGAGAGAGCGTTAAGTCAGGGTTCTGGCCTGGGGAGGAGGGAGATGACCTCCACTGAGTGCTCTCTATGCATCGAGCTCTGGACAAAGGCCCCGTGTGTCTCACAAACCTGGTTTTTCAAATCAGGAAATCAGTGGCTTGAGAAGTTTAAAGTCCTGAGGCCTCCCAGGTGGTACATGGCTCAACCAACAGCATCTGTCTATATGTTTTTAAGAGCATGACAAGTAGTCATTAGAGTATGGAGTGTAGAAATTCACAGCACCACCCTTGACAGGAAACCAGGTGTAACTACACTTTTGTGTTCTACAGACACACAGATGGGGTTGGAGAGGAGGCTACCACCAGGACACTGTGGACATTGGAAGGCAAGGGTAAATAGAGTCTTGGGGTCCAGGGGAGACACAGGGGTCCAGGACACAAAGCCTGCCAAGCAACAATTTTGTAAAGTTCAGTTTTAATGAGGAGAAATGACTTGAGGAGAATCCAACTAGGCCTCCTCTCCTGTGGATCCAAATTGTACCAATTGAAAGGGGGAAAAGGGTGGCTTCAAGGCACCCCAACTTTAGATTTTTTAGTAGTCTGAGGCTCTTCTCTTCAGCTTTTGCTGATTGTTTGCTGTCATTCCTTTATAAAACTCTTCCCAGTTTTTGAGGATACAGATTGTGATTGGCCCAACATAAACAGCTTTTGCTCAGGTTAGAGCACCACGAACTCAAATACTGCAGTTGCTGCCCACTGGGAAGCCCCTGGGGGAGACTCAGAGACTCAGGGGGAACGAACAATGAGGCCAGGTGCTGGTGGCTCACATGGTTACAGCTGCATGTGGACAAGCACAATTAAGGCAGTTTTACTGTGAAACAACAAATACAGCAAAATCACAATGCCTGCCTGTGCTCTTATCTATAGGAACATTGTGGGATGGGGGTAGGATGTGGCTGAAATGGTGCAGCCCTATCCACTTAGCTTGATTCAACCCAAAGTAGCTCAAAACCACACTGGAAAATGGGAGAAGCTTGTTTGTTAAATAAAAGGTGGTGACATGTTTTGAAGAATCTCCTGGCAATTTAATTGTTATATAAGTGATTTGGATTTTTAACAAAGGACGTTTCAACCTGAATTTTATAGATAAAGGGTTTTTGTTTCTCTCTCTTTCAAGCTCATTTTCCCTATTGACAAATTTTGACCCAGGTCAGAGTAGCATAATCTATGATGCCTATGTCCAAATTTTAAATGACTCAGAATCAGAATCTCACATGTAAATAGAAATCTCACAGGGTGTGAAAGATATCGTCATATAATAGATAAAGCTAAACAAAATGTCAGTATCAGTTTTATCAAATACCTTGTAGGTCAAAGGTTAAACGATGTTGCAAGCACAGATAAACATGCGGTTGTGTCAGGAACCATGGTGATGTTAAGAAAATGTTTTCTTTTCATTCTTTTTCTTCTTAGTGGGAAAATATCTATCAGAAAGTAGAAAAGAAGTGAGGTGAGGGCTGGGCTGGGGAAAGGCAGTTGTCAGGATGAGTAGTGGATCAGGGCATCCCATTTATTCTCACTCAACCCAGGAGAAGGTCACACACAAGCCATGTCTAGAAGGAAGGTGGGAAAGCGTGAGACAGGTAAGGGAAGGCTGACCTCAGCCGAGCAAAGGGCAGAGAAGACTTGGCCACCAATGGAAGCTTTGCAAAGAGCAGGTGGAATCAGAGTGAGGCGTAACGGTCAATTGGAATGTATCTGACACACAGTCCTCGCCTTTTCCTCATGCTGTTCGAAAAATGTTGCCTAAAGCCTGTTTAGAAAGTGTACCAGGGAATTCCTTGCTCTTGGTTTGTGTGGGGCACAGAGGCAGCCACGTGTGTCACATTTCAAGGCAGGTGGACCAACTCTAGGGGCAGCGCAAGCTCCCTTCAGGCACATTTGCTGAGAAAGCGCGGTGTCCTCTGTGTCATGGGAGCGTCGGCTATGACCACCTAGTGTGGGTTGTGAGGGAGAAAGCAGGGTCCAGAAGGTCGTTCTGTGTCTCTTTTTTTACTCCTAAATCTTAGGGAGATACTATTTGCCCTGAGGCTGATAGATAAGCTCCATTGGTTTCAATGGAAATGTTCAACCCTAGCTGAATGGGAGACACAGGAAAAATTAACATAAAATGTAAAAGTTCAAGTTGGAAAGCCGATGATGCAGTTCTAGCCTTTGTGGAAAGATCCATAGGCCGCTTTCTGAGATGTTGCGTGTTCATGGTGCTTCTGTTTCCAAAGCAAACCAGGCTGCTGTGTGAAGCCATTGGTGCCGATCCTCACGAGTCACTGAGATCAGAGACACAAGTGCACGTCCACCACCGTGGACTAACATCTCAGAGACACAAGCGCACATCCACGCCCGTGCGCGAACTCACTTCTCAGAGCACTGGCTCATGGGCGGTCAGGGGGTGTATTCATCACCAGGGGGTAAACCTTACTGAACTAACTCAAAGGGGAGAGCTTCTCAAAATGCATTGTGCATGCATATAATTGGGAGAGCTTGATAAAGACAGAAATCCCTAAGTGTGAATCCCAGAGAGGCTGCCTCACTTGGTCAGCTGTGGAGCCCAAGAATCTGCATCTTACCAAGCTCTCCCAGTTCATTCTAACACATGTGGTCTGAGAATCGCATGTTGAGAAACACCACTGGAAATGTGCATTTAAAAATAGTTCCTCAGAAGCCTACTGTCTGTTTAGATTTACAGTTGATAGAATGATGCAAATGTATGAAAATACCTCCGTAAATATATCCTCAAGTGGCCTGGGTTGAGAATGAACCCTTTCGCAATGTGTGTCTTAGTGAATAATGCCAGTATTGGCTCAGTTGAGTGGAACACACACAAACTCATTAAATTTCAAGTGTTGTTTTCAGGTGTTGGCGAGGTCACATCTCTCCTTCAGCTTAGGTCACATAGAGGAACATCAGCAGCGGGTGGCCTGGGTGTTCTCCGCACCGCCTCTCTCGCTTGGTGGTTTATCACTCCTCTCCCTTAGCTGCCTCGCCTTGGACATGCGTCTTGGCTGTGACAAACATGCAAGGGATTGCGTGGCCAAGAGTAGTGGGTTGGAGTCTAGGAGTCCAGGTACTTATGTGGTGGATGCTACCCTTTTTTGTGGTCAAACACCACGTCCACTTCTCCCATCTCAGCAGCACTGGTCCCTGCAGCTTGATGGATTGGGAAATCATTTGTGGCAACCATGGGGATACTTAGGAAAAGAACACTGAGAACATCGCACCTCCCGGGTTCTGGACCTTGATTGATATTACACACACACACACCCATGAACACACACCTCTGTGCACATGCATCTTGCACACCCAGAGTCTTGAGCTCACTGGTAATCTCCAGCTTAGAATTCACCATTGTCAGCTTGGAGAAAACAACATGCTTTTCTGGAGAATAAAGGCCTCAGTGAATCTGTCCCCAAATTGTATGTCTCTCGTAACTTTGAGGGAATTTTTTTTGTTGTTGACAGCCTTATGCCAAAGGGAAAGGATGAAATATTGGGCATGGCCTGCTCGTCGTGAAAGGTCACATTTTGCAGCATGTTTTCCTGATTCTGTGCTGATTCATCACACACTGAGATTTTCTATTAAATACCCTTCCTGACTCTATTGGAAATGACTGTAAGTGGAACAAATGAAGTCACCCTCAAAATAAGGACTGCCAGGAGAGTGGTAGGTGGCAACTTTAACTGCTCCCCAACCTTGGGAAATGGGGTTAGTTTTTTTTCCATTTTGATGGTGCTGCTTGGAGGTAAGATGATGGATTTACACTGGTGGAGCATTTTGCCTTTCACAGGGTGCTCTGAGCAGGAGGCAGTCAGGGAAAGTACTAATTCCGTTTCTTCCATGTTGAGAAGCTAAAGCCCGGAAGGTGGAGGGCTCCTGCCCTGGCTGGGGAGTGGCTGCCTGAGCCTGGCCCAGGGCTGCTCTGCTGCAAGCCACACCACAGTGATGGCCTGGTGGGCCTCTGCTGCCTTTGTTTGTTTGATTTAATTGGTTTTTCTTTCTCTCTTTTTTTTTTTTTGAGACGTAGTCTTGCTCTCTTGCCAGGCTGGAGTGCAGCAGCGCTATCATGGCTCACTGCAAACTCCACCTCCTGGGTTCAAGCGATTCTCCTGCCTCAGCCTCCCAAGTAGCTGGGACTACAGGCACCTGCCACTGCGCCCAGCTAATTTTTGTATTTTTAGTAGAGACGGGGTTTCACCGTGTTGGCCAAGATGATCTCGATCTTTTGACCTCATGATCCGCCCACCTCGGCCTCCCAAAGTGTTGGGATTACAGGCATTAGCCACTGCTCCTGTCCTGTTTTTGATTTAATTTTCAGTTGACACATGATAATGTACAGGGTACAGTGTGATGTTTCAATACATGTTTACATTGTTTAATGATCGAATCAGGGTAATTAGCATATCCATCATCTCATACTTGTCATTTCTTTGTGATAAGAACATTCAAAATTCATTCTTCTAGTTATTTTGAAATATACAGTACATTATTGTTAACTATAGTCATTTGCAATGTGGATGAACCTAGAGGACATTATGTTAAGTGAAATAAGACAGGCACAGAAGGACAAATACTGCGTGATCCCACTCATATGTGGAATCTGAAAATATCCATCTCCTGGAGACAGTAAATCGAACGGTGGTTTCCAGAGTAGGGGGTGGGGGTGGGGGTGGGGGTGGGGGTAGGCAGGGTGAAGAGAGGTTGGTCAGTGGGTACAAAGTTACAGTTAGATAGGAGAAATAGGTTGTGAGCCTTTTAAAATTCAAACCCTCCCTTTCTTCCTTTATTCTTTTGTGTTTCCCTTGAACTCCCTCTCTAAAAATAAAATCCAGGGCGGCTGAGTTTGTAAGATTTTCCTCTTACAATGACATTTTTGAAAATCACCCTATGTATAATTTATATCACTCATTGCCAATCCTTCTGACAAAGTTGTATGTTTCTGTGGCATTCTTGGAAATTTGTACCTGAAAGATTGTCTTCTTTGAATAACTGATCTATTTCCTTTTATCAGATAAGATTTATGTTCTTCTTGTCTTCCAGAAAGCTTAGAGCTAAATTTAATATTCGACCATGACCTTCATATTATGTTTCTTCCCCTTCTATGAGGTTTTAAAAAGTTCTGCATTTTAGCCTTATTTTGTACACACCTTTTAGTATGAGCCAAAGTTTTTGGAAACAGGCATTTTGCATAAACATTTTTTTCTCTCAGTTTAAATTGCTGTGACATGAAAACATCAAATGCCCTAAACAAGCTGTAAGATTATTAAATTCAATTAGGTAGGTCACATAATACTCGTTTTTTAAATTGTTACAAACATTGTAGAGTAAATGTTGTTATGGAAGAAATTTAGTATGTAAAATGACACTGTAAACAATACCAGGCTCATGACAAAGGGTCATGAAATAAAATCAGTCCTCAAGGGAAGTCGAGAAGTTCAATGGAAGAATGCTAAGGCTTCATTTTTGTTGTGAAGAATCGCCAAGCAAGTCCTATAAAATACATGGGAAAAGATCATGTTTGCCCTGCAGAGAGACACAGGCTGAGCCACAGGGTTGCTGGGATTTGTTCCAACTGCAGGCTCTCGGCCTACCGGGCTGCCTTCCTCACCTCCTCATGGTCAGGTAGCAGGTGTGTGGTCTCAGATGAACTGATTCCATTCTGAGCCTCATTTCCCTAATCTGGAGAATGGGATCATAGTACCCACCTCAATGGGCAATGTGGACAATGAAAGTGATTTGTGAGAAGGGATTAGCACAGGGCCTGGCACAATTTTCCTTCATATTTGAATTCTACAACCTTGTAAAAAATACAAAGCATTGCATGTTCTGTTTCATAATAAATGCTGTGCAGAACCATGCGTTAGATTTTTTTTTTAAGTTTTGCTGGAGTGTATCACATACGCAGAAAAGCGTCTAAGTCAAGTGTGTAGCCGCCTGGATTTTTACAGTGAACACTCATGTACTAGCATTTAGGTTAAGAAACAGCCTCAGAAACCCTCCTCCTGTCACCTCCTAGTCAATTTCCCATCCTAGGAAGTTACCCACTATCCTGACTTCTAACACCATAGATTTCTTTTGCCTTTTTTTTTTTTTAAGATTCAGAGTGTCGCTCTGTCACCAGGCTGGAGTGCGGTGGTGTGATTATAGCTCACTGACACTTCTGACTCCTGGGGTTCAAATGATCCTCCTATCTCAGCCTCCACAGTAGCTAGGACACACTGCCACAACCAGCTAATTTTTAAATTTATTGTAGGGATGGAGTCTTGCTATGTTGCCCAGGCTAGTGTCTTGCCTGTTTTTGTGCTTTACATAAATGGAGTCATATGGTGTGTACTCTTTTGTGTCTGGCCTCTTTCACTCAATATGTTTGCAAGATTCATCCATGATGTGTGGGTAGCAAGAGTTTGTTGTTAGTTCCTGTAGCTGTATAGATGTCCAATGTATAATACCGAAATTTATTAATTGTACTATTGATAGAAATTTGGGTTTCCTGTTTGAGGACTTTATGAATAAAGCTTATATGAACATTCTTGTACATCTTTGGTAAACATACACCCATTTCTATTGGATATATACCTAGAGATGTAATTGCTTTGAAGGTATGCATATTGATCAGTGCAATCACCAGATCCTTCTTGCCCACTGCAGAGATAAAATCAGTTCACTGAGACAGCGGTATTGCAGTAGAGAACAAGTTTAATAAACAGGGCTAGCCAAGCAGAACAGGAGTTTATTACTTTATTACTCAAATCAGCCTCTCTCAGAACTCAGAGGCTAGTCTAGGTAGGGGTTTCATGGCTAATTTGGTGAACAGCAGGCTAGGGAATGAGTGCTGCTGATTGGTTGGGGATGAAATCTTAGGGGTGTGGAAAATGGTCCTGGTGCACTGAGTCCACCTCAAGGCGGGGTCCACAGGACTAGTTGAGTCATGAGTCACGGGTCAGGTGCAGTCATTCATTTGCCAGAATGCAGAAGTCTGAAAAACATCTCAGAATAACAATCTTAGGCAATATAAAAGTAGTGTTATCTATAGGTACAATTGGAAAAGTCACCAATCCTGTGACCTCTGGCCACGTCTCCTAAGAGGCAAGGAATTATAGAAAAGCAAGCCAGAGAAGAGTGGCTGGTTATCATTTAAGCCTACATGTTAGTAGAATTCAGACCTCTCCCAAAATCCTAATCTTGTGGCCCTGCATTCATTTTACAAAGGCAGTTTCGGTCCCTGAGCAAGGAGGGAGTTAGTTTCAGGAAGGGACTGTTACCGTCTTTGTTTTAAAGTTAACAAAGGCAATTAGCTTGTGAGAATAGAAGCAAGATGGAATTAGTTAGGTTAAATTTCTCTTACTGTTACAAATTTTGCAAAGGCAGTTTCATCAGCTTTAGTAAATCCTATTAGTTTTCCAAAGTGGCTGTGCCAATTTATACTCCCAATATAGTGTGGGAGTTCTTCTTTATCATTATCAATCCTTAGTATTTTATCTCTTTTTCATGTTGGCTTTTTCACTTCTATTAGCAAGGGCTCTCCAGAGAAACGGAACCAATAGAATCTGTATAGATATATGGAAAGAGACTTATGATGAGGGACTCACCCACGTGATCATGGAGGCTGAGAAGCACAGGATCTGCTGTCTGTAACCTGGAGATGTGGGAGAGCTGGTGTAGTTCCTGTCTAAACCCAAAGGCCTGAGAAACAGGGAAGCCAGTGGTATAGGTCCTGGTCCACGCCCAAAGGCCCAAGAACCAGGTGCGTCAATGTCTGACGTCCCAGGGTAGGAGACAGATGTCCTTTTTGCCAAGGTCACTCTCCCTGATGCCTTTCTGCTCTATTCCTACCCTCAAAGGATTGGCCAACGCCTCCCACATTAGGGAGAGTGAGTCTTTACTCAGCCAGGTGATTCAAATGCTAATCTCTCCCAGAAATACCCTCAACACACCCCAGAAATAATATTTTACCTGCCACCTGGGTATCACTCAGCCCAGTCAAGTGGACACATAAAATTCACTATCACACATTATGGTGTAGTGTTGTCTCACTATGCTTTTAATTTGCATTTCCCAGATGACTGTTGCATTTTTAGCATTAGGTCATATTGTTTAGAAAATAAGATACAATATAATATACAAAGCAACATGTAACTAAACATATAAAGCAAAAGCTAATAAAAATATATAGACAGAACTTGGTAAAGCACAAATATAATGAATGATTTTAAATATTTTCATTTAATAATTTAGTAGATCTAGTAAACTGTAAGTAATCAAGGATGAAGAGGATCTTACATTCATAATTTCGTGTAATAATACATATAAAATTTACATCCTACAAATATAAAATATATAACTTTCCCTTATTTTTTTCTCCTTTGTACTTTATAAAATTTCTAAAATTCAGTTAGGTTCTTGATGATGAAAACATTTCAAATAGTTCAGGAAAGTAGAGATTTTAGAGTCATCAGTCTCTGATCAAAATTAAAAAAAAGATAAATAAATTGTATAAAGACCCAAGCTGAACTGTTTAATATCAGAGTGCACTCTCATAAAGTGTCCCTAAAGCAAAGGAGAAGTCAAGGCTGAAATTCCAAGTTAAAGAAATAGTAATTCAAACTAGAAGACCTCGTAGCAAATTTATCGCATCCAGGAAAAGTTGTATTTAGAGGAAATAGCTTCAGATAACTTCTTTATTATAGAAGAAAATTAAAACTACAAGTTAGAATTCATGTTAGGAAACTCAAAGAAAAAAATGACAAAACAAAACAAAAGGACCTATGAAAAGGAAATTAATTGGGATAGGAACTGATATTAATGAAGTAGACACAGGGGCTACCAAATGGTTACTTAAATTCAGGATTAAGGTTAAAAAGATAAGAAATGTCTAAAGTCTTCTAACCCTGGACATGATGAGGAGCCTAGAACAAGTGTATTGATTCTCCAGTTGTTTTGTCTCCTTTGCTGTAAAATATGAACAACAGCAGCAGTAACAACAGCAATACCGTTGTGCTCAGCATGACAACGTTTTAGTCACTGATGCCTCGCCTACAGGACAGCAGCCCCACGACATTATAATACCACATTTCTATGCCTTTTCTACATTTGGGTGTGTTTAGATGCACGAATACTTACCATTGTGTTACAGCTGCCTACAGTACTCAGCACAGTAACGTGTGCAGGTTTGTTGCCTGGGAGCAATAGGCTACAACGTGCAGCCTCGCTGTGTGGTGGGCTACATTATCTAGGTTTGTGTGAGTACACTCCGTGTTGTTCACACAGCAACAACATCGCCTACATTTCTCAGAAGGTAGCCCCATTAGTGAGTAATGCATGACTACACCTAAGAAGGTGTTGGTGGTCACAGTAAAGTTTAAAATGTAACATGCTGTAATGCAACTTAAGCAGTACATGCAATATCTAGGAGGCCTGTATAGGGAGTCTGTAATATACATGCATTGATACCAACCTCAGGCTACTAAAAACATGAAACTGATGGGCTGTGAAGGGAGTGGATGATCTGTTTGTCAGCAAGGCATGTGCACCACATGTGTAAATATCCTGAAGAAAGTACCTCAAGTGTCTGTCACGCAGCCAACAGACAGTATCTGCAGGGCCCTTTACAAACCAGGAAGAGGGAAATCGGATTCTTTCCATTTGCAGACATTTTCAGACTCGTTCTTTCTCTCTTTTTTGAGACAGAGTCTTGCTCTGTCGCCCAGGCTGGAGTGCAGTAGCACAATCTCAGCTCACTGCAACCTCTGCCTCCCCGGTTCAAGCAATTCTCCTGCCTCAGCCTCTCAAGTAGCTGGGATTACAGGTGCCCACCACCACGCCCAGCTAATTTTTATATTTTTAGTAGAGATAGGGTTTCGCTGTGCGGCCAGGCTGGTCTCGAACTCCTGACCTCGTGATCCACCCACCTTGGCCTCCCAAAGTGCTGGGATTACAAGTTTGAGCCACCGTGCCAAGCCTTTCAGACTCTTTCTGAACCATCTGGGGAAGTCACAGTATTGATAATGGCCATGAATTTATGAGAAACTGTTAAGTATAGTAGATATTAAAAAATAGAAAGTTGATTTTTAGTTGGTAACAAAAGACTAAAATAAAATCTTTAATGCACTCTAGTTCCTTGAAATCTGATAATGCTGACGAGTCAGTTTCCGGAGCCAAATTTCCCCACTTGACTCATCCTCACAAGAAATCAAATATCCTTGTTACAAGAGGAGAGCATCAACACAAAACAAAAAGAGCACGGATGGGCTGCCTCATGTTGTATAGGATTCGAGACCCAGGAGCCATAGCTTAGGGGCCACTGTCCCTGGTCAGGCACACAGACAGGAAAGAAGGCGGGACCCAGCTGGCGTCTGGCTGGAGCAGCACCCAGGACACAGCATGGCAGCTGGCCAGGTCTCAGCCCTGGACAAGAATCCACAAGAGGCGAAGGCATTTTCTGTGCTGTGCCTCAGCCAGAAGTTCCAATGCAGGGATGTGGAGGCATTTTCTAAAACTTGCCTTTGTCTTGCTCCAAATGCAGGCACCATGCGTAATGCTGACGAGCATGGTCTGTGACTCCCGCGCTGGCAGGACTTTATGGCCAAAGTGCCTCATGCCACCCACCACGTGTGGTAGTGGCAGTCATTTGTGTAACACTCAGACACCCAAATAAAGGGGCAAGCATCCTAAACTGGTGCAGCTTTACTGTCCTGGGAGGCCTTACCCACTTCTCAAAAGAATGTGCTGTTTGCTAACTTCAGTACTAAAATATCTGAGTTGTGTTACCTGAGGGTTTTCCAGCTGTTTTTGCAGGTGAGCATACTGTGAGCTAAGCAGGCTGTAGATCCATATCTGCCATCCACCAGCTGGGTAGCTGTGGGAGCACCTCTTTCCTTCTCCGGATTTCCCCCACCTTTTATGAATGTCACTGAGCACATGAACTCCAAGTGAGCACTGCTGGGGCTAGCCTCCTGAAGTTTTTGGAGACCCTAGTTCTGCTCCCCAGTCTCCACGCAGCACATACCTTGTTGCAGTGGCCACCTGACCTTCCAAGAAGACATGAACAGCAGGAAGTGATTTCCAATCACTTTGGACATGCTGTGCCTGCAGCCGGCAGGACTTCCTGGTCCTGGCATTTCAGGTGAATGACCCTTGTCTGGGGTTGAAGATGAAGCTTCCCCAGGTCCTCTTAAGGACTGCCTGGCGTCCCTCCCTATCTCCTTTCAGCCACACCAGGTACAGCCTGCCAGGCTCTCGCCTCCAGTTTCACACATCCTTGCACCTGCCTGGGCGATGGCACTTGGGACATACTCATGCACACCCAACCCTTAGGGGAGGAGATTATGCCCAGTGGGTGGTCCATAGAAGGAAGCCAGGGAGTAAATGCTTCCTCCGTCTCCCTGCTGGTCTAGTAGAGTGGAGCCAGCGGAGACAATGCTCCCTGTTTGGGGATGGAGGGGTGGGGACTTAGGGGCAAGGGGAAGCTGAGAAGAGATTACACAGAGGAGATGATATGAGGCGAATCTTCAGAGGTGGGAGCTTTAGGGGGGAAGTGGTAGCGATTGGAGTCAGAGGCAGCAGTGCTATCAAAAGTCTAGGCTGCAAGAGCCTGCTAAGAGTTATGTTCTCCAGGGCAGGGCAGAGGGAGATGCCCAAGGGACAGAGGAGGCAGTGGCCGCCAGCCTGGGGTCCTAGGAGTTCCCCGGCACCTGTTCCTCCTCCTCAGCCCCGGCCCACCCCTGCAGCTCCTCACCAGGTTCAGACGTCCTGGCTCTGGTCCTCCCACCTCATCTGTGCACCTTGCCAGTCCTTTGGCTTCCTCTGCGTGCACTGAAGCCCTACCAGCTGGTGAGGAGTCCCTGTGTTTGGACGCAGGGTTTGGCTTCTTACACCAGCATCCTGTGCTGTGTCCGGGCTCCTCGGGTCTCTGTGCTTAACGCAATTCCAAATGGAAGAAAGGGAGGAGGAAGCACGGTTCTCGAGAATCGCAGGCCTCGGGCACCATTTGAGCTCCAAGTCTTTATTTCTTGGTTATCACTAAGAATCAGTTGCATATTAGAATTCTGAATAGGCCTGGTGCAGTGGCTCAGGATTATAATCCCAGCAATTTGAGAGGCTGAGGCCAGAGGATTGCTTGAGGCCAGGAGTTTGAGGTCAGGCTGAGCAGCGTAACGAGATCCCATCTCTACAAACAACAACAACAACAACAACAACAAACTATTATTTTAGAAAAATAAATTTTAGAAAATTCAGAATGACCAACACTTTCATTCAGGGTTCTAACTATTGATAAAAAGAAATATATGTATTTTTTTTTCTTTTAAACCCATGATGTGAGACATTAATGTTCTGGGCAGTTGTGAGGAATCTCCACCACAGCACCTCTCCTCACCCTCCGGTTTCCAAATGAAAGCCAGGCTGTGGATACTGGCCTGGTGACAAGAGAACATGGAAAATGGAAAGGATGAGTTTAAGGACTCTTTGGACACAGTAGAGTGTGTCTAAATTTCTCAATAAAAGCCATATTTTATAAACAGAATATAAAATATTCAACATCCTGGCCTTGGACCCACGACTGCGTTCCTGTGGCGGGAGGCAGCCAGCAGCTCAGGGGCCCGTGCAGCACTTCCCCCTGCCGCCAGGGGATCCTCCCCGCCCCCCCGCCCCCCCCCGCCCCCGCCCCCCCCCCCGCTCCCCCCCGCCGCTGTACCCCCACACCCCCCCGGCCACCCCCCGCTGTGCCCCCGCACCCCCCCGCCGCTGTGCCCCCGCACCCCCCCGCGGTTGTGCCCTGCCCACCGCATTATTTATACGACATGTCTCATGCTTTCTGTGGAAAATTGTTTCACTTAGCTTCCTGCAGGGATATTTTGGGACTGGGAACCTTGGCTTTTGATTTTTCCTTTCTCTACCTTGCATAACAGCTCTAATTCCCAATTCTCTTGGATTTTCTCTTCTCTCCTGCTGCTCTTTGGGCTGAAAAATAGGAATTCTCTTTTATTGTTTTGTTTCAATTTTCTGAGACCTATCCGTACCTAGAGCACAAACTTGTTTTTCTCTGTGACATTCTTGTTTTAGATATAAAGCATCAAGTATCTGAGCAGCAAGAACATTTTTGTTTACTTGCATTTTATAATCGTGGAATTCAGGAAAGGTCTTGCAGGAGGTAAGTTAGCATAGAGTTTCAGAGCTAGGATTCTGCCTCAGTGCTGTGATCCACAAAGGAATGTGTAATAGAATTCGGAAAATCAGTGCATTTGATGCAAATACCTAGTGAACTCTAGGCCGCTAAAACTTCTCAACCACTCATTCCATGGCTGATTCACGTGGAGTTCCTGCATAACAAAATTCGGGTAGAAATGATCTACGAGAAGTAAGTACCAACACCTCCTATTGGAGATGTGAAATTGAGCAAGCCGTTCTTACCTGGGATCTCAGCCTTCTTACCTGACTAGAAGTGGGGAGGTTGAATGCACTTGGTATCTAAGCACCCTTATAGACTTCCCTTGCCACCTGGGCCCACGGTGGGAGTATTTTTCTCTATGGCCACTAGATGTCCCAGGAGCACCCACTTTGGGGCTGAGCTGTCTAAGACACCTGGGGCTCCATCCTGTCGTCCTTGGAATCTGCTGACGTGAGGAAGGCAATGTTTGGGTTTCACTTCTGTATGATTTTGGGGCTGCTGTCTCAGCCACCGAGACTCAGACAAGAATTTTAAGACACCAAAACAACCCCTTAGTTTTCTTGATGGCTGTTTGAAACCAACAGAACCATTCACATTTTCAGGAATGGATTCTTGTTAATGCCATGAAGTAGGAATTCACAAGGGATTTTCCAAACATCAGTGAACTCACAAAGGAAGTGTTATTATGGGGTATCTATGTGCTTGAGGCGTAGAGAGTCTGTAAAAATGAGAGAGCCACAGCTGCCTCTGTGTCATTGGCGTGATGGAGGCTCCTGGACAGCTCTGCCCTGCGGGGACACTCTGAAGAACAGGCACCCTGTGCTCAGGGCCACCGTGAACCATGGAGAGGGCAGCATGGAGGAGGAGGTGAAGAAGCCCACAAAGAGGGGTCAGGTCAAGGACACCATGAGAGATCCCTCGTCTGCCACTTCCAAGGCCAGAAGCCTGGAGTTCCCATCACACCCCACAGCAACTATGCAGTGTGAGACCACTGGTTCATTTAGCCAGGAAAAGGGGAGAAATCTTTCAGGGTGGATTTAAAGAGAACTGCAAATCCATCTGCAGCCATCTTAGATAGATGAATGTGAAGTTTAACGAAACTAGCTCTGTCCAAGTATCCAAGTGGGAGATTTCCAAGAAGGCATCACTAAGGCTACTACTGGCAGTGGCAGTGGTGGCATTAGAAATAGCAGCATGCCCAGAGATAACTTTCCAATTTAGTGTTAGGGGAAATTGTATGACACTGCAAGGACCATATTGTAAGCTTAGCTGTCTAATGTGCAAACCAGATACGCATTTTTAGTTTAAATTAACTTTGACATGTAGCAGCAATTCATAGTTACCCCCAAAACACAAACTCTAAGAACTTTTAAAATGCATTTAATAGAACTCTAAAGAGTACAGAAGAGAAAATATGTGAAATATAATAATAGTAGCGCACCGTTAATTTATGATGGTTCTTAACCAGTGTGTACAGGTTTAATACTACCTCACAGGAGAAAAGGTTAAGGAGGATATGCATTTTTCACTTGTATATAAAATGGAGAATATGCATTTTTTAAACTGGAAAAATGAATTCAGTCACTTATGAAGTGTAACCTCTTCTAAAAAAAAATTGTGTGACAGATCATACAATAACAGCGCTCACTTCTTGTGATCATATGTCCCAGCATTTAAACATTAAGTCAATTTAGCTAGCTACCTTTCAGAAGCTGGTTATTATGACTATTATTTTACACTCATAATTCAATTTTTATAAACAATATAATGCCAGCTGCTGTAATTCAAACTTTATATGCCAATGTTGTGCCCTGTCATATTTTACAGTCTGAGCAAGCCTACAGCCTCCAGCAGCCTGAAGGTTGTACGCTTTACATATACGGCACAGAGCGATCAGCCTGCAATTCATGTGCATATTTGTTACAAAGCATGTGTCTTTGTGAAAATCTTGTACACTTAAATGACATCAGTTTCTATCTTGTTGTTGTTCTTAAATTGCTTCCCCAGTCCTCTCCTTCTCCTTCAGTGTTATAGATGTTATGTATTCATCCTTTCATTGCGGGTACAGTGCATCGTGTAAGATTCCAGATGCAGTCAGCATGCCTGGGTTCAAATCTCGACCTTGTCCTTTTCTATCTGTGTTTTCTTAGGCAAATATCTTAATTTCTGTCTGCCTAGGGAGATGGAGGATGGTAACAGGACCTACCTTACTGAACTGGTAGGGAGAGTAAATGAGTTAAAACATGCAGAGGCCTTAGAACAGTGCCCGAAGCACCTTTAGTAACCATGCATTCACTGAGAAACCATGTATTGTGTGTTGCTCTACCAGGCACAGTGCTAGGCTGCAGGGATTCTGGGATGGTGGCAGGAAACAGAAGTATTCAAGAACAAGGGTTCCAATACCAGCTCTCAGGTGCTGTGGGACTTTACTCGCCAGGTGCCTTTGACTAAGCCACCCACTTTCCTAGGTCCTTAGTGTTCTCCTTGACCAATAATAAAGATGGAATAGACAATCTCAAAATTACTTTCCAACCCCGAATATTCTTGGATGTCCTAATTCTAAGCCAAGTGGGCTCTGTGGAAATCTGCTCTCATTGGCCGAGGAGTCCAATCCACCACTGCACGGGTCCAGAATAAAGTGACCATGCTACATTAGACAAATGGCATTGGCAATGCCGTGCCTTTTTATGGAAAGTGGTTTTGGATGTTTATGATGCAAGGAGACATGAGGATATTCCATATTAGCATCAGTGGTTCAAGTGACTTGGAGAGTATGTTAACAACAGGCTTTATGGATGGAAGGAGCCAACACATTTCTCCATGAAAAGTCCTCTAAAATGGTAGAGCTCATGGTTATGATAGAAAGATGGGATGAAGGGCACCCCTCAGAATTTCACAGATGTTGAAGCAGTTGAATAGAGGAAGTGAGTCAGTTTGTATCAAATGAATAAATAGGAAAAGTTAAAACTGGAAGTGATGAAGGAATAGAACGAAGTGTCCAGAACAGCCTCAGTGAATATCTACTATACGTCCACCTTCAAGTGCATTAGGACCCATTTAGAGATGCTTTGGAAGTTTTGGAAAGGGGTGGACAGACAAAGCTTACACATCTGGTTAACCACGTAGATCTGCATTTCGGCTTTTCAAGTAGCAAAAGGATAAACTTACCTTCAGACTTGTTATTCCATTTCCATACAAGACATATGATGGGTTAGATGCTCACCTTACATGCTCCCATGGACCTCTGTCCTTCTGTCCTAAGTGTCACTGTTAATTATATGTTTGACTGTTTCTTCTCTTCTGCAATGTAAATCCCATGTTGTGTGAATTGCCTACTGCTGTACCCACAGAGCCCAGCACAGTGTCTAGCACATAGGAGGGAATATATATGCATGGATATATGTTGAGTGAATGGAAGGGATGGCTTCTTCGGATGGCCCTGCCTTCTTAGCTGTGAATACATGATACATAGAAGACTGTCTCTTTTGGTGGCTTTGTTTTTTGGGAGAGGAATGAAGAAAAGACACGTACATTGCTGTGCGTGTCTGATAAGATTTCCAAGCTGATCGGGCCACAGGTCCAATTCTGCCCCTCACATCGTCCTGCACGTAAAAAGGGAGTGGCCTTCCTTATCCTTGACAGGGCAAGGGGAAATGGAACTTCTTTTTTTTTTTCAATGAATGGAGATTTATTAGGCCAGCTTTAGGGCGTTTCTGGGAAAAACTCGAGCCACAGACACATCTGTGGCTGTTTTCTTTCTCTCTCTCTCTCTTTCTTTCTTTCATAATGTCTGGCTCTTTCTTTTTTTTTTAAATTTTATTATTATTACACTTTAAGTTTTAGGGTACATGTGCACAATGTGCAGGTTTGTTACATATGTATACATGTGCCATGTTGGTGTGCTGCACCCATTAACTCGTCATTTAACATTAAGTGTATCTCCTAAAGCTATCCCTCCCCCCTCCCCCCACCCCACAACAGTCCCCGGAGTGTGATGTTGGGAAATGGAACTTCTTAATCTCGGCCACTTCTCGGCCTGTGGCGCTTTGCACTCCCACTGCAGCTGTCGGTCCTCTTGACAAAGTCCTGAATTTTCCCCCTCTATCTGCAGAGGGGTCTCTTCAGTTCACTTCTAGTGAGGTGGTTTTCTGATGCTATTAAATGGAGCCCCTCAGGGAAGCCAGTGTTGACAGGGCATTTTCTGAGTCCTGTGACTGCATCCATATGGGACTGGGTGATGTGGGATGTTCTGCATGAATGTCTTATGACCAAAGGCACTGAAAGGACTGGTGCAGGGCTGGGAATTTGATTTACCTTGTTGGGGCATAAACTCTACTTCTTTGTTTTCTCTCCACCCTACCCCTATCCCCAACCTCCAACCGTCATGAGAAATGTTACTTCCTGAAGACGGGCAAGCCTGGCCTTTTGGAATTGCCACACCGTATATATGTGTGATCTTTTCTCTGGTCTCTGAGCACCTTGACCCTAAACCAACACTGCAGTCAGGTGGGAGGGGAGGTACAGAGCCCAGCCTTCCCCTTGGGGGTCCAGGGAGGACTAGTGAGAGGAAGTCAGGCTAAGAGAGACTCCAGATTCCCCTCCTCTCTTTTGATTTCAGCAGCTGGTGTGGAAACTCCTCCCCACGCTGCCCTAACTCCACGTTATTATATCTTCACTCCAAGGATGCTGTGGCAATGGACCATGGGATGCAGAAAGGAGATGTTCATGGCCAAATTCAAGCCTGGCAGTGTCATTCCTGCTTAATACACCCAACCCAAGATGAGCTCCCATCTGACCATGCTGTGGCCCCACACCTGATCCCACATTGGAGTGTTATGTCTTTGTATTTATTTACCTTTACATAATTATGAGGCTACATAAATTTAGTTATTGCTGGCCATGAAACCAAACCCAGAAAGCTTACATAGGATGATGTCTTTTGATCATAAGTGGAAGGAAGGATTCTAGTGTTGAAAACTCTCTACCTGATATTGTTATCTGGGTATCAGATTAGATTAACAATGATAATAGAAAACTCACTCACCTGATTCAGTCACTGTTTAAACCCCCTTAATTATATCAACTCATTTAATGCTCACCGTAATCCCTTCAGTAGGGAATTCTGATATCTCCATTTTATGACTGAGAAAATTGAGGCAAAATGGAAAAGCTTTAGAGTTTTTGCCTTGGGTGATTACTGTATACGGGACAAAGGAACAGCTCACACATGTGAGACTCATCTGTATGTCATAGGGCTACACATTACTTAGAATAATTGATTACCTGACTGGAGATTCTAGCAGAGGAAATTACTAACTTCATAACTTTCTTGGTGTGAAACTCATGGCTTCAAAACGGTCTACATAATTATGAAATTCAGATAATTTGTTAGTTGCTTATTTTTAAGTTTGATAAAACTTGACAGATCAGTGAATAATCGCTAACTATTGGAGGCATTATCTAATTGTTCTTTCTTATGATTTATGTTGGGGGCTATAGATTCACTGGTTAACCTGTCAGGTAGCAAGATTTATGTTTACACAAACTTTCCAGAGTGTCTTCAACCCCACGGAAGTTGTCTTTGAACATCACCTTTCTTGGACAGCTGTGCATTTGTTTACCCCAGTAATGATGCCAACTATGTCTCATGTAGACCTGTAAGCTCCAGGACAAGAGCCATGGTCTGTGTGTTGTTTTTTTGTTTTGTTTTGTTTTGTTTTGAGATGGAGTCTTGCTCTGTCACCCAGGCTGGAGTGTAGTGGCGGAATCTCCACTCACTACAAGCTCCGCCTCCTGGGTTCATGCCATTCTCCTGCCTCAGCCTTCCGAGTAGCTGGGACTACAGTCGCCCACCACCACGCCCCGCTAATTTTTTGTATTTTTAGTAGAGACGGGGTTTCACCGTGTTAGCCAGGATGGTCTCCATCTCCTGACCTCGTGATCCACCCCCCTCGGCCTCCTAAAGTGCTGGGATTACAGGTGTGGCCCACTGCATCCGGCCTGGCCTGTGTACTGTTGTAACCTCATCACCCAGCACAACTCTTGGGACTTGGTGAATGTCACGAAAAAAAAAGGCTTGTCTTTGATCTCTCAGAAGATTGTTCTCAGTACTAATGTAGAGGGAGTGCCTTGTGTTTTCCACTTGATTTCCAGTCTCACTGGCTACACTTGAATCCAAATAGGCTTTGGTTGTATTGAAAAGACAGAGATTTGGCACTGCCAAGTCACTTACACTAATGCTTTTGTTTCTGAGGTGGAATCCCCAAAGGAGGAAGACAAAAACAAAACATTTTGGAGAGGCTATTATATGCTGAGGACAGATACTTTCATTTCCATTATCTCATTTAATCCTCTCATTAGTGCTGTCAAGTAAGTATAAGTGTGTCCATTTTATAATTGAAAAAGCTAGTGATTCTTGCCACTGATTTTGTATGCTGGAACTTTGCTGAAGTTGTTTACCAGGTGAAGAGCTTTGGGCCTGAGACTATGGCGTTTCCTAGATAAGATCATGTCGTCTGCATACAGAGATAGTTTAACTTCCTCTTTTCCTATTTGGATGCCTTCATTTTCTTCTCTTGCCTGACTGCTCTGACCAGGACTTCTAATACTATGTTGAATAGGAGTGGTAAGAGGGGCATCCTTGTCTTGTGCCGGTTTTCAAGGGGAATGCTTCCAGCTTTTGTCTTTTCAGTATTATGTTGGCTGTGGTTTTGTTGTATATGGCTCTTTTATTTTGAGGTATGTTCCTTCAATACCTGGTTTATTGAGAAGTTCCAATGACATTCTTCACTGAACTAGAAAAAACTATTTCAAAATTCATGTGGAATCAAAATGAGCCCAAATAGCCAAGGCAATCCTAAGCAAAAAGGACAAAGCTGGAGGCATCACATTACCTGACTTAAAACTATACTACATTTTTTGGCTAGAGTAACCAAAACAGCATGGTACTGGTACAAAAACAGGCACACAGGCCAGTGGAACAGAATAGAGAGCCCAGAAATACTTACAACCTGCCCACCTACTATCTGATCTTTGACAAAGCTGACAGAAACAAGCAATGGGAAATAATTCTCTATTCAATAAATGGTACTGGGATAACTAGCTAACCATATGAAGGAGATTGAAGTTGGATCCCTTCCTTACACCATGTAAAAATGTAACTCAAGAGGGATTAAAAACTTAAATGTAAAACCCAAAACTATCTAAACCCTGGAAGACAACCTAGGCAATACCATACTGGACATAGGCATAGGGAAAGATTTCATGACAAAGATGCCAAAAGCAATTGCAACAAAAGCAAAAATTGACAAATAGGATCTAATTAAACTTAAGAGCTTCTGCACAGCAAAAGAAACTATCAACAGAATGAACAGAAAACCTACAGAATGGGAGAAAATATTTGCAAACTATGCCTCTGACAAAGGTCTAATATCCAGCATCTGTAAGGAACTTAAGCAAATTTAGAAGAGAAAAGCAAACAACTCCATTAAAAATGGACAAATGAGGCTGGGCACGCTGGCTCACGCCTGTAATCCCAGTACTTTGGGAGGTCAGGAGTTTGAAATCAGCATGGCCAACATGGCAAAACCCCGCCTCTACTAAAAATACAAATATTAGCTGGGCGTGCTAGTGCATGCCTGTAATCTCAGCTACTCCAGAGGCTAAGACAGGAGAATCACTTGAACCCTGGAGGCGGAGGTTGCAGTGAGCTGAGAGCACACCACTGCACTCCAGCTGGGGCAACAAAGCAAGACTCTGCCCCGCACCCCCCCAAAAAGTGGGCAAATGACATGAACAGACACTTTTCAAAAGAAGACATACATGTGGCTAACAGGCACATGAAAAAAAGCTCAATATCACTAATATTAGAGAAATGCAAATTAAAACCACAGTGAGATACTATCTCACACCAGTCAGAATGACTGTTACTGAACTGTCAAAAATAACAGCTTCTTGCAAGGTTGTAGAGAAAAAATGCTTATATACTATTGGTGAGATCATAAATTGGTTTAGCCATTGTAGAAAGTAATGTAGCAATTCTTCAAAGAGCTAAAAACAACTGCCATTTGGCCCAGTAATCCCATTACTGGTTATATACCCAGAGGAATGTAAATCATTCTACCATAAAGCCACATGCATACAAATGCTCATTGTAGCACTGTTCAACAATAGCAAAGACATGGAATCAATCTAAATGACCATCCATGGTAGACTGGATTAAAAAAAATGTGGTACATATGCACCATGGAATACTATGCAGCCATAACAAAGAATGAGATCATGTCTTTTATAGGGACATGGATGGAGCTGGAAGCCATTATCCTTAGCAAACTAATGCAGGAACAGAAAACCAAATACTATATGTTCTTACTTATAAATAGGAGCTTAGTGATGAGAACTCACGAAGACCAGGAGGGGAACAACAGACACTGGGGTCTAATTGAGAGTGGAGTGTGGGAGGAGGGAGAATCACAGAAAAAAAATCATGAATACTAGGCTTAATACCTGGGTGATGAAATAATCTTTACAATAAACTCCTGAGTTTATTTATATAACAGACTTCAAGTGTACCCCAAACCTAACATAAAAGTTTTTTTAAAAAATTAAAAATTAAAAAAAAAAAAGAAAAAAACTGAGGCTCAGAGAAATTAAGTACCTCACCCAAAGCCACACAGCTAGCTGGTATGTTTTAGAACTAAGCTTTAACTTAAATATCTTTGACTCAAAGCCTACTTTTCACTGCTGTTGCTGCCTTGAGGCAGAGGTCCAGAGGTGTTATGTGCAATGGAAGCGTCACTGGATGGAGACATGACCCACCCATGGGGGTATTTTGAGGAACACACTCAGTTGCCTGTGTGAATTCTAACAGGTCTGTTTGCATCTCAGATGCTCTACTGTGACCTCTGGTACAGTGTGGCTGTTTACTAGTGATGCTATTCCGGGAAGAGCTCTAGGGCTTCTTAGCCCCATGTTAACTTCTCATGGTTCAAAGTGCTGTTGGCGGAGCACAATGCAAAATCCTGTGGATATGGGTGAGGCTGTCATCTTTGGAGGAAGGACTAAAGGGCTGGGGGCAGGAGGCCAGGGACTCACTGGGGGCTGATCAGGACGAAGAGAGCTGAGGGCACACAGTCAGGATGAAATTCTCCTCCAATGGCGCCAAGGTGCACGGTGCTGGCAGCCAAGGGGCTCTGCCTTCCCACCAGCCCTGCCGCTCCAGGGCTCTGTGAACCTGGGTCACCTCACCTCCATGGAGCCACACTTCTTATTTGCAAAACAGAGGGTGGGGATCTGGTGACGAAGGAGCCTCCATCCAGTTCTAATTTTCCGTTTTCTTATAAAAGTCGGGCTTCGGTGTGTCTGGAACTGTGTAAGGAAGACCCAGTGAAGTATCTTCATGACTGCACCTGAGCTATACTGAATAAGGGGTTGTGTGTGTGTATGTGTGTGTGTGTGTGTATGTGCACTGTGTCTGCATGTGTCCACATGCATTTGTTATCTTCCATCCTTCATAGCCCTTCTTGAAGATTGAGAGAAGTATTGGGATTTCCAAACTTCAATTTGGAGTGGGTTTTGCCAGGAAATTACTTTGGAAACTGTTGTAAACTGCATGCTTGTGGATGGCGTTCTGTGGTCATGATCCTGCCATCTGACAGTGCCAGGGCCTCCAAGTTCGCACAGCCAAAGTGCCCCTGGGGGTTGTGGGGGAGACTCAGGACAAGGGACACACTTCCCAGCACCTCCTCAGAGGTTCCCTGCTCAGATGTACTCCCTGGGATTGGCCTCGGGGTCACCTGCCTGAGACCCAGCCCTGCCCTCTGTCCTCAGCCAGCCTGGACCAGGCTCCTTCTCCCAGTGCTCACCATGCACTGGCCCCAGGTCTGCCCCACGTGAGGGTGAGCTCCACAGCCAGAACCTGGTTTTATTCGCGTCTGCCTCCTCCTTGCCAAACCACCATGGGCACAAAGAGAGCACTCACTAGGGATTCATAGGAGGAGTGAAGGATCATATCTGATTTTCTAATTGACAAATAAAAATTGTATGTATTTATCATGTACAGCAGGTTTTGAAATTTGTACACATTGTGGGATGGCTAAGTCGAGCTACTTAACATACATATTCCTTCCTGTACTTATTGAGTTATCACAGTGCTTGATCTGTGTAAGCGCCTCTGGACTCTGACTGCCATCCTCTCCCCTGGCCCACATCCCTCGGTGGCCTTTCCTCCCAAACATGCCTGCCAGATTCTCCAGAACCCTCCCTGCAGGAAACCAAACTCCCCCACATCATCACTAAATGTTCCTCCATGTCCTTGCTGAACTGAACCCTGGCTGCCATCCAAGAACACAGCTTCCCTGAGCCCACTCAAGTGGGGGCGGCTCCTTCTCCCACATCCTCTTCAGCTCAGGGTCAGGAGGAGGGGGCAGCCTTCTCCTTGCTGATGTTTCACCCTTTATAAAACAAAATCAAAGAAAACAAAACAGAAACCTGCTCTCTACGGCACATGTCATCCAGCTTTCTTCTCTTAGTCGCTGTCCTGAATTTGTGTCGTTTCCTGCCTCACTCACAGGGATGAGGGCACTCCACTCACCATCCCAGCATTATTCCAGGAGACCCCAGAGATGACTTCCTTAATGACCTGAGGTCTTCGTTCCCTGCCTGCCTCCTTTCTGAGGGGCTGCTTCTTCACTGTGTGGCCTCACCGCCTCCAGTGGGTGCCTCTGGAGCAAACGTGCCCTGGATCTGCTCTATCTCTGCCATCTTCTTCAAGTCAGCCATTTCTCTCTTTGACCATGCCTGCCTACCCTTCCAGCACTTTCTCTTGTCAGTGTTCACTGCACCTGTTCTCCAGCCTCATCAGGCCACTCCAGATTATTTTCCCTGTGAATGGACTAGCCTGTCACAGATCACTTAACGAGTTCTAAAGCTCACAGTACGTCAGTATAACAACAGACAACAAAGCTACTAGAATGGCTACAGTCTCCGTTTTGTCAAGCCCACATTTTATGAGTTAGTGACTAGACCACATTCAGATTACATTTAAATGAAGTACAATTAAATCAATGGGAGAGCAGTAACCTCACAGTAGAGAAACCTGGCTGCAATGGACTAAATGTTTTTGTCTCCCTGAAGTTTATATGTTGCAATCCTAACCCCTAGTAAGAGGCTGTTAGGAGGTGAGGCGCTTGGGAGGTCATTGGGTCATGAGGGTAGGGCCCTCATGAATGGGATTTGTGTTTTTATAAAAGAGCCCCCAGAGAACTCCCACGCCCTTATTGCCATGTGAGAACATAGCAAGAAGACAGACATCTACAAACCAGGAAGTAGGCCCTCACCAGACACTGAATCTTCTGGTACTTTGACCTTGGATTTGCCAGCTTGCAGAATTGTGAAAGACAAATTTCTGTTGGCTCTAAGCTACCCAGTCTATGGTACTTTGTTATAGCAGCCAAACTAAAATGCTGCTGGGTGCCTTCTTAATCAGTGATGAAGGTCAATACCACCAGTGATGTCATGAGCATGTCATGTACCCCCAGAAGGATGTGACTTCATCTGTGGGGTAGGTATTTTTTTCAAAAAGCCTCATGTCCAGTCTAATTATAAGAAAAACATCAGACAAACCCAAATTGAAGAAAATTCTGTAAAATACCTGATCAATACTCCTCAAAGCTTCCATGAAAAACATGGAAAGCCTGAGAAACTGTCACAGGCCACAGGAGACTAAGGAGCCAGGATAATGAAATGCAACGTGACATCCAGGATGGGACCTTGCGTTTATATTAACATTATGTAAGTTTACAACATTTATACTTTCAATGTCAGAAACTTTAAATCTTTATAACTTACGGTAGCAAAACTCTAAGATGTTTACCTGTCGGGGATGTCTAATAATGCACATGGAACATAAAATATATCAGCGACAACTGTATAGGAAAGAAACTTTTCAGGTGGCCATTGGGCCACCAAGAGCTGTCTACTTAGTTTAAGGTGATTCTTAAACTTCCCCCATGTGCTGAGCTTCAGAGTGGGGGTTTTGATGTGTGTGGTGGAGAAGGTTGTATGAGGGGTAGCAGACGGGGGGCAGAGCATGTGTGGGAGGGCTGTGAGCCTCCTTATGTTCCTCCACTGCACAATTCTGTGTAGTAACAGATTCCAGGAAGCAGTCATAGATGCTCTGGAAATACAGCCACCTGTAGCTCTGAATCTCAGTCTTACTTTTGAGCAAGTCTTACCCCAGCCAACACTGAGAACTCACTGACCATTCAAGACAGCGTGGCATATATCAATATTAGCAAGTAACATGGAATTGGATAACAAAAATATAAGCTCCTCACAAGACAGAGATGTCCCCTAAGCCACACCTGACTAAATATATCAACAATTTATTATTGATGAATAGATGGAATTAACACTAGAATCTCATGGTATTGTATTTGTTTCATAGATATTTATGATAGTTTCATAGATATTTATGATAAAGCTAAGTTTGGTCAACCATAAATAGTTCTTTCGACAATGCTGTGGGTTCTGTCATTCTCAACTAAGTTTTTAAAAATATTTCTAAGTTCTAAAGCATGGGCTCTGAAGTCCAAATACTTGGGTTTGAATCTCAGCTCTGCCACTTAACAACTTGACTTGTCTTGGACCCCTTAATTAATCTGAGCTACATGTTGTCACAGGGAAACCTGGGATTGGTCTGGCCTTTCCAGGGCTGTTGTAAAGGTTAAATGAGATAGCACACCTGAAGCATTTGCCTAATAATGCCAAGTACCTAGTATGTGTGAAACAAATATAATCTATTACCATTATAATTGATTATGAATTGTTAAAGGTACATACCTATATTGTACCTTTAGGTTACACGTGGACCAAGGTAATAGTTGAATTAATCAGTCTGTGACCAGAATGGGTAAGACCAGGTGAGGAAATCCATCTGCTCACCCCAAAATGCCAAGCCCCACCAGAGGATGGTGGCTTAAGCAGGGTTCATTCCTTTCCAGTTATGCCCCACCTGAATTTCACACATACCTCATTTCACCTGACCCTCATCACAATTCTTTGAAACAAGCATTTTTTTCTCCCAGTTTGCAGATGGGGAAACTGAGACTCAGAGTTTAAAGGATTTGCCCAAAGTCATACGGCCAGGAGGTGAGACTCCCAGAGCTTGCACCTTCTTTTCCCAGCTTCAAGCCCAGGACTCTTGCCATGGTAGACCAGCTGCCAAACAGGCCACCATTTTACCACCCTGGGACAAACCTGTCTTTGAGCTGTGCATCAAAGCAGAGGCAGTTCTCAAAGGCAGGAGTGCCTCACTCATGGAGGGGACAGCAGGTGCTCACTGTGCTCACAATGGCTCCTTTCATGCCAGCCCCTGCCTTCATGGGCCAGGAGGGGTCTGTTTTCACCCCTCAGGCCCCCCGCCTTCATTCCCCTCCTCACTCTTTCAAACAAGACTCTGCTGCTTGGCACACACCGTGGCTTAAAAACAGGGAGCAGGCTCAGGTTGACAATGCCAGCTGCACAGTCAACCTTCAAACTCCAGCAGGCATCCGCCCTCTGTGGCAGCCAGATTCAGAGACTCCGGCCAGATCTGGCAGACTGGTAGACAGCCATAGAACCGCAACCTAGGGAGGGGCAAACCAAACCAAAGAGAGGCCTGGGGTTTCCATTTGCAAGATAATAGCTAAAGCAGCTTCTGTTAACCTCACAGTTTTAGAGCCCAGTGCCTTTCTCTTGTGCCATCCTCAGTATACCCAGTTCAGAGCTAAACTGGAAGCAGATGAAGTTGGTTGCATTTCTTTCTGTTCCCTCTTGGCTAGGATCCAGCACCCTCCAGCTCCATGCTGCCTCACACCCCACCAAGCTGCATAGACTTCTCAGCCCAGGCACTGCTGCCTGCCCAATCTTTATACTTCAGTCTCAGTCTTCACACTTTCCCCATCCCTGATTGGAACTCCACTCAGTTATGACTTCCATGAATAAACACCAGAATCCAGATAGCAAATAGCTGGAAATCCTACTAATCCCATGTCCCTGCCTCTTGTTCTATGCTTCCTGAGCTATATGTACCCTTTGTAAGTCAAGGATCATAATTAGGTCAAATAGGGATTTAGTCATTAAACTTAAGAGCATCAAAACTGGGTGTCTTCATAAAAAGCAAGACATAAAGAACTACTTTTCCATCAAATACCAAGCCCACATTTTTGTATACATCAAAAATACAAGTAGATTCAAGAAAGTTATATAAGTAAATTCACAGTGATAGAGCTGTAATAAATATCAAATTTAAAATCCATTGAGATGGAAAATTGAAACTAATATTTCTTTTGAAGTTAACAGCGTGGAAGGCTCTATGCTGTGTCACCTCAGGAACAGAATCTTGGGGTAGAAAAAGCTGCTGATTTGACCTAATATGCATGATTTCTTTTTGTTTTGTTTTGTTTTTGAGATGGAGTCTCACTCTGTCACCTAGGCTGGAGTGCAGTGACATGATCTCGGGTCACTGCAACCTCTGCCTCCCAGGATCAAGTGATTCTACTGCCTCAGCCTCCCAAATAGCTGGGACTACAGATGCCTGCCATCACATCTGGCTATTTTTGTATTTTTAGTAGACATGGGGTTTCACCATGTTGGCCAGGTTGGTCTCGAACTCCTGACCTCAGGTGATCTGCATGCCTTGGCCTCCCAAAGTGCTAGGATTATAGTTGTTTTGTTTTTCATTAAAATTTTTTTTTATCTTTTATTTTAAGTTCAGGGGTACATGTGTATGTTCATTGGATAGGTAAACTTGTATCATGGGGGTTTGTTGTACAGATTATTTCATCACCCAAGCATTAAGCCAAGTGGCCATTAGTTACTTTGCCTGATCCTCTTCGCCTCTCACCCTCCACTCTCCAATAGGCCCCAGGGTGTTTTGTTCTCCTCTATGTGTCCATGAGTTCTCCTGATTTAGCTCTCCCTTATAAGTGAGAACATGTGGTATTTGGTTTTCTGTTCCTGCTAGTTTGCTAAGGATAATGACCTCCCTACAGAAGACATGATCTTGTTCTTTTTTGTGGTTGCATAGTATTCCATGGTATATATGTACCATACTTTTTTTATCCAATCTGTCTAGGTTGATTCCATGTCTTTGCTATTGTTAATTAGTGCTGTACTGAACGTACACGTGCCTGTGTCTTTATAATAGAACAATTTATATCCCTTTGGGTATGTGCCCAGTAATGAAATTGCTTTGTCAAATGATATTTCTGTCATTAGGTCTTTGAAGAATCACCACACTGTCTTACACAGTGGTTGAACTAATTTACACTTTCACTGACAGTGTAAAAGCATTCCTTTTTCTCCACAACCTGTTATTTCCACCAGCATCTGTTATTTTTGGACTATTTTGACTTGCATTCTTATGCAGTGAGAGCCTTAGTAATAGCCATTCTGACTGGCATGAGATGGTATCTCATGGTGGTTTTGACTTGCATTTCTCTAATGATCAGTGGTATTGAGCTCTTTTTCATATGTTTATTGGCCGCATGTATGTCTTCTTTTGAACAGTGTCTGTTCATGTCCTTTTCCCACTTTTTAATGAAGTTTTTTCTTGTAAATGTGTTTAAGTTCCTTATAGATGCTGGATATTAGACCTTTGTTGGATGCATATTTGTGAATATTTTCTCCCATTCCGTAGGTTGTTTGTTCACTCTGTTGATAGTTTATTTTTCTGTGCAGAAGCTGTTTTGGTTATTGTAGCCCTGTAGTATATTCTTGCGTAGTATAGTCAGGTAGCGTATACCTCCACTTTTCTTCTTTTTGCTTAGGATTGCCTTGGCTGTTTGGGCTCTTTTTTGACTTCATATGAATTTTAAAATATTTTTTTCTAGTTCCATGAAAAATCTCAATGGTAGTTCAATAGGAATAGCATTAAATCTATAAATTGCTTTGAGCGGTATGGCCATTTTTACAATGTTGATTCTTCCCATCCATGAGCATGGAATGTTTTTCATTTGTTTGTGTCATCTCTGATTTATTTGAGCAGTGGTTTGTAGTTCTCCTTGTAAAGATCTTTCACCTCCCTGGTTAGCTGTATTTCTAGGTATTTTGTTCTCTTTTTGCCAATTGTGAATGGGAATTCATTCGTAATTTGGCTCTTGGCTTCACTGTTTTGGTATGTAAAAATGCTAGTGATTTCTGCACATTGATTTTGCATCCTGAGACATTGTTGAAGTTGTTTATCAATCAGGTTAAGAAGCTTTTGGTCTGAGACTGGGTTTCCTAGATATAGGATCATGTGTCTACAAACAGCGATAATTTGCCATCCTCTCTCCCTATGTGGATGCCCTTTATTTATTTATCTTGCCTGATTGCCCTGGCCAGGACTTAACTTTGTGTTTATTTTTCTTAATTTTACATTCAAGGGGTGCATGCCTAACATGCATTATTTTTGTTTGAACACGTACAGCATTTATCCTGCCAACAACTGTTCTTTGTTTGATCATTTATTCTGTTATTCATGTAATATTACCAGTTCGATAATTCTATCATTTGTACATAATCTAAGACCAAATGGTACTGACAGTTGTGACAGTGAGAAAGTTGGGAAATGGCAGGATTGAGGGCTTGACCCCAAAAGGTGACCAACACTGCAAATCTCAGAGGCCAAAGGAAGGTCCCCAGTGTGAGTTCACTCTGGGAGGGCATTCCTATCTGAGATGTGGGAGTGCAGTAGAGGGGTCTCTGGCAAGTAACTCATTGGATAGAGGTAAGGCTAGGCAGCATGGACATTTGAGGAACATCTTCTCAGCTCCAAGAACATAGTTTAGCTTGGACGGTGTTTCACATACTGACTGCTTGCTTGGAGTACAGAGTTCAGGAGCAGGGACAGATTGTGGACTAAAACGGTTCCAGTGTCAGAGTAGAGCAGTTAGACTTCATCTTGCAGGTGACTGAAAACCCATCCAAATTGGTTTGCACGGTAAACATGATGGGTCTGCTTGGGCAACAGAAATGTCCTAGGAAATTAGCCCTGATGCATGGCTGACCAGGGCTGCAGCATTTCTCTGGGATTCTCCTTGCCTCCTCCGCCGCCTCCCTACCATATGCTCACTTCCCTCAGGGTAGGGATGGCCCCCCAGTTGAAAGGAAGAAAGAGAGGAGATATCTCTTTCCAGAAGTCCATGTATTTGGCGTCTCTGGTTTGTTTTGGTCGTGGTTTGGGTTGTGTCTACTCTGAGCCAATAGAACTTTACTGATTGATTAGCTTCGGCCTTATTTTGGGACTGTGTGCTTATTGTGATGATTAAATTTATGTGTCAACTTGACTGGGCCACAGGGTGCTGATATTTGGTTGAACATTATTCTGTGTGTTTCTGTCAGAATGATTTTGGATGAGATTAACATTTAAATCAGTAGACTGAGTGAAGTCGACTTTCCTCCATAATTTGGGTGAGTCTCTTCCAATCAGTTAAAGGCCTCAATAGAACGGAAGGCTGACCCTCCCCTGAGTAATGAAGAATTCCCCCTCCCTGACTGTCTTCAAA
This sequence comes from Pan troglodytes, assembly GCF_028858775.2. Classification (NCBI taxonomy): domain Eukaryota; kingdom Metazoa; phylum Chordata; class Mammalia; order Primates; family Hominidae; genus Pan; species Pan troglodytes. The sequence goes on from NC_072412.2 coordinate 23,265,782, forward strand.
CTGGCACGTCTGTTTTTTTTCTGCCTTCCAACTCAAACCAAAATAGCAGCTCTTCCTGGATCTCAGAACTGCTGGCCTTCAGACTGGAACTATGTCCTCAGCTCTCCCAGGTCTCCAGGCTGCCAACTCGTGCTGCAGATCTTAGGATGTGCTGACCTCCACAATTGTAGGTGTCAGGTCCTTCCCTTTATGTATATGTCTACGTCTGTGTTAATGTCTATATCTGTGTATATGTTCTGTTGGTTTTGTTTCCCTGGAGAACCATGATGAATGCACTCATGGTTCAGGGAGGACTTTAGTATGACCAGAGGAACTAGAGATGCATGGAAAACTAGTGCTTAAGCCCAGTCATAAACTGCTTGAATGATGAGATATGATTCCTTTGTAGAGGAGACAGCTGCATCTCAGTGGAGTCACCTGAGCCCTAGGACTCATAGTAGACACATTGGAATGGAGGGCAGCAAGACCAAAGGGTGGGAAGCCAGACATTGTCTGAAGTGATCCAGAAGCTAGTTGGAGCTTAGCCTGCTATGCTGAACTTCAGGAAACTGTGTTTAAGTGGAATAATAACATCACCACCACCACCATTATTGGTGCAAGGCATTAGAGTGAACCTTTATCTGCATTGTTGTATTTAACTCTCATAACAACTCTGTGAAGTGGGTCTGATTGTAATTTACAGATAAGAAGGCCAAGGCTTAGAAATAAAGTACCTCACCCTGTATCCTCAATCGCTTCTCGCTGGTGGAACTAGGGAAAACCAGCACGCAGAGATGTGACCTCTGGTCTGACTCAGCCCTCTGTAGTATGGAGCTTGTTCCTTTGGTGTCTGACCGTACATGCAAACAGGCACACCCTGCATTGAATCACATCAGATTTAATGTTCCTTGCTGGCATTGTTGTTGATAAACATTTTTCATTGTATTCTAAGTAAGGGCATTTAGTGAGGAGGAGGCTCTTGGCATTGTCACTCACTTTGCTGTTTTTCTGGATGCCTGGGAGATCTGTTTTTATGTTAAGCAAAGTTTTGACTTTGTAAGACTTTAAGGAATTTTTGAGCAAGATGATTCTCCCCGTCTGCACTTTAAAACAGCTGACTCGAGTGCTCTAACAGCTAGAGCTCTTAAGAATTTGTGGCTGGTTATGGCAAGGTATTGGTGGTGGTGTTGGCATAAAGATGTAACATGTGCTTGCTGTATTAATAATTCAATCCATATGCCGTCTTCTCATTTTTGTAGAAGATAAAAGAAGTGCATATGTCCAATCAAGAATATTAAGGAAGAGTGAATTGGAGAAAGTACAAAATTGAACACACAAGTACATGAGAGAAAAGCTGTTCTCTCTCAAAGGCTAAATGTGTTCTTAGAATGCAAAATGGCTTGTAACTAACCCTAGACATACAGAACAAACAATGTAGAATCAATGCTAAAAATTAATTTTTAAAAGCCCTCAAGTCATTGCCAAAACTGTTGTCTCTCTTTAAGTACCGTACAGCAGAAGAGAAACTGTCTTTAAAATCTTTCTACCTGGATAAACTCAATGGACTTTGCAGAAAGATAAATGGGAAATCAAGCATTTGTACGAACTGGGCATATAGATGATTAATGTTCGCATTGAGCCTGAGGCAGGTGGATCTTCACAGTACGTGCTCATGGCAGGGCTGGACATGGGCCATCCTGTTCTATCAGGGCTTCTGATGCACCTACTTCACTTTAGAGATGAGCCTCCTGACACGGTTGTTTAGACTCGCTGCCTCTCCTTCAGCCCCTCCTGCTCACACACAGCTCAGTCCCCAGAATCCTGGCTTCCATTCCCATGATTTCATTGAATCTGCCTTCTGGATTTCATTGAATCTGCCTTCTGGGCCATCACCAGTGACCTGCTTGCCAAACCAGAGATGATTTTGCTCTTCAATCTCATCACTTCTGTGCACCTACGATGCCCTTGGAGCCTCTCCTCCCTCGGCATTGCTTTTTCCTGGTTCCTCTGAGTTGTGAAGGCTCCTCCTCAGTATCTACTGTTGGCTCCTTTTCTTTTTTTTTACATCCCTTTAAGTGTAGCCTAAGCTGAATCCTTGGTCATCTCATCCAAAACTAAACCTAATGCACAGATGACTCCAGCCCATATGTGAAAACCAGGTAAACTCGCAAACTCTATATGTGGGGTTCCTTTAGCATTTTAAGCTGAACCTGTCCAACATTGATCCCGTAGATCTTGTCTCTATGAATTTATAGATTTTCATAGGGATCACCGATATTTTGATAATGTCAAGTTTTTTTAATCCAAGGCAATGGTGAGTTATTTGACCATTTTCTGGATAAGGTCATGATCATTAGGTTGAAGTGTAGAAGATTGTATGTTGGTGTTGGAAGGCCAAGTTGGGGACTGTAGTGGACATTTGTCAAGGTTTCAGCTGCTCTGTACTGTTCACCTTGCAATTAAAAAAAAATTTCCAGGTTTGTGAATCCCACTAACCCAAGATAGAACTGAGAAAACTCACCGTGCCAGCCTCTTCATCAACTAGGGCCCAGGCAAGTGGCTTATGCGCCATCAGTCAGACTCACCTGCATGTAATTTTGTTACTTGTTTTCTATTTGATACAATAGAAATATCTATCTATACCTATCTGTCATATGTTAGAAATTTGAAAGAGGAAGTTCCACATGGAATTCATTTTTGCCTGTGACAGTGGCAGCTGAGGCATGCAGTTCTTGGGAGTGGCAGTCTGTCCTCACACACAGGTGACATTGGTGCTGGTGGCCATAGCAGCTACTGCCACATTTGAGTAAGTGGACTTTAGGCCAGTCCTTAAAGCTTTTAGGACTTAGTGAGGTCAATGGCATGGTTTTCTCATCAGGCCCTTACTGCAGCATGATTTTGGGTCTTTCCTGGAAGTTTGGCCTTGAGCCTAGTTCTCAAGCCATCTAATATCTTTTAAATAAACTTCTCTCCTGCTAGTTTCTGTTGCTTGCAACAAGAACCTTGACTAACACCTCAGGGAGATGTGGGAGGGAGAAATAGTCTGAAACACCATGAATATTCAGGCAGGCTGTGAACTGAGCACCTCTGGTGTGCCAGTTACGTAGACCAAGACATAAATGGAAATTCTTGGAGATGTGCAGCCTTGCACACCACAATAAACTTTGCTGCTGTACAGCTGCTACTCCCTGTCTCTACCCTGATTCTTATTTCACATTCTAATTTACACTTAGCACTTCTTAAAAATTTGTGGTAAGATGCACATACATTTTCGATCTTAATTATTTTTAAGCATACAGTTTAGTAATGTTAAGTGCATTCACATTTGTACATCCAATCTTCAGGACATCTTGAAGATCTGAAACTCTGTCTTCATTAAACCACTATTGTCTATGCCCGTTTCTCCCCAGCCCCTGGCAACCATCCTTCTACTTCCTGTCTCTATGAATTTGCCTACTCTAGGTACCTCATATAAGTGGAATCACACAGTATTTCTCCTTTTGTAACAGGCTTATTTAACTCAAGGTTCATCCATGTGGTAGCACGTGCTAGGATTTCCTTCCTTTTTTAAGGCTGAATAATATTCTGTTGTATGAATAGACCACATTTTTTTTTTACCATTCATCCATTGATGGACACTTGGGTTGCTTCCACCTTTTGGCTATTGTGAATAGTATGGCTATGAACCTGGGTGTATATGCTTAGCACATTTAATTGTACTCATGATGACTGTCCCTTATGCAGCACTTACTATGTATCAGGCACTGCTCTAACACACATTAACTCCTTAAATCTTGCACCAATCCTGTGAGTTAGGAGTTATTATTATCTAAATTTTACCTATGAGGAGTAAAGTGATTAAAAAAAAAAACCCTTGTAGGAATTAGGGAACTTGCTCAAATAACTGAATCCTGGTGGCCGTTGAAAGAAAAACTTCAGACAATTGGATTTAGCAGAGTTTAATTGAGCAGAGGATTCTTGAATTGGGCAACACACCCTCCTGTTAGCCAGCCAGAATAGGTATGGAGCAACTCCATGCTGCCACGTGGTCAGAGAGGATTTCTAGACAGAAAAAGGAAGGAGACATACAGGAAAGGGAAGTGAGGCACAGACACAGCTGGGCTGGGTGCAGTTTGGCATTTGCCTTATTTGAACACAGTTTGAACAGTTGGCTGCCTGTGATTGGCGAAGCTCTGTGATTGATGCAAAGTAAGTTACAGTCTGTTTACACCTGCAGTTTGGTTATGGTTTCCTCTGTATGGAAAAACCCTTAGGCCAAGGTTAGAATATGTGAGGAGGCAGCTTTAGGCCATACTTAACTGAACATGGTAGACCCAGGTCCCGTGCCCCAGTCCTGCTCTGCTAGAGGCCTTTCTTGACCACCCAGTTACTCTTCATCACAGCACTGTTTTAAATCTGTATGTAGCTACTATTACTCTCTAACATTTTAGTATTAATTTAGTTTTTCTTCATAGTTAATCTCCCACTAAAATATCAGTTCTATGAAAGCACAGACCTCATGCTTATTTTACATAATTATATCTGCAGAGCCTGGATCTCGGTTTGGCAAATAGTAGTCACTCAGTAAATATTTGTTGGCTGAAATAATGAATAAGCCTCGGCAACAGAAAGTCTTGTAATAATAAAAGTAAAAATAAAACAAATGTTAATAAAGGGGAAAAATCTTTTCATTAAGCCAAGGGTTTAAATAAACTCAAGACTTAATTAGAATTGCTAAAATGTCCTATTTTTTTCTAATGACCCCATGACATTTTGATACCAGCTAGCTGGGTTTGCTGATGAGATTAGTCATAATGCTGGCACTGTTTCTACTTCACAGAACTGGAAAAGTTATGACAACGTTGCTTATCCCGCTTTGTAAAAGTTAAGTATTTAGTTCAAAGAAACATGACTGTTGTCTGTAATTTCAGCTGGAGGTAAAATGAGTGACAGTTTTTCACCTTGACCTCCAATTCTGGAGTGCAAAAAAAGTGGACGGGAAGCACTGTTCTTTCTGCCGCTGGTCTTGCAGCAGCCTGTGGGTGGAAAGGAGAGCCGGGCCTGAAAGCATTTGCCGCCACGCTGTCTCCCTTTATTGATGTCTCTCTCCTGGGAGAAGAGAGATTTCTATAGAAGAAATAATTTCTGCAGAAGAATTAGGACCAAAAATAGTCTAGAATGGGGGAAAAAACTAAATCTAGCAAATCATGCGGTGGAAACACCTTCTGTTTCCATTGATATCTTAAGAATGTGCTGCCCAAACTAAGCTGACCATTTTGTTTTCCTCTCATACGGAAACACGTTTCCCCACTTGTAAAATAGAGAAAAGAGGACTTTGAAATTCATTAAGGTAATAAGCACCACTGATGTGCATTCTTGACTGAGAAGTTCTTAGAAATTCTTGAGGAAAACAACAGAAACAGCAGTGTACATGCTTTTATCATTTAAGAACTGCCACAGGTGCAGTTCTTAAAAGTTGATTATTAACTATGCAGCCTGAACTCCTGGGAAATGAGTGGTTTATCTTTGTGTGCCAGGTTATAGCCCCGTGCCTGGCAGACTCTCCGTCCCTGAGTGACAGACTAAGGGATGATGAAATAAATCAATGGGAAAGCACATCTGCAACTGGGCAAGGACGAGGGGAACAGACAATGAAAACAGCTGTCCCAAAGGATGGCCAAGTGCCTGGATTTGTTTTTGATGTTTTGCTTCTCAATTGTTGTTTTGATATTATTTGTGCCAAAAGTGAAACAAAGCTCCTCGTTAACTGAGAAGAGTGAATATGAACGAAGCAGCAGACCCTGGGACAGGAAACCGGGCCACTGAGGGTCTTGTGGCTCTGGAGACCCGGGGTCTGGGGTGGTGCTGTGGGGGAGGCAAAATGCAGAAACGAAGACGATGGGGACACAGTGAGGTGCAAGGACAGGGAAGGAAGGAAGGATCCGCTCACAAGAAGAGAAAACACCTAGAGACAGAAGAGAGTCACTCTTATGTAAAAGGAAGTTACCCCCAGAAAAGCAGGTGGAAGTCAAGCAGAAGGCAGTCCCAGGGGGCGTGTTCCAGCAAGGTCCTCTTACATGCAGGGTGGACAGGAGTCCCCTAGTCCTCTTGGATTCACGGCCAGATGGGCTGACACAGTCATTGCAGCAGGTCGGCTCTTCAACCTCGCCTTATTCCTAAGACAGGCTTTCCAGGGGGATACGGCAAAGTCCTTCCCTTTGATTCATATGTTGTTGAGGGGACCCTGGGTTTCTTAACGAGCCAGTTTTCATTATTATTATTTTTGTTAAAATACGATCTCTGGTGGATTAGAAGAAAATAAAAGAATGTCCGGGAAGGGCACCACACTTCACAGTTGAACTTAATAGCAAATAGCTGTTTCTACCATGCAGGCCATGCCTTAGGGTTCCATTCCATAAGTTATCTGGAACATGGAACAAATTTTCCTACGAGAAATAGCCCCAGTCCTGGCGACAGAGCGAGACTCCATGTCAAAAAAAAAAAAAAAAAAAAAGAAAAGAGCCCCAGTCCACAAAAGCTGGTTTAATTCACAGTAGAGGTTAACTATAGTTACAGGAGCCGTGTTCTCTGAACCCAAAATTGGGATCCATGAGTTGACATGTACATGTGATCATACTGGAACGAAAGAACAGATATAGTACACACGGACATAAAGATGGAAATAATAGATGCTCAGGAATCCAAAACGGGGGAAGAAGGGAGTGGGTGAGGGATGAAAAATTTCCTGTCAGGTACAATGTTCACCATTTGGAGAACGGACACTGGAAGCCCAGTCCCCACCAGTACACAAGATACCCCGTAACAAACATGCACAGGGATCTGCTGGATCTAAAATAAAATTTAAAAAAAAAAGACAAAACAGAATATGGAATTTGGATTTGTATTGGAAGATTCAGGTCACAGTGTATTATAGAGCGGCACCACTATGCTGTAGGCCCCAGGACCATGTATAATCCATACTTCTACAGGAAAATGCATGCCCAGCTCCAATATTAGGTGCAGGTTACATTCCTTCTCTTGCTGTCCAACCCCCTGGCTTGAAACCTCGGGAGGTGGTCCCACTGCTGTTGTGAGAACTGGTCTGCTCTGGGGCCCACAACTCTTTGTTCCCTTGGTTGGTCCCACATCCTTCTCTCTTGCAGGCCCTGTCCTACCCCAGGCTTGATCTCAGCCTTGATCTGAGGACCTTCAAGGCTTGGCCTGCGATTGTCAGCTTCTTGCTCACCCCACACTAACTTTGCAAACCGGTCCCAGCGTCCATGAGTTTTCATGGAGTTTCCCAGTCCCACCACTTGATGCCTGCTCTCCTCCTGCACGTGTGTCAGAGCTCTGCACAGCTGCCTGCCTGCCACCTGCTCGCCCCCACAGCAGTGCCAGCCTAGCTCACCTGCAAATACCAAAGACCTTCAGCCAAGAGACTTGGTGCTGCCCGCCCTCATACCAAGCAGGGTCAAGAGAGACAAAACTTTGGAGCCAGACATGCCTCTGTTTGAGTTCTGACCCAACCATTTACTAGTTTTCCTGTGTTTGAAATGGGCATGATAGTAGTTTTGATATTTTTGGTGTTTGCTACATGGCAAATACCATGGTAAGGGCTTTACAGATGGTAGCTCATTGAAGACTCACAGTAACAGTCTGAAGTATATGCTGTTACTGTCTCATTTACAAATGAGAAAACAGGCCTGGGGCACTTCACTAATTAAGACATACTTTTAGTGACTAGTGGAGCCAAGTTTCTGACATAATGTGACTTTAAGTATGCTCACTTAACCTCTAGAAATAATGTGAGTGAGGGTCCCAGCACGGTGCCGACAGCAGCAGGCCTGGGCAGTTGTTATTTGTTGTTACTGTCAGTCTAGATCTCCATTTCCCAGTAGGTGTGTTTAGGAAGCAGTTGTCGCCCTAGTCCATAAAGTCATACTCTTAAGTGCATAACTCTGCTGTCAATAGCCCATCAGTGTACATTCATCTTCCCATTCCATGCCAAGGCTGTTATCCCAGTTGTGTGATGGGGTTCAGCCCTGGCTTGCTCATTCATTTATTCATTCATCCCCCCATTCAGTCAATGACTAAATAGACATCCTGTATCCTCATTTACCATGCTGGGTACTGTGGACCCAACAGTTTGGGAGATGGGCACAGCTTCTTGGTAATTACCATTCAGTGGAAAAACAGACAACTGTATCATCACCCAATATATGAAATTCCAACTGGGAATTGTTCTAAAGGAAGATGTAGGGCACAGTTCACCGGATTTGGCCTAACCAGAAAATTGGAGAGGGCTTCTTGGAGGAGGTGGTACTGATCTGATCACGGAGGATGAGTAGGAGGCAGTGGCAGAAGGGAAGAGGGGGAGCAGCTCGGGGGAGGGCAGCGGGTGCCTAGGCCCTGAGGCATGTGGGAACACGGGATGTAGATGGCCCCCATGGCTGCAGGAGAGACTTTGGGTGTGAAGTAGAACTGGAGATGTAAACAGGATCCAGCCATCCAGGGCCTTGTCCGCTACGGTGCAGTTTTATTGGTAAACCAAGAACACTGGGAAACTGTTGAATGAGGTGAAACAGAGCTGAGGGGGTGACATGATCCACGCTACTCTGAAAAGATCACCCTGGTTTCTTGCTGCAGAATGGATTGCAGAGAAGTCGGAGATGGAGCAGAGCAGAGGACTCCTGGTCTGGGCTTTTCCATTTGAAAGACTCTGGCTGAACTTTCCCTGCTACCTGGTTGCAGATTGCTTTCAGAGTCTTGTCTAGAAGTTTCAGCTGATGATCCCGACCTGAGACTAGGCAGGATGGGCAAATGCTAGTAATACAGGGGGGTCCTGACGGCTTGAGGGAGAGACTTTTCCTGCCAAGTATGGGGTCCAGTTCTTTCCTGGGCTCTACTTTATTTTCTTTCTTTCTTCTTTTTTATCTAAAATCTCCCTTGGCACAGTGCTAGTGTGCAATTATATATCATTAGCTACAGCCTCCTGCCTACATTAGGTCTCTGGACTCATCTTATAGAATTGCAATTTTGTACTTTCTGATTACTTCTCCCCATTTCCCCTCTCACCTTTTGGGCCTTACTTGACTCTCCCGTGAGGATGGGGGATACTCATACACTGTCTACAGTAAGTCACAAAGTCAACCCGTGTCCCAACCAGCATCTCTGAAGATGCTGACTTTCAAGTTAAGGTCTAACAGCATTTCTTGCTCAGGAATTGATTTGTAGTTTTAAACTCCAGTGCCTCAAAATGGAAATGAAACCAAAATTAGAAGGAATTTTATATTAAAATATTCAACATCACCCAGCTGGAGAAGTGAGAAAGTGAACTGTGAATTATGAAGAAATTACTTCTTGGGTCTTTTATCTAAAACAGGCAAATCTAAATCTCAAACCCTTTTAACCCCAGTGTTCTTTGCCATAAAAGGATTCTTCTCCTTCACATGACCGTATGTCAAAACAGCAGCGCCTAGAATCAAATTCCTGCAACACACCCCAGTAAGGTTTACTGCTATAAACAAATGGCTCAGGACATCACAGCAAGCGGGAACATTCCCTGCTATGGAATGAATGGGCTGTGAAGAGAATAAGCAGGAACCAACGACTTACTAGAAATGAGAACAAAAGGTTTGGCGGCTTGGGCCCAAGTCACCTTGACACCATCACATGCATCATCACTCAAAATGAATAGAACACTCAAAAGCTACAATCTTGCCACATAAATACAGAATTGGTGGGAAGGGAGGATGGGGATCACTGTGCACACACAGTGCAGGTGGGAAGTCAAGCCAGTCAGGCTGGACTCTGGGACCCATTAGTGTGGACAGGCCGCACACCACCTAAGAAGGTAACTTCCCCTTAAATTTGCAGGTAGATCTGAGATTTCATCGGTGGCCTTGATGTCACAGAGTATCAGTGACACTGTATGACATATTGTACGCCTCAGCCTGTAGGTAACAGACTCATCTTCTGTGCCCTATAGCATGTGGAATGTCCAAAGCACATGTTAATGTTGTGCATTACTGTGTGCCTCGTGGGCTGTTCTTTAATCGTTTTGTTTCTTGGAGTCTTATTTTCCTCCAAAGAGTTAGGCAACTCTCTTGACATTTGGGAAACCAGTTCCAGTGCACCTCTCTCCTGTCCCCTCACCTCCTGGAAACACACGTGCCTCCTAATAAGTTCCCAATGCTCCCTTTCGTCATTCCGAGGGTTCTGTCATCCTCTGGTAAGGAAAGGAGGAAAATACCTGCATGAATATCAACATGTTTTGTTTTATTCATTCATCTAAGCATTTATTTCCTGTCTATTATATGCTTGGTGCTGTGGATGTAAAGATGAGTGAACACATAGTGTTACTGTCAAAGACCTCCATTTTGTCCTTGCTGTTGGCCTAATTGATGCAATACTTTGACTCCTTTCAGGTAGATCTGTCCAAGTCATGCGTGAGAGACCATCACTTTTTTGGTTTTTGGAGGGGACAAAAAGTGAAGAGTTGAGTTAATCATACAAAGTTCACCGGTAATCTATATGAGGCCCTTCTCTTCTTTTATTATCTTTTTTTTCCCACTTCTTTATACTCCCCACTCTCATTCACTCTTCTCCTCCCAGCCTAAGCACTTATGTCCTTGGATATGTATGCATCTGTGAAATATAGTGTTGCAGCATGTCTGTAAGTATCATAAACTCACATCAATAGTATGAGGCTGTAGGTCTCATTCTATTTCTTACTTAAAAAAAAAGCTGGCCCAGTGTGATGACTCATGCATGTAATCGCAGCACTTTGGGAGGTCAAGGCAGAAAGATTGCTTGAGCCCAGGAGTTCAAGGCTGTAGTGAGCTATGATTGCACAACTGCACTGCAGCCTGGGTGACAGCACGAGACTCTCTGTCTCTTAAAAAATAAATAAGTAAAAAGTAAGCATAAATTTAAAAAAAATTAAAAATTGCACACTATGTTTTAAAGACCACTGGATGTTGCTGGCAGTCCTGGAGCTCATTCCCCTGTCGGCTTCACAGCCATTTTTCACCATTTTTCTCTTCTGTCCCCCTGGGTTAAACCCCAGGTTGCCTTTCACTTTCCACGCCCACAGACAATGCTGGAATAAGTTACCTGGGCCCTGTTCCCTGGTGCTGGTGCTCTCTGGGAGTCTATTCCCAGGAGTGGGATTGATGAGCCATAGGTCATATGCATATCTATTTATTTCACTGAGTGCTGCTGTATTGGTCTCGAATGGCTGCACCATTTGCACTCATGCCAGCAGACTTATACTTCATTTTATCAGGATGGAACCTAGAATCATAGCAAGGATGATGTCCGCTGCCACTTACTGCAATCTACTGTGTGCCAACCTCTATGCTAGTTGCTAGTTGCTTGACATGCAGGATCCAAAATACATCTTTGCAAGGATAGCAATATCTCTTCAACAGGGTAGGACGCTGAGGTTCAGAAAGAGTGAGCTACTCTCTCATAAGCACGTAAGTGTTCTGTGGCAGAGGCAGGCTTGACCTGATGTCAGTCACTGGTGCTGAGCTCGGAGTGATTTGAAAGGCATATATTAACAAATGCACCAGGTTAGCTTTATTAAAACAGCATAACTAGCTGTGATGTCTGTGGCGGGGAGGGTAACACTGATGGAGAATTCACCTTGAGATGATTGAGTTGCTCTTTGGAGAGTTTTGTCCACCACAGTGAGATGCACAGGAAGCTGTGGCCTTTTCTATACTCAACTACAGCCAAAATAAAAATGAGATCTTTGCATTATTCCCGCTTACATACAACAAGAAAAACTTCTAGATCGTCTCAGTATGGAAGGGCTGTCTTCTTTACTTGGTAATTTTATAAGAGTAGTATTTTTTGTGTAATTTTGCCAAGTGCTTCTGACTATAAATCTAAATGTTTAATGGTTGGAATAGCCCAAGCCTTCTATGCTGGACTAGAAATGATAGCCTACAGTTGAGGGTGAAAATTCATTTGCTTAATAAAAACTTTTATGGATGCAAAAGTGGACAGGCATTCATTCCAGCCTTGAGGTGCTTACCAGCTGATCAGAACAGCATCAACCAATAACTTGGGAGCCGAGTAAGTTCTCTATCAGCCAGTGGAGACCCCCTAGGGCAATAGAATAGAAAGGCACCTTTTGGCAAATGCAGTCCTCTTGCAGGCCGTGAGTGACACCAGCTCTTGCCACCTGACAAAGGGCACAGACACCAAACCCTGCCCTGCCCACAGGAGTCCATTTCAACTCTACCCCATGGGCAGGTAAGGAAACTGGGCTCTGCAAGTCACAAACAAGTCAGTAGAGTCAAGGAGGGCAGGCCTGACCTCGGCCACAGGTGCTGCAGATCAGACCACATTAACCAGGAACTTGAGTTGAAGTCCAGGCGGAACTTGCAGGGAGAATGGCTAGTTCTCTGTGGAGTTGAAGGTGGTTGGAGGTTTGTTGGGTTTCCCTAAGTTTCCAAGCCTGTTCTCCTCCATCATTTGCTCAGAGAATAATATTACAGGTGTTGGGAGAGCTGGTTTTGTAACATTAATCAGAGTGGATTAAAAGGTTACTTTCTTCTGATTTGCCCTGAGAGGATTGCTTGGCAAATCAAGGGGAGTCACTTTTCAGACAGAAAGACTGCACTTGCTGGTTTGAAACACACTGCATTCAGCCACATGGAGATAAGAGCAATTCCCTTTACTACTTTAGAATGATAAAGCTCTAACTGCTCATTTCCCGGCTGCTCCTTCCCTTGTCACTGGGGGAAAAACCCCCGTCTGGAGATGCAGGTGCTCTTCTGACATTTTCCTTACAGCAGGGCAGGAATCCAATGAAGCATCTCATGAATTTCTGCAATATGCATGGATTTTAGGTGTGCCATTTGCAAGAGTCACCACACCATGCCCAGCATTTCTGTTGCCTATTCTGAAAGTGGAAGGTTTTCTGGATTATAGTTTAACAAGCGTTTTTACTCCTTCTCCTCAGAAAGAGAAAGGGGGAGAGAGAGAGCCGTGACTAGAATTGTAATGAGCTCCCAAGCCTGATCCTAATTATCTTCCGTAACTTAGCAACAAGCGAGACGAGAGAAGAAAGGAGCTGAACAATTTAAATGCGTTGGTGAGATGTGGGTGGAAAGAGGGGAAAAGGGCCCCAGGTGCAGTCGAAGGAGGCATTCGCTGGTGGGGAAAAGGGTCTCTGTGCTTGCAGTTCTGCTTCTTTTGAGAAAGGAAGGAGGAGCTGAGCCCGCGCATGATGGAGATGCTACTTATGATGCTCCCTTAAGATGGGCAGGATGCCCGGGGAAGAAATCTGGGTTCTTCATGGTGTGTTCTGGACGTGCGAGGTACACAGGGCACTTTTTGCACCCTGACTCACTTCAGCCCTCTTAGCACCACCTGGGTTTCCTTTCAAAATGTCAGGGAAACCTGGCTTTCTGGTTTTTCTTAAAAAAAGCAACACTACACAGTTCTTCAGCTGGAGATGAATTTGTGCTGACTGCTCAGTTCTGTCCTGAGGGTCTCTGGTGGAGTACCACAGGGCTCACTTACCAGGTGTTCAGGGGGCACACCATGGCCATTTGAGTAGTTAGCAGGGCCTGTCTTCAGCGGTTTGGAATGCTGACTTTAAATCAATGAAGTGGCGCAGTGCAGTGGCTCACATCTGTAATCCCAACACTGTGAGAAGCCAAGAGGCAGCAGGATCGCTTGAGCCCAGAAGTTCGAGACCAGCCTGGGCAACATAGCAAGACCCGGTCTCTACAAAAATATATATAACTATGTATATATATTTATAAATTTGAGTATAGATTAGAGGAAACCTGTCTTGACAGCAATTTATAAGAAACATATCTGAGGACTGATGTTGAATTACCAACTAATCATAAGATGCTAGGGGCAATAAACCCCCCTAAGTCAGCCGCCTGTGTGTTCGCAGTCGCCTGGGATTCTGGGCTGGGGAGGCGGTGCCTTCGTGGTGATGTTGATCTGGAGTGTGTAGTGTGGCATGTAGGGCCCTGTTCTGTGCTTTTTCCCTTGTTTTGTTGAGACAGATTCTTGCTCTGTCACCTAGGCTGGAGTGCAGCGGTGCAATCTGGGCTTACTGCAAGCTCTGCCTCCCAGGATCAAGTGATTCTCTTGCCTCAGCCTCCCAAGTAGCTGGGACTACAGGCAGGTGCCTGCCACCACACCTGACAAATTTTTGTATTTTTAGTAGAGACAAGGTTTTGCCATGTTAGCCTGGCTAGTCTCTGATTCCTTACTTCAGGTGATCCGCCCACCTCAGCCTCCAAAAGTGCTGGGATTACAGGTGTGAGCCACCGCGTCCAGCTTCTGCCTGCTTTTTAATAAGCAACATTGGCCAACTTAGAAACGTCCAGAGGGGCAGTGCCGTCTGGAAGCCCTGCCCTGTGGGGACAGCTGCAGGAACTGGGGTGCAGAAATCAGCTCAAAGGAGGACGTCCGAGGGACCCTAGATCCAGAGGAAGGTGCTCCTTCTGCCACCACGTGCCTTCTCTGCATGTTGACTTTGCCTTTACCTGAGTTTACTCACTTCCATGTGGCCCGACTCCCTTTCCAGGGAGGGTTTACCTCCCGTGCTGGGCAGTGAAGAGGGAACTCCTTGCTGGGTGCTGGCATGGCCCACTCAGCCAGCCTCTGTGGGAATGCCAGCCTCTTGCTCCTGCCAGGTGAGACCCAGAGTTCCATTTAGGGTCCAGTGTATTTCCTGGCTCTTTGGTGTTACCTAGCCCCAGGGTGCTATTAATAGTGCAAAGCACTGGAACCAGGGTGCAGCCACAGAGTAAACAAACACTACAGGTTCTTTAGAAGGCAGAGAAGCCAGAGAGGGTTTCCAGGGAGAGAGGGAGTTAAATGGAGAATCAGACTGAAGCAAGTGGAGAGAGGATGAAGGAGACTCTAGGTTAGAGGACATTTGTTGCCAAGGTGAGTAGCAGAGAAGTTTCACTGTGGGAGTAGCAGGAGAAAGCTGGAGAAACGGTCAAATGGCAGATAGCCATAAATGCCACCCAGTGAGTTTGACTTTCCTTATGAAGGCAAGACATAGCACCATCAGATTTGGCAAATAAAAATATAACAGGCCCAGCTATGTTTGAATTTCAGATAAACAACACATATCTTTTAGTGTAAGTGTGTCATTCATATTGCATGGTACATAGTCTTGCTAAAAAAATGTATCTGAAATTTAGCTTTCACTGGGTGTCCTGTGCTTTATCTGGCAGCCCAGGCAAGGGGAAGTCACTGAAGTTTTGTGATCGCAGAGTCCTCTTAGGAGGACCCATCTGCTTGGGTGACAGCTGCGGTCGAAGAAGACACCAGGGAGAGGGCTGCTCATAGGGAAACGTGGGCAGTCATCCTGGCATGACCACAAGGACCTGAATTATGGGAAAAATATGAAAGAAGGGATGAATTCAAAAGACAAGTTCGATGGCTGGGTCTGTAGGCTTGGGGACTGGCGAGAAGGTGGAATAGAGGAGGCAGAGGCAGCAAGGATGAGTTCAAGGGCAGGACCCATAGCTGGGAATGCCACAGAAGACACAGTTCAGAGGAAGAGTGGCTGCACAAGGAAAGAAGGCAGACTCCCGAGTTCTCTTGAAAACCTTTTCATAGTAGACACTGAGTGGGAAGGGCCAGCCAGCAGAAGCGGGTGCAGAGCGGAATTCCAGGAGGGAGAAGGGTAGGAGCTGTTGACATGGCCCTGGGTAGTGGCAGCAGCTGAAGCCAGCAATGAAGCAGATGCCTCCCTCCAGGGTCAGAGTGGAGCAGCGAGGTCAGAGGAGCAGCCCAGGAGGGAGCCAGGAGAAGGCTGCTGCTTGGCAAACAGACCCGGTCTCTAATCTGGGCTAAGAAGTGAATCTGGTTTCCCTGTGGCCCAAAGTATTAGGAACGTTTTCTTTTTTTAATGAAGCAGAACAGCAATCGTGGAGAAACAGTGGCAGTTGCTCTCATGGGGTCCCTCCTCCAGTCACAGTGGGCTTGGACCTCCCTTGTGCCCAGCAAGGCTTTCTCTCCAGCCTCACACTCCCATCCCGAAAGATCACAGGGAAACCTGGCAATGTCACCACTCCCAGAGCCTGCCAGCCCAGGGTGTGGAGTGAAGAGAGGGGCAGGGGTGAGGCCTCAAGACAAGGGGCCTGGGACCTCCCCAGTCTTGCCTGAGTTCCTGAGCAAAGCCTGCTACCCACCCCCTACACACTCTGCAAAGCGTTTCTGTCACAGC
This sequence comes from Pan troglodytes, assembly GCF_028858775.2. NCBI lineage: Eukaryota > Metazoa > Chordata > Mammalia > Primates > Hominidae > Pan > Pan troglodytes. The sequence continues at coordinate 23,281,986 of NC_072412.2, forward strand.
AAACTGTTGATCAGCCCCTTGCTCTCCCTCCCCCAGGGGCAGGATTAGACACAAGAGAAGAATCAAACACTTATGTTTCCTTTTAGTCGAAGACACCAGGAGAAAGTAGATTGTGACCCTTAGCTATGGACAGCATCCAGAGACTTAAAAATAGCTGAATTTTACTGCAACGTTAATAGAACCTAAAGGTTTCAGGCACCTATGCAGGTGAAAATCTTTGGATTTCCAGCTGCATATCAATGAATGATTCCATTTTAAAGTCAGTGAACAGTGGGGCGAACTCAGGCATTACAGGAATGAAGATGGAATTGCTGAAATACCCCTGCCATGGCATCTTTCATCCCCTCTCTACACACACGCTTCTCTAGGTCACAGAAGCTATGGGGAGGCCTCTGGCACCCTGGGAAGCTCTTTGATCTACAACTTGGCAAGTGTTCCAGGAAGCCCGTGTTCTGGGTGGCCACGGGGCTCCTGCTCCTCCCCAGAGCTGCTGGACACAGCCTAGGTGGAGCTGCCTGATAAGGACCCAAGAGGGCTGGTGACCAGACACTCCTGGTCCCACCGGTAGTCTTGCCCATTGCTCACTGGCTGCAGCCCCTGAGGTCAGCCAGCCCAGCTCTTCCAGCTTTGGGCCTTCCTCCAGCATCTCCTCCAGCTGCCTTTGTCCAGCTGTATTTAGTAACAATTTTATAATGTCTCAACAGCTGCTTTTTACCCTCTAATTTGTGAATCAGCCAAATGCCTAGCTGAGATGAAAGTCCTGGGGTCACACACTTCTGGACCTGTGGTCCTCACTCATTAAACGATGGTGGACTGTCATATGAAAACTTGGGCTGAGGTGTGTCCTGACAGACAGGGAACTGGCGTGTTAATGCTCCCTAGGCAGCACTGGATGCCCACAGTGTTTGAGGTAGGGATTGTTTGCATTCTACAGATGAGCACACCGAGGCTCAGAGCGGTAAGGAATTGGCCCGCAGTCACATGACTATTAAAGCATCTGAATTGGGATTAGAACCTAAACCCAGCTGACTTCAAGTTCTGAACTCTGCACTCCATGCTCCAGTGTGGAGTCGCAGTTTCCTTTCTTCCTCTTGAGATGAAGACACATGAGAACCCAAGCCTGTCACCCTGGACATTGACACTTCTCTTAGGGAAACACCGGGCACCATGTGTGGATCGTTGGGTCCACAGCCCAAAGACTGGCAGAATCTCAATACTGTCCCAGCAGGTGGCAACTACACTCATTTTTAAAATGACATAATAAACACATCTCTTTAACCTCCATTTTCTCTTTCCCAAAATGGAATAAAAAAATCAAAGCTCAGAATCACTGCCTTCCAGAAGGTGTATAGTAGAAACTCAGTGGCACTCGGGCCCTGCTTCTCACCGAGAGCTGCATTTCCAGGGCCAGGTGCTGAGCCAGTTCTGAGAGCCAATCTGCCATCATTTAATGAATTAACACCAAAGGCCAGAAATGTGTGACCCCAGCTTCCGTCAGTGCTGGCTGAGGAGTGTCCCCGAGGCTGGCTCCAGGAAAGCGCAAGCAAGGGCTCCTGGGTCCACCAGTTCCTGTGTGGCAGGCAAAAGAGGTGGAAGGGAATGATCTGGGTCTGGAGACAGGGATGGGGTCATCGACAGCTCTGGGTTTATGACAAAGGAAACCTGCACAAATGCTGATGAGGATGGGACACGTTCACAGGTGGCTTTGAAAAGTATCTCAAGACAACTCAATTGGGAGTTTTCATAGATGAGGACACCAGTGTGTCAGGGGACACAACCTTTTAACTAAAAACAGTTCCACAGGGAATAACGGAAGCACACGTAGGAAGAGTTTCTAGTGCCTTCCTGGTGTCTTGAGTTTCCCCCGTGTCTCACATGATTTTTGAATGCCCATGCCGGCCAGCCTCTGCTTCATGGTGTGCTGTTCGTATGGTCATAACCCATGAGCAGTGCTATGACCATATTTGCAGGGGACCTCCACACACACCACTCGGACCACATTCTCACAACAGCTCGGTTGTGGCAAAAACAAAAAGGAGATAAAGATATTTCCATTTTCTTAGAGTCCACTGCTGTGGACGCTAAGGACCAGAGGGGTACAAGATTGGTCTATTATTGTCTTTTAGTAGGCAGAAGAGTCCAGACTGAAAGACAGTTCTCCCAGTTCTGTATCTGATGGAGTCTCTATACAATATGCAATATTACAAAACCCCTCTGGGCTAGGGCAATCAGTTACTGCTGTGGTAGATTTTGCATAATATAAATGTACCTTTTAATGAAATAACCACAAATCACCAAAACGCCAAATAATTTTTAATATCAGTGCAGTCCATGCAATATTTGAATATAGTTGTCCTACAGGAAGTATTTGTCATTTATCTGAAATTCAAACTTCACTGGGTGCTTTACCCATTTCTGCTGCCATAACAAAATCCACAGACTGTGGGGGTAACTTATAAACAACAGAAATGTGTTTCTTGTGGTTCTCGGGTTTGGAAGTCCAAGATCAGAGCACCAGCAGGTTTGGTGTTTGGTGAGGGCCCAGTCTCCACTTCCAAGATGATGTCCTGCCGCTCTGTCCTCTGGAGGGGACAAACGCTGTGTCTTCACATGGCATGGGCTTGTCCCCTCAAACCCTTTTATAAGGTCTCTCATCCCGTTTATGAGGGCTCTGCCTTCAGGACCTAATCACCTCCTAAAGGCCCCACCCCTGAATACCATATCAAGTTGGTGATTAAGTTTCAACACAAGAATTTTGGGAAAGCTTCAGACTATAGCACTGGACTTCCTTTATTTTTTTTTCTTCTAAATCTGGCAAGTGTAATTCTTCTGACATTGGTCAGATTTCCCCCCAGTTCTCTGCACTTGGACATCCCCTTATGGACTTTCCTCTGCTTTGCATGATAAACTCACATGTGTTGACTTCTCTGCTCTGCTGTGGCCAGGGTCTTACTCATGCTGCTTGCTGTGAACAGGGTTTGGTGTTAATGGAGCTTCCCCTTTCATAGCTCCAGCCCATCCCTGTCCATCCAACCTGTACATTTAACCACTTACTTGGCATCTCCTCCTAGATGTCCCGCAAACACCTCAAACACAACCATCTAAGGTTAACTATCTTCCCCACAAACATGAGCTCCTCCTGACCGTCCCCTCACCGAATGGTGTCCTCACCTGAGCTTTGACCTCGCCCTCTTTTTTCCCATGCTCCCCCATCCAATCCACCACGTCCTACAGACTACTGAGAATGGTTCTTTCCATTCTGTTTCTCCCATCCCACTGTCCCTACCCCACTTAGAGTTACCACAGCTTCTTGACTGGACTGCCCCAACTTACTGATATTCCCTATTTGATAAGACATCATCCTTTCACTTTCTTCTAATCTTTAGACATGACCTCCTCCAGTGATTTGAACATATTTATAATAGCTGACTTAAAAACTTAAATCCAACATCTGGGCCCCTTGGACAGTTTCTATTGACTGCTTTATTTCCTGTGTGCATGGAACTAAACTTTCCTGTTTCTTTTCATGTCTCACATCTTCTGTTGAAAACTGGATGTTTCAAATATTAAATATCCAGATTCCCTCCTCTCTTGGATTTTTGTTGCTGATGATGCTGTTTGCCTGTTTAGTGACTTCTGGTCTCATTCTATAAAGTCTGCCTTTTTTGTCATTTGTAGCTCCCGAAGTCTCTGCTTAGTTAGCCTAGTGGTTGCCTAATGATGGGAGAGAGACTTCCTTACATGCATTGAACTGGTCAGTTTTTCAGCCTTTGCTGAGGGGCTCTGTGTGTGTGTTGGGGCAGACCTTCAGTACTCCAGCACACAGTTCACATCTCTGCCTTACCCTGACCTCTCTGCTAGGAATGGGCCTTAAGGTCAGCAAGAGGCGAGAGACTAAATCCTTCTAAGATCTTGCCTGGGCATACACACAGCCCTGCATATGGGTGTGGCCTTCCTGGTTCTCAATAATATGTCATAGCTTTACAAACCCCTTATGGACATCTCATTCCCTAGTATTTCCTTTTAAGCTTTTTGGTCAGCCTCTCGTTAGCCCCATCTGGTATCACCACTTCAAAACGCTGCTGTGTTAAACAATTGCCATTAATAGTGTTTGACAAATGCCTTTGAGATACGGCTGTTAGAACAGAATATTCTCTGAGTAAGGTCAAATGAAGACAAGCTCTAAGAATTGAGCTTTTCAGGCTGGATGCAATGGTCCATGCCTGTAATCCTAACCCTTTGGGAGGCCAAGGCAGGTGGATCACTTAATGGTCAGGAGTCTGAGACCAGTTTGGCCAACATGGTGAAACCTCGTTTCTACTAAAAATACACAAAGTAGCTAAGCGTGGTGGTGTGCACCTGTAATCCCAGGTACTAAGGAGGCTGAGGCAGGAGAATCGCTTGAACCTGGGAGGCGGAGGCTGCAGTGAGTGGAGATCATGCCCTTGGGTGACAGAGGGAGACTCCATCTCAAAAAAAGAATTGAGTATTTTGGGGAACAGCCAGGCAAGTTAAATAAGGGCAGTTTTCTGGGGATGGCTTTAGGGGAGCTCTAGGCTTATTCTGCCCCTCTCATGGCTGCTAGGCTGCTGTTCTCAGGCTTTCACAGGTCTAAGGCTACCATGGAGCTGGAGAGAGGGGAGATGGGAGCAGGGCAGGTTGAAATGCCACAAAATCACTGTTCTTACTGACAGTCAGTCATAGTCTTTGAATAAACACTTTACTCCTTGGATTGTTACAAGCGTTTGGTGAATTTGCAGTATTTTGAAAAACTTGTTTTGGCCATTTTTGCCAGTTTTCTCATTGCTTTTATGGAAGAACAGGTTTGAGGAGGTACTTATTCTTCTATTCTGGCAATAACTTCTCCAATGTTGATCTTTTAAAAGTGCTTTTGAGATTGTGTTTTAACCCAAGTTAGGAAACAATGATCATGTGATGTTTTCTGGACATTCCGGCAGCTCTCTAAGGAAGACAATTTTAGGAAGGGTGTGATCAGATAAAACACTAGATATTTATTTTACTTATTTCTCATACCCCATAGTAGGCCTTTATTACTGCCTTGCTCTTGCATAGTTAGTGAATGACTGCAATTGGTATAACTGGAATAAAAAGAGATAATGGTTTATATTTTAGAAGCAGAAGAGTTAATAGGAGCCAGGAGTTTTAAGATAATGGTGATAATGAAGTCACATGGAAACCAATTAAGAGTGAGAGTTTATAAGAAAAACAGTTGAAACCTAAGAGTACTCAAAGGCAATCAGAAAGCCCATTTTAGGGTCTCTTAGAGATGGACTATGTAGAAACTCTATACAAGAGAATATTTTCTGCTGCCCTTTGCCTCTAAAAACATATTGTACTATTGATGTACTGTTTATTCCCTTTCAAACTGCCACATTTGGCAGCTTGCTATTTCTACATGTTTTAAAGTTGTAGCTTATAAAAAAGTAGATTTCTTAGCAGTCATATTTGGGCATCTGTATGTGGAGCTTTTATACTCCATAGACTCCACTGTGTGGACTCCCTGAAAAGGCTGGTAACAACTAGAAGATTGCCTGAGTAAGCCTGAAACACTGACATTAAGTTGAATGTTTTGGTGTTTGGCATCTTCTCATTAACAATACAGATGACTATTTTCTTACACAGAGAATCTGAGAGGACCCCCAAAGGCCGTGATGATTAATCTTATTTTCCAGAGCATCCTGGTAAAACAATGGGCACGATCACATTTTGTTAGTAAGGTCACATTTTACTTGAATTGTTTTCCAAAGCCAATAAACAATCCATCCATTTTCCACCTGACCCTGATAAACAGGCCCTATATTTCATAAGGTTAAAAGGTCAGGCTGCCTGAGAGACATCAGTGGGAATCTGCTGTGTCTCTTTGTGTCTGGTTTCAAGCACGTTTTATAAAGGGTGAAAACAAATGTCTTTGAGTTCACTCAAGCTGTTCATCCTTCCTGAATAGAATACAAGTCAGGAAATGCTGAAATTCCTTTTCCAGGCACCAGTATCCCACTGTTCTGTGCCATTAAGCTTGCAAACACTCTATCACCGTTTGCCATTTTTAAAAGAGAATGTATGGTTAGTGATCTAGGTTTTCCGAAGGTAAAATGACTTCCTGAAAATTGAGATGGGCCTTAGGTAGAAATGGCCTATTAAATGGTCCCAATACAGATGCGAAGTTCAGGCACGTTTCTGATACACCCCAAAAACAGCTGGAAAGATCAGGCCCAAAATGCTCCATTGAAATCTGATTGGTTTGTTTCTTCTCTGCTAAATGGACCAATTGTGGGGAGAGGCAAAGTCACATAAAGGAAATAGAAGCTTGGCTTGGTGGCTGTGAGGAAACTGCTAGATAGGTTTATTTTAAATATTTTCTATTTATTTTAATGTTGCAATTTTATGAAAAGCTTGGTTGCTTTAAGAACCAAAAGGCAGGAAGGGTACAGGGGAAAAGATCTAGGCTGTGGTCATAATACTTAGAGGACTGTGTGTCAAAGCCTGGGTCATGGAACTGTAAGAATCATCTTGGATGCTTGTTGAAAATGTGCCTTCTGGGTGGGGGGACCTGATGCAGCCTCAACTGTAATCAGATTCTATACCTCAGGCCTCTCCCCATCCCGGAGGTTAGATGTCATTGTGCAGTAATGATGCTGTAGGCCATGCCTGGAAGAATGGATGTAAACAGTAGATGTCAGCATGAATGAGTCTCTGGTGCCTGCCTTCTATACCAGAATGTCCTGAACAGCTCTGGAGCAGACCTGGGCTATAAGATTTGGGAGAAGAGCATGAACAGGTTTGTGGGGGGCACATTTTGGGTGTAAAGCCATTATTTCAACATGTCCCAAAGTACTATTTGATGCAGCTTGGCAGCACAAAAATGCCTGTGCACCCGTAGGGAGTATGATCCTGAGGACTTTGGCAAGAACATCGTGGCCTCACAAATGGGAACTCAGGGTTAACATAGAAAAACCAGGTTTTGACTGCAGCTTTCCACGGGTACATTTAGTGATTCTGAATAAGGGTTTCTGCTTGCTCAGGGTTGTGAAAAACAGATCAACATTGTAGGGGAGGATTAGATAACTCGAAAACTGTCCCATCGCAAGATATCTCAGAATGCCAGCACACAGCAGGGCAAGGAAGGCAGAATGGCATCTGCCAAATACTGTGATGGGACAAAGATAGGAGGTAGGTGCACAGATATTTGCTCTATAGGCCTTATTCTTTCTTTATGCTTAAAATGTTTTAAAAAATGTTTTAAAATTTAAAAGCCTAATTGAAGTTAGCCGTGTGTGGTGGTGCACACCTGTAGTTTCAGCTGTTGGGGAGGCTGAGGCAGGAAGATTGCCTGAGCCCAGGAGTTTGAGGTTACAGTAAACTATGATCATACCCTGCAAATAGCCACTGCACTCCAGCCTGGGCAATATAGCAAGACCCTGTGTCTAAAAATTAATACGTAAAATATTTCAGAATAAATAAATAAAATCTACATTGGTGACAGCCTTTTCAAGCTCATTAAGTAAAAACCTCCTTACCACCTTATACCCATTAGGATGGCTACTAAAAGAAAAGAAAATACTAAGTGTTGGTGAGGATGTGGGAAATTGGAACCCTTGTGTGCTATTGGTGGGAATTTGTAAAATGATGTAGCCACTATGTAAAACATGGAGATTTCTCAGAAAATTAAAAATAGAATCGCCATGTGATCCAGCAGTCCCACTTCTGGGTATCTATGCAAAAGAATGAAAAGCAGAGTCTCAAAGAGGCATGTGCACACCCATGTTCACAGCAGCGTTATTCCCAACAGCCAAGAGGCAGAAACAACCCAAGTGTCCGTCAGTGGATAAATGGATAAACAAAATGTGGTACACATAGGCAATGAAATATTATTTGTTGCATAATTTCACAAAAAGAAGAAAAGCCTGTTACATGCTATAACACAGATGAATGTCAAGGACATTACACTAAGTGAAATAAGCCAGTCACAAAAGGACAAGTACTGTATGATTCCACTTATATGAAGTACTTAGAGTAGTCAAAATCATAGAGATAGGAAATAGAAGGGTGGTTACCCAGGGCTGGGGTAGGGGGTGCAGAATAGGGGAGTTAAATTTAACGGGTACAGAGTTTTAGTTAGGGAAGGTGAAAAGGTACTAGAAGTGGATAGAAGTGCTGGTTACATGAAAGTGGGAATGCACCTGATGCCACGGAGCTATACGTTTAGAAATGGTTATGATGGTAAATATGTGTATTTTGCCACAATTAAAAATAAATATTTTTAAAAAGAAAAACCACCTTAGATAACAGTAAAGTGAGACTGCGTATTGAATGAATCTACAGACTTCTCTTCTATGTGGATGCAAAACTCAAAACAGTGGACTTGCCATCTACCCTTGTTTCCCTACAAATTTGGTTCCCTGGGTTAACTTTCCCAACCATCCTGTCCCAAACAAGTGTTGCAATCCCAGTGAAGTGCTTTGGATTGGTTCAGCTGTAAAAACCGTCATTTCTATCTATGAAATGGATCTTGTTTCTGGTGCCGTACCAATAACAGTGCATCTTTCAGACTTCCTTTATCACACCCAGGTTCCTTCAGACGAGAACCTAGATGTTGGGGCTAAATCCAGAGCCCTTTATTCCAGAAGAAATACAGCAAGGTACCTACACCTGCCTCTGAGAGGCTGCCTGGGTCACTTCCCAGCTAAGCCTGGTGGCGTCCTTTATCTCCCAGAGCCCTCACTATCTGCTGCCTCCGTGCATCAGGCCATGCCTTGTTGTGATGCTTTTTTCAGTGACTTTTCATTGGGATCCTACCACCTGCCTGGTGCCTGACTTGTTCTGGAGCTAAACCAAACAACAAAACAGACATAGCCCATGTTCATATGGAGCTTATAGTCTCGGGAGGATATCAACATTAAATAAATATATAAAGTTATGGTTAGTGCTATAAAGAAAAAAGAGTGTTATAATAGAAAATAACAAGGAGGCCTGGGTGCCGTGGCTCACGCCTGTAATCCTAGCACTTTGAGAGGCAGATGCAGGTGGATCACCTGAGGTCAGGGGTTTGAGACCAGCCTGGCCAACATGGCAAAACCCTGTCTCTATTAAAAATACAAAAAAAAAAAAAAAATAGCTGGGCATGGTGGCAGGCACCTGTAATCCAAGCTACTCGGGAGGCTGAGGCAGGAGAATCACTTGAACCCAGAAGGCAGAGGTTGCAGTGAGCCAAGATCGCACCACAGCCTGGGCAGCAGAGTGAGACTCTGTCTAAAAAAAAATAATAATAACAAGGGGGACCTAATTTGGACAGGTATGGAGAAGCCATAGAAAGCCACTAGGATGAAGTGAGAAATTAAACTGAGAAATTAGACATGAGGGGGAGTCACCTAAGAACAGAGGGGGGACTGGAAAAGAGCATCCCGAGCAGAGGCTGCCCCAGGGCAGAGCCCTGCAGAAGAGAGCTCAGTGGGCCCAGCCTGGGTAGGAAGTGGAGGTGCAGAGCCAGAAGAATCATGCAGGCCAGATCATTTCAGGCTGTGGAGGCCACACAGAGGACTGTGACCTCCTGCCCAGGTGTAAGGAGATGCTGCTGAGGATTTGAAGCAAGAGCATGACATAGCTAGATTTTCCTTTTAAAAGATCACTCAGGCCCCTTATGTAGAATGGATTAAAAGGGGACAAAAGAGGAGACAAGGAGCCTAGTTAGAGGTGAATGCAGAAATTCGAGGAGAAACAGGGTTGGCCCAGGCTGAAATGGTGCCAGTGGAGTTGAAGTGAAATGGAGATAGAATTAATAGGGCTTCCTGGAGGGATTAAATGCAGAGAGGGGGCTGTCAGTGCACCCGGCATGGGTGGATGGGTGGGTGTGTGAGGTATTTAATAGTTCTCATGCACTGACAGTTCACTATATGCCAGGCTTTGTGCTAAACATGTTGCATCATCCATTTAGTCCTCTCAGTCAGCCTGTGGGCCGGGTGCTTACAAATGAGAAGCTAAATAATTTCCCCAAGGTCATGCAACTAGTAGGTGACTCAGGAAATTCGCAGCCTGGTCTACTCACTCCAGGACCCAAAGTTTAGGGGAAGCCCAGAAAACAAAATTGGCAGAAAAGAGCTAAACCTCAGTTTTGAGTGTGTGGGTGATGACCACTTTTTCCTAGCTCAAAGGCAAAAATACTAGATTCTGGGGAGACTGCAGCAACCACAGCCTAGTTTCTAAGTCCTTTGAATCCTAACATGAAAACTGATAAAGCAACTAGAACAACTCATGGACGACACTTACAGCAAAACTAGGTGCAAGATAGCCAATGATTTCAAACAAGAGGAGCCAAACCACCAACAAAAACAAGCCAGGCATAGTTTCAGTGTCTGTGCAAGAGAAAAGAGAGGGAACCAACCGGGTACCTGGATCATGTAAGGAGAGGGAACCCCCAACATAGCCAAAGGTATGCACCGGAAAGCATGGTGCAATTTGAGAACAGCAGCTGGAGATGAAACTGTACAATCCAAACGCAGGTGAGGGCCCCACACTCAGGAGAAACCGTGGAGAACAGAATCAAATTAAACATGAAAGGGACAGACAACCATGGGAGATGACAGAGTCAGGAAGTTTCAGAATAAGCCACCGTGGTTTTGAATACTACATGAAAACAGAAGGGCCTCCTTGAGGTTCAAACTGCCTTGACTCTGCATCCTCCTCACAGTGCAGGAAAGCTAATTATTTCACATGAAAATGGCCCTAGAAGGCTATTAAAGACCAGGCCCCAGAGAAAAACAAATGAAAGTTACATTCACTAAAAAGGGAGTTTTTATCTCAAAGCAATCTTTAAAAAATTAAGAGACTGATAAAAGACATGAAAGAATAAAACTCAAAATGGAAAAATACAGAAGCGAAGTAGCAAAACACAGAAAATAAACAAATAAAATAAAAAGTAATTTCAGAAATGAAGAACAGGCCAGGAACAGTGGCTGATACCTGTAATCCCAACACTTTGGGAGGCTGAGGCAGGAGAATCTCTTGAACCCAGGAATTCAAAGTCAGCCCAGGCAAGACCCCTTCTATTAAAAAAATAATTAAGACTTAAACGTGGCAAAACCCTGTCTCCACAAAAAATACAGAAGAAAGTTAGCCAGGTGTGGTGGTGCAAGCCTGTAGTCCCAGCTACTTGGGAGGCTAAAGTGGGAGGATCACCTGAGCCTGGACGTTTGAGGCCGCACTGAGCTGTGATCACATCACTGCAGTCCTGCCTAGGAGATAGAGTGAGACCGTCTTAAAAAAAAAAAAAAGAAGAAGAAGAAGAAGAAAAGAAAGAAAGAAAAAAGAAAGGGCCGGGTTTGGTGGCTTATGACTGTAATCCCAGCACTTTGGAAGGCCGAGGCAGGTGGATCACGAGGCCAAGAGATCGGGACCATCCTGGTCAACATGGTGAAACCCCGTCTTTACTAAAAACACAAAAATTAGCTGGGCATTTTGGTGCACGCATGTAGTCCTAGCTACTTGGGAGGCTGAGGCAGGAGAATTGCTTGAGCCCAGGAGGTGGAGGTTGCAGTGAGCTGAGATCGCACCACTGCACTCCAGCCTGGCAACAGAGCGAGTCTCCGTCTCAAAAAAAAAAAGAAAAAGAAAAAAGAATTAGCCAAGCGTAATGTCATGTGCCTATAATCCCAGCTTCTCAGGAGAGTTGAGCTGAGGAGTTTGAGGCTGCAGTGAGCTATGATCATACCACTTCACTCCTGCCTAGGTGACAGAGTGAGACCCTGTCTCTAAGAAATTTAAAAATAAAAAGAATCTTTAAAAACTAAATGGTCATCCTCAGAGGGTGATGGGGGAACCAATCCATTCTCTTGAAAATCTGTGAATAGTGGAGAAAAGCATGCATTTATCCTGCTTTATCTCTACAGGTGATACCAACTGGTACAACAAATGAGGATGAGCATCTCTTTATAATATCATTCTATCTAATAAATGGACAAAAAAGATGGAATTAAAAGATCACCATTTTGCAAATCCCAATGAAATTAAAGTATCCTGTCCTGTCCAACAAGTTAGTCACTGGCCACCTAAAGTTTAAGTAAAATTAAATAAAAATGTTAGTTCCTCAGTCTCAGTGGCCACATTCCAAGTCGTCAGTGGCCACACACACTAGTGGCCGCCCTGTGGGTCAGTGCAGACATGGGGCATTTTCTTGACCATGGAAAGTTCTGTCAGAGGGTGTGCTTCAGACCCCGTGCATCCACAAGCACTGGCCTCACAGCGTGAGAAACAGACAGGTGTCCCGGGGAGGGCCCACAGTCCCCCGGGTGGTGTTTCCAGAGACCTACCAAGAGGCGGACCAGGCCCCTGGATGTAGCTGTCACCTTACAGGAAGCACAGAGGATGAGCGCCATGTGATCAGTGTCATGAATATGCAGTTCAAAAACTCCAGATTCAGGGAATGTGCAGATCACATGACCTGGGTTTTTTTAAACAGATAAACCATAAGAAAAAGAAAGGGATAAGGAGGATGCAGCTTCACAGAGGCTTAGAAATTTTAACTGTCAAGACTAAACTGTCATGTCTGTGAATGAACACTTGGATGAAAAGCTACAAAGAAATGCAAAGACGCCATTTCTCTAAAAGCAGGGCAATGATTTTTAGTGGAGGAAGAACCGTGACTGGCCCAGGGTCCACGGAGGGGCTTCTGGTGTGGCCGGCACAGTTCTCTTTGCTGACCAGAGTGCTGGTGACAACAGTATTCACCTTATAATAACTCATTAAGCTATATTATTCTTTTCCGTGGCTTTCTCTATCAATGATTTATTTTATAATTTTTAAATAGTTTTAAAAAAAAAGAATCAAACCAAGGAGTACATCACTGGGGCAAGCCCCTGACAAGTTAATTTCTATGATTTATGGTCTTTCAATGTGTTTACTGAACCTTTTTACCAAGTGGCACCTATATTGCCGCACTGCATTGAAGACGCTCATACTCTGCTGGCTCAGAGGTACTGCCTGGCTCTCTAGAGGGGGAGGAAATACTTTCCACCTTCTCCTGCTGTCAGCTTATGCATTTGGTTTGCAGATGAGTTTACTTCTTAACAGCTGTAATAAATGTGTTTATTGAGACTTGTCCTTCTCCCTCCCTCCCTGTCTCTCACTCTCGCTCTCACTCCCTGTCTCCCTCTCTCAGCTATTTCCAGTAGCACATGTGGCCTTTTTCCTTCATCTTGTAGGGATGGAATGTTCTGACACATGAAGATGATTGATTTGATTTGAGTCTCTCCCCTTTAATATTCCCTTATGAGAGCTGAAGCCCATAGAAGGAGGAAGCTATTTTCCAAAGGTCACAAAACTAATTTGAGCAAAGTTGGGGCTAGAATTTTGATCTTCTACTCACCAGTTCTGTTTCTCTTCAAAAGCCTGTATGGAGACTCTAGCAGATTTTGCTCCTACCTGAGCTCCTCACTCCCGTGCTGCCTGTAACTTTCCCCACTGTTGCAAGATGCATTTCACTGCACATCTTCATCCAAGCTTCCCACCCTCCTTCTGGTGAACTCTTGCCTTGAGTAAGTATTTTGAAAGTAATTGCAATAATGCATTCTTGCGTTCTCTTGATATAAATCTTCACTGGGTTTTAGGGCATTGAAAAGGGAAAGAAAAACTTCTATTTCATGTGACTGACAGTAGCACAGCATTATTCCTGGGAATTATGACCATCCTGAGAGTGCATGATAAATAGGCAACAGCAACCTGGTGGACACTCTCAAGGGGAAATTCGCATACACTTGGGTGTGCAGGGGAAGCTGTGCTGTAGGTTAAGTGACTTTTGGTGCCTCCACTCCTCCTGATGGCCCTGGCCCCTGTTGCTCCTCTACTGTTCTCATCTATTTACTTCTTATCCTCTCTTCTCTTTCTCGCCACACACTCAAACACATATAATTTTCAAAACTTTTCTTTAAGTCCGTATACCATTTCATCATACAGATGCACCATGAACATTCGCTATGTTGGATACACAGTTTATCCTCAGTTCAACAGCATTATGACCACTGTTGTACTTGATTTTTTTTCATGGTTTAATGCTAGCCCATGGTTTGCTTATTTGTCATCCAGCTTGGATACTTTTTTCTTGTAACCCATTTAGTACTGCTGTGTATTCAATTTAACTATTTTTTAAATTGTGGTGAAACAAAACAACACATAAAACTTACCACCTTAACCATTTTCAAGTGTACAGTATAGTAGTGTTAACCCTATGCACATTCTCATGCAGAAAATCCCCAGAGTGTTTTACATTGGAAAACTTGTAACTCTGTATTCATTGAACAACTCATTTCCCCCTTTTCTCAGCTCCTGGTAACATTACAGTTTCTGTCTCTACTAATCCGTAGAAGTGGAATCACGCACCTATTTAAGTGGAATTGTTCAGTATTTATCTCTTGCCACTGACATATTTCATGTAGCTTAATGTCCTCAAATGTCATCTGTGCTGTGGTATATGACAAAATTGTCTTCTTTCTTAGGGCAGAATCATATTCTGTTGTGTGTGTATACCACATGTTCTTTGCCCATTGATCCATTGATGGACACTTGGGTTGCTTCCGTCTTTTGGCTATTGTTTATAATGCTGCAACACACATGGGTGGGCGAATATCTGCTCAAGACCTTGCTTTTAGTTCTTTTGGATATATACCCAGAAGTAGGATTGTTGGATCATATGGTGATTTTATTTTTAATGTTTTGAGAAATTTCTATATTTTTTCCATAGTAGCTGTACCATTTTACATTCCCACCAACAACGCTTAGGGTTCCAATTTCTTCACATCCTTACCAGCAGTTGTTATTTTCTGTTTTTCTTGATCGTAGCCATTCTAACAGGTGTGAGTGTATTTCATTGTGGTTTTGATTTGCGTTTTGCTAATTTATAATGATGTTGAACATCTTTCCATGTGCTTATTGTCTACTTGCGTATCTTCTTTAGAGAAATGCCTATCCAAGTCCTTTACCCATTTTTAAATTGGGTTATTTGTTTTTGTTGTTGTTGAGTTGTGGGAGTTCTTTCTGTATTCTGGATATTAACTCTTCATCTCAAATACATGGTTTGCAAATATTTTCTCCCATTCTGTAAATGTCATTTTTAGATTGTTGGTTTTTTCCTTTGCTTCACAAAATTTCTTTTTTTTTCTGTTCTTTTCTTTTTTTTTTTTTTTTGAGATGGAGTCTCACTCTATCATCCAAGCTGGAGTGCAGTGGTGCAATCTTGGCACACTGTAACCTCCTTCTCCCGGGATTAGGTGATTCTCCTTCCTCAGCCTCCTGAGTAGCTGGGATTATAGGTGCCCACCACTAAGCCTGGCTATTTTTGTATTTTTAGTAGAGATGGGGTTTCACCATGTTGGCCAGGCTGGTCTCAAACTCCTGACCTCAGGTGATCCACCCACCTCAGCCTCCCAAACTACTGGGATTACAGGCGTGAGCCACCACGCCCAGCCACTTCACAGAAATTTTTTAAGTTCAACATAATTCCATTAGTTTATTTTTGCTTTTGTTGCCGATGCTTTTGGTGTTATACCCAAGAAATCTTTGCCAAAACCAACATCGTGGAGCCTTTTCCCTATGTTTTCCTTCTAGGAATTTTAGTTTCAGGTCTTTAACCCATTTTGAGCTGATTATATGGTGTAAAATCAGGACTCAACTTTATTCCCTTGCATGTGGCTATCCTGTTTTCCCAGCACCTTTTGTTGAAGAGATGAGTTAAACAATTTTTTACGAGGTAAAATGAAAAATAATAAACCAGATATGTTAAGTCATTCTTGGGTTTCATTGTCAGGCATAATGAGGGCAGAAGAATCTCATGAACTTCACTTTAAAAATAGTTCTGAATATGTCAAAATGGGAAATGAACAAACACAGAGTAGTTATTGACCTCCCTACATATTCCACAGATGCTAAACCAGGTTATTACCAGTTTATTTTCTTTACCTTTGTCTAGTCTTTACACACTTATAATTTGAAAATGCAAATAGTGTTGCTGTTTATTCTATCATGTACAGTATAGGCTGGGTGCGGTGGCTTGCACCTTAATCTCAGCACTTGAAGAGACTGAGGTGGGAGGATGGCTTGGAACCAAGAGTTTGAGGTTACACTGAGCTGTGTGATTACACCACTGTACTCCAGCCTGGGCAACAGAACAAGACCCTGTCTCAAAAAAAAAAAAAAAAAAAAAGAGAAAGAAAAGAGGGGGGAGGAGAGAGAGAGAGAGGAGAGAGAGAGAGAGAGAGAGAGAGAGAAGAAAATACATATGGTAAAAAACGCCTGCCAGAGCACCAAAATGTTACTTAAACATATAGCTTGTATAACTGTCTATATATAATTACACACATATAGGTGCACTAGATGTATCTATATGTATGTCTATATATTGTAACTACAAAATTGGCAGAAGGTGCTATTTTCCAGTGGCAGGGAAAGAAGGGAGGAAAGATAAGAGGGTAGTGAGATAAGGTTTCCCTGTAGAGAAGCCCACGCTCAAGCATCTACATCCCTTTCCAGAGAATTTTCATCCCTTTCAGAGTTACAGGGTGGTGTCCAGAGCTGCCATGCCATTATTCCTGAGAGGGAAAATCTTAAAGGGGGTGTCCTCACACCAGCGCTGCTCAGACATGTCACTTTCTCTGTGATTAGCTGATTAGGAGTGACTCTAAGTAGGGCCGATTCCAGCACTTTGAATGCTTACTTACTCTTTTCCTGCAGCCTTTCTCATTGATGGGGACATAGGAACGTTGTGATTTTAATGATTTTATAAATGAAATTACTTATATAAAACTGTTAGAGAGCTGTAGATGACACGTTTGAGAATGTCCGTGTCAGTCTGCTCACCACATGTGTACGTGCTGAGAAAATCCCAGTAAGGAAAGGTTACGGTGGGGTGAACCGTTTGGATTTGTTGAACAATATAAAGCTAGAATGGTTTTTTTTTTTGTTTTTTGGGTTTTTTTGGAAAGAATGTTTGGTGTTTTGACAAAAAGGATTTTACTTCATCTTAATTTAAAGGGATCCTGGTTCCATCAGTCTATAAAATGAAAAAGCAATTTAGCCCACTCAATTTTTAGAGAGGTTTGCTTTTACAATTCTCAAGGCAGGCATAAATCCGCTAATCCTTAAAACACTTTCCCTTAACCATTTATTCAAATATGCAGTTAAGGGAAAGTATTTTGTATATACCCACATATGCAGGTATCTTCATCTTCGTGGGTAGATACAAGGCATCCCTTAGAGACAAGAGCTCCTCGGAAAGAAGCCGATTCCTTTTCATTTACTCCTTCACTCATAGTGACAATGAGAGGGGCATGTGGAATGCAAATAAAGTATTAGGGGAAGGTCCCATCTTTGATGAGCTAAGAGTCTAATTAATAAGGCACAATTAACTGAGGATCTATCTAAATAATCTAAAAACAGTGCTTTGCACATAGTAAGTGCCATAGATTTTGATATAATAACTTGTTAGTTAATGTTTTAAAGTCTGGATAAAGTCCTAATTTTCTTAGCCTGGCTGCAGCCTCCTCTCCAGTTTTATTCATGCTCACTCCCCCAGCTCCTCGCCAGAGGCCATGCCAAACCCTTTCACACACCTGTGCTTTGTGATTTTTTGTTCCTCTTTTCTAGAATGGTGTCATCTCCATTTTCTCTGCCTGACAGTCTCATGTCCATCCTTTTAGGAGCTACTTGTCATCTTCTCTTCTCAGACCTGCCTGCCTCCAGGCAGAAGAAGTCACTTGGTCTTCTGAACTCCACACATTTTATTCTTACCTCCACTATGGTACCTCTTGGCTTCTTACAATTGTTTTGTTTTGTTTCTGTGAGACAGAGTTTCACTCTGTTGCCCAGGCTGGAGTGCAGTGGCATGATCATGGCTCACTGCAACCTCCATCTCTCAGGCTCAATGGATTTTCCCACCTCAGCCTCCAGAGTAGCTGGGACTACAGGTGCACACCATCATGCCCGGCTAATTTTTATTTTTATTTTTTGTATTTTGGAGGGTAGAGACGGGGATCTGCCGTGTTGTCCAGGCTGGTCTCAAACTCCTGGGCTCAAGTGATCCGCCTGCCTCAGCCTCCCAAAGTGCTGGGATTACAGGTGTGAGCCACTGCGCCTGACTTCTTACTTTTTTTTTGTTTTGACATATCAATTTCTTCTCAGTGGCAGGAGTCATTCTGGGATTGCCAGCACCAAGCACAATGAGAAAGCCTGATAAATAAACTTGATAAATAGATGTTGAATGAGTGGAAAAAGAAAAGGGTGAGATTTGAAGCAGCTAAAATAGGCCTACGGAGAATGTGCTTTAGAATAGAAATGGAGGAAAGGATAGAAATGGAAAGCACATAAACGCTCTCTGTTAAGGGCCAAATTGTGTCCCCCCTAACATTCATATGTCAAAGCCCTAATCCCCATTACCTCTGCATGTGACTGTATTTGGAGACAGGGCCTTTACAGAGCTGATTAAGGAAAAATGAGGCCCTTATGGTGGGCCTTAATCCAATCAGCTGGTGTCTCTTAAGAAATTAGGACACAGACACACACAGAGGGTAGACCTTGTGAAGACACAGGGTGAAGACGGCCACCTGTAAGCCAAGGAGGGAGGCCTCAGAAGAAACCAAGCCTGCTGACACCTTCATCTTGAACTTCCAGCTTCTAGAACTGTGAGAAATACGTTTCTGTCGTTTAAGCTACCCAATCTGTGGTACTTTATTACAGCAGCCCAAAGAAGATTTCTTTTATTTTCTTTTCTCTGTCACTCAGGCTGGAGTGCAGTGGCACAATCATGGCTCACTGCAGCCTTGAGCTCCTGGACTCTTGCAACCCTCCTGCCCCAGCCTCCCAAGTAGCTTGGACACCAGGTGTACACCACTATGCCTGGCTGACTTTTTACTGTTTTGTACAGACAGGGCTTCTCTGTGTTGCTTAGGCTGGCCTCATACTCCTGGCCTCAATGATCTTTCTGCCTTGGCCTCCCAAAACATTGAGATTACAGTTGTAAGCTACCTTACCTGGCCTAAGATTTCTAATTAAAAGAAATCTTCCCCATCTTTTATTTCTCATCTGTTAGAAACCAAAAGTTATTTTTCTCCACACTCAACTTTTCCTTGTATATGAAAATGGAAACCATTCCACCATTGACATGGGTGGGAATCCTGGCAGGTGTTTTGGTTTCCTGTCCCCTCACTTCAGTTGAGCAGTTGTGCAGCAGTGGCCAAGCCTGTAGGTGCATTGCTCAGCAGTGGGTCACCAGCCACATGTACAGAACAGCACTCGCTTTGTGTCTCACTGGGTCTAAGTACTGACAATTCGGTGATTGTTTGTTTCCAATGTGGAATCCCCTGGTTCTGGGGCCAACAGAGCTGGCTCTCGTTCCAGGGCAAACTTAACAAACAAGTTCAAGGTGAGGGCCATGTGCACTTTACAGAGGTGCCACATGAGAGCTATAAAACCAAGAACCTGCCAAAAGACATGTGAATAATAGGTAGTCCTGTAGAGAAAGAGACAACAAAAGAAAAATCTTGTTCCTAAGTTCACTGAAGATTCCAGATAAAGCAGATCGAGTGAGTTTCAGCAAATATGGGGTCAGGGATTCAAAAGGTAGCCATGTAGTAAAGTCTGTGCACTATTCCGAACACTTGGGGAATTGACTGATAGGATCCTAGTGCATTTCCTCTCTGAAAACTATATTTCTGGGAACCTTCAGATTAAGCACAACATGAAAAGATGATAAGGACGGGGAAAAAAAAAAGGAAGAAATTTATGCTTGCCAGAATAGTGGAGGGAATAAATAGAGCTTTTACAGCTCTATCAGGTGAAGGAAATACTAGAAATTAAAGCAGATATTAAGTCTAGGAGGAAAGTGAAATGCAAGATGATCACACACTGGCTGGGTACTCAAGTGCCCTTTTGAACAAGAGGCAAAAAAAAAAAAAAAAAAAAAGCTCAAGGCTGGTTCTCCACTCAGTCACAGTTATGTGGCCATGGCAGCGAAAATGCTGTATGTACGCAGGCACAGTGGAAACTGTCCCCAGAGAAACGAGCACTCCTCATCACAGTCTCTACTATGTTGTCCCAACGAGCCCGAAAAATGGTTGCCAAATGTTAAAAAGAAATACCCAAGGCCCTAGGAAGGAATAAAAGCAAACGTACTTGCTTTTGACTTCAGCTGTTTCTCTCAGAAAATATGAAAAGCAAATAGTGTCAATTCTGAGTTTATGGACATTCATAGAGAAAAATCACCTCCTCACCAAAGGTACCTCCAGGCCAACTCTTAACACTCTTATATTTATATGTCTGTGAATTCCACATAGGAAATAGAACAGCCCAATGACAGCGCCTACGTCAGCTTTTCTTCCCTGCATTTTCAGTTTTTATTGAAACTATAGACTTGGTAGAGCAGCCTCTTCTCCTCTTTCTGTTTTAGACTTTGGTGGGAACTCTCACAGAACTCTAATAAGATGTGTACTGCTCTATCGGCACGTTAAATCTAGGTGGTAATTTTTAAGTCCTGTTATGGAAGATGCTCACTCGCACTATTCTGGTGCTTCTCACAGTTTTAATTATTATGCTTAGTTCTTATCTTAGTCCATTTGTGCTGCTATAGTACGATATCACAAACTGGGTTATTTATAAAGAACGAAATTGATTTCTCAGTTCTGGAATCTGGGAGACCAAGATCAGGGAACTGGTAGGCTCGGTGTCTGGATAGGGCCTGATCCTGGCTTCCAAGAGGGGCCTTGCTGCTGAGCCCTCTGGAGGGGTGAATGCTGTGCCATCGCCCGGCTGCAGGGGGAAGGGGGGACACGCCCCTCAAGCCCTTTTATAGGGTTATAATCCATGAGAGCTCCACCCTCGTGATTTAATCACCTCCTAAAGGCTCCACCTCTTAATGCCAACATATTGTTGATTACATTTCAACACGTGAATTCGGGAGACACATTCAGACCACAGCAGTGCTTCCTCTGATTCCCTTCGCACCTTTGCACCGAGGCTTAAACCTCCGTTTCTTGTTCTCTCAGTGTTGAACTTAACCCCTAGTGGGACGTGTGCCTGTTTATATTTTACAATAAAGGCCTCTGTGACTCACTGTGGGTGCGTGGGCTTTGAGGAGTGCAGCCCTAGGATGGGAGCCTGCCTGGGACTCTTGTGAAACGGGACCTGCCTACTGAAGGAAACTGCTTCAGGGAGGGTTTGTGCCAGGACACTCACCCCTGCAGCCAGGATTCTCCTGAGGCAGTTTATTTAATTTCTTTTTGGAAGAACCTTCCAGTTTGGAGCCTGGGAGTAAATGCCGGCTGCTTTTCATGGCAGAGGGGCGGGGGGAAGCCTGATGCTGGGACCCCTAGGCTGCATCCAGTGAGCTCCTGCAGCTCCGCACCTTTCCTCATCTCACCTTTCAAGCCTAGAGGCCCCGAGCCCACAGTTCCTTGGGATTTTTCGGAAAGATTGGCGCCCACGTTCCCGCCCCCAACCTCTTCTGTGACTACTCTGGGCTGCAGTTTACTCTCCCGGGTTTCACCTAGTAACACATTTGTATTTGCTTTGTCTTCCAGAAATGTTTAAAAATCTCTCTTCCCTGCTTGTAGCCCGCACTCCAGCTCTCTCTTTTATTTTATTTTATTTTTTTAAATTATACTTTAAGTTCTAGGGTACATGTGCTCAACGTGCAGGTTTGTTACATAGGTATACATGTGCCACGTTGGTTTGCTGCAGCCATTAACTCGTCATTTACATTAGGTATTTCTCCTAATGCTATCCCTCTCCTTTCCCCCCACCCCACAACAGGCCCCGATGTGTGATGTTCCCGCCCTCTGTCCAAGTGTTCTTATTGTTCAGTTCCCACCTATGAGTGAAAACATGCGGTGTTTGGTTTTCTGTTCTTGTGATAGTTTCCTGAGAATGATGGTTTCCAGCTGCATCCATGTCCCTGCAAAGGACATGAACTCATCCTTTTTTATGGCTACATAGTATTCCATGGTGGATATGTGCCACATTTTCTTAATCCGGTCTATCATTGATGGGCATTTGGGTTGGTTCCAAGTCTTCGCTATGGTGAATAGTGCTGCAATAAACATACGTGTGAATGTGTCTGTATAGTGCATGATTTATAATTCTTTGGGTATATACCCAGTAATGAGATTGCTTCCACACTCCAGCTCTCTTTAATGTTGGCTATTCATTCTCTTCTGTTTTCCCTTACTGTCATTTGGAGGTCTTAAAAGGGTGACAAGATAGAGATAGAGGCAGAGGTAGAGGTAGATAGAGACACTCAGGGGTTTTCTCCTTGTCCTGAGTCAGCCATATTGAATCAGAACTAGAACCTACGGAAACTCTTTAAAAATGACCTTATACTAACCCTATCCTTTTGGAGCCTTTTTTGCCCCCCAAATTACATGGATAGACTGTAATTCCCTTAACCAGCACCACTAGGAGGTTGTTTGTACATTTTACTCTAGTAAATACATCTGCAATGAATATAGTTGCATGAATAATATCACCTGTGCCCATCACCACCTGTTTCCTTGGGATATATTTCTAGACGTGAAATTGCTGAATCAAAGGTGGCACCTTTTTAAGGCTTTCCATACACATTGCCAAATTGCCTTACAGAAAGTTTGTATCATTTCACTCCCATGTGAGAACTAATTTTCTTTCTATCTCGGATGCTCTTATGCTTTTAGAATTGCAAATTTGGCAGCGGGACATGTCATTTTGTTTCCATTTTTGGCTGACTTTATTGTTAACTACATCACTCCAGCTATAGGGTGAATAATGGCACTTTGTTTCTTTACCTTCTCTGGCTTTCCAGAGGAAGTGGGAGCAGTAAAAACTGGAGCACACAGAATCAATGCAGCTGTGTTCTGCTCGCCGAGCCGGCTCTCCCAGAACCAGCTCAGCTCTGCCAGCCTCAAGAGCATTGGTCAAGGAGTGAGGAAGGGAGGGGAGGATGGCTCTACCTCAGACCTCATTCTCCCTTGTGCAATGAATTCTACAGGGAATAAGGGGAAAATGAGGACAAACCTTGGGAGGGGACTGCATTTTAGGACTAGGATTGATGGAAACAGATCCAGACCCACTTAATATTGTAATATGTCCATGGGTCAACTCCAAACTCCTTGACTCTGCCGGCTGCTGTAGAGATGAATTGCTTCACTTGAATCTGCATCAGCCCCCAATCTAAGCCTAATCTTTACTGCCTCCTAAGGCGGTGGAGAAGCAGGGTTTGTGGGTAAATAACCATTTGTTATTCATTCATCAAACCTTGAGCAAACACTTGCCATGGGCCAGACACTGGGCTAGATCCTGCGGACACAGAAAGGAAACAAACATGCCCCCACTGATGAGGTTCTTAGAAGCTATTTGGGGAATACATATGTAACCTAGGATAACTGAGCAATAATTGTAGAAACTGTAAAGCAGATTACACATGGGAAAGGGCAGATCTTTCCACCCAATAACCAACTTGAGATAAGGAAGTTAAGAATAAACACCAAGGTTTTTGGACCCCTGCTAAAGACTGAAATATGTTTGCACCATCTCTGCGCATAGCATATTCTTGATTATCTCTTTTTATTTTTTTATTTTTTGAGGTGGAGTCTTGCTCTTGACCAGGCTGGACTTCAGTGATGCAGTCATAGCCTCGAACTCCTGAACTCCAGTGATCCTCCTACCTCAGTCTCCCAAGTAGCTGGGACTACAGATACTTGACACCATGTATGGCTGATTTTTTTTGTATTCTTCTAGAAATGGGGTCTTGCTATGTTGCCCAGGCTGGTCTTGAACCCCTGGTTTCAAGTGATCCTCCCACCTTGACCTCCCAAAGAGGCCAGATACATGCATGAGCCACCGCACACAGCCAACTCCCTCTTTATTAATAAAAATAATAAAAGAGGCTAGTGAAAAAAAAATTCTAACAAACTATAATATCTTCCATCCTCTCCATCTCCGTTGCTAGTACCTTAATTCAGATACTCATTATTTTATCTCTCTAACATGAATCTTGCCTCCTGGAATCTATCCTTCCAGGGGGACTTTGATTGCATCGTCTCTGTCCTGCCCCCCCACCCCCACCCCAGAAACAGAGTCTTGCTCTGTCACCGAGGCTGAAGTGCAGTGGTGCAATCATGGCTCACTGCAGCCTCAACCTTCCCAGCTCAAGTAATCCTCCCACCTCAGCCTCCTGAGTAGTTGGGACCACAGGCACACACCACCACACCTGGCTAACTTGTATTTTTTGTAGAGACGGGTTTTCACCGTGTTGCACAGGCTGGTCTCAAACTCCAGGGCTCAAGCGACCCGCCTGCCTTGGCCTCCCAAAGTGCTGGAATTATAGACATGAGCCACCATGCCCGGCCTGCGTCCATATTTTAATGTAATCAAATTGATCATTTTTTCCTGTTTTCTAATGTGAAACCATCCTTGCATTTCCTAATTGGTCATGATAGCTATTTTAAAATAGATTGTTAGAATTTCTTTGCTAATGTCTTGTTTCACTATTTTGCCTCCGGGCTTATAATGCAGACTAACTCATTATCTCCCCATTTATGTTTCCTTGTTTGATGTTGGTATTGAGGTTATACTGCCTCTATCCAATCAGCGGAAGCACTTTCTCATTTTTATATTCTCTAGATCGTTTAGAATTGAATAAAGACTCTTGTTCTTGACAGTTGGTAAATGGTGGTTCTTTGGCCTCATCTTCTAAAAGCAGCATTTTTATACAGTTGATGCATCTTCTCTAGTTGGCCCACAGGACACTCTCTAGGCTGTCCTTCAGTCTCACTTACGGTGGAAATGTCCTTTCCTTTCTGCACTTCTGCCCCCCATTCCTTCTTGCAAAGCTGAGTTATTGGCCAGACACCAATTAAAACAGATTGTTCTCTCCTCTGGCATTGTAGCAAAGCTGTTTGGTTTGACCTAAACATTTTCCATTTACAATAAAAATCTACCCTTAACTCACTGGCTCAGTTTGCTACTCTGCTCTTGTTGCCCCCACAGCACCTTCTGTGCCACTCTGTAGTGCTCCCCACATTGTACGACAATCAATCCTACACGTGTTTTATCCCCAACCAGAACTTGAGCTCCGTATACACTGTGCTTTGTTCATCCTTGTACTTCCCATGCTGAGGAATTGAATTCTCATGCTCAGCCACGGAAGTAGCAAGGATACAATCCATTTTTGCATCCCATTTCTTGTGCCAGGCATACACACACACACACAAAAACCCAGTAAATGTTTGTTGAATAAATGAACAAAATGTTCTTATCAGCTAAACGCAAACAGCTCATTACAGCTGTTTGTTTGTTATATTATCACTGTGTAACAGGAGGTGCTGATGTCTCAGTCTTCATCTACTTTCTCAGTCTTGATCCACAGTTCTCTGTTCTCTGCCTTCATGGGCTGGGCACTCAACCTTCTTCTGTAAGACCTTCCATGTCTCGTAGTAGTATGATTTGGTCTTTGCTGTCGTTGCTTCAGATTCTTACCCATGCATTCACTCTCTTATTCTATTTCCACTGCTCTGTTGCTAAGGCCTCCTTTCTATGGTTCAGATTTCCTTGAGCGTTTTCTAGAATTCTACTGATTTATAATTCATTCTAGCAGACTCAACAGGAGGGGCTACTTACTGTAATGAGTCACAGCCAAGAAAGTCTGGCTTCCTGGAAGCCTAGGTTCCCAGGCATAGCCTCCCCCAGAAACTAGAACAAATGCTGTCACTGAGGGACTTCTCGGCTCTCTTTCCTAAAGTTTCCTGAAATGCTACTTGAAAGGCTAACCGGACAATGTCCACTTTAAGTTTTAGTTTTGTAAACCACTATGTGCAAACCACTATATCTGCACATGCCAAAGGAAAACATATTTTTACATCAGTTATTTAATATCCTAGGCAAAAGTTACTTTGGTTCAAATCATCCTTAGTAGTGACATCAATTCTCTTGAATTGGATGTTTCATAAAGCTACTTCTGGGACCAGGTGCAGTGGCTCACGCTTGTAATCCCAGCACTTTGGGAGGCCAAGGCAGGTGGATCACTTGAGGTCAGGAGTTCAAGACCAGCCTGGCCAACATGGAGAAACCCCATCTCTACTGACAATACAAAAAATTAGCCAAGCGTGGTGGCATGTGCCTGTAGTCCCAGCTACTCGGGAGGCTGAGGCATGAGAATCGCTAAGATAAGTAAAGAAAGCTACTTCTGTAAAACAAGCATATTATCTTTTTAAATGAAGCAAGGCGAGGTGGCTTAAGCCTGTAATCCCAGCACTTTGGGAGGATGAGGCAGGCAGATCACGAGGTCAGGAGATCCAGACCATCCTGGCCAACATGGTGAAACCCCATCTCTACTAAAAATACAAACATTAGTTGGACATGGTGGTGCATGCCTGTAATCCCACCTACTCGGGAGGCTGAGGCAGGAGAATCGCTTGAACCAGGGAGTTGGAGGGTACAGTGAGCTGAGATTGCACCACTACACTCCAGTCTGGCGACAGAGTGAGACTCGATCTCAAAAAAAAAAAAAAAGAAAGAAAGAAAGAAAGAAAATATAGTTATATAAACACCAACAGAAGTATCAAGGATGTGTTACAAGTTTGCAGATTTGCAAAGTGTTCTCCGTGGTTATGGGTTTGATCTTTCATACAGATTACTTGAGGGATGAAAATGTTTTCTACAAGTCTGAATGTGGAAGAGTAATTCAGTTTCTTATTAGTGCTTATCTAAGAGGTACAAGACATTCATATGCAGTGTAGAAGGACAAATGTAGACTTTGGTTAGATTGTATAATTCAGATGTGCTACAGGGTGCAACAGAAGCTTTCCAGAAACAGCTTTTGGAGAGACTGCCCGCCAGTTTTTTGAAAGCCTACAAAAGAACAATTGATATTCCTCTTTCTGGGGGTCTGTCCAATCTGATTGTGAATCTTTCTCATTGCTTTCTGAGAGTTAGAATTGATTGAAAACCAATATGCGAGCATATAGAAGCTAATTCAGTGTGCACGTGTGTGCATGCATGTGTGCACATGCGCGTGTGTGTGCATGTGTGCACACATGTAGAGCCTGTCCTAGTGCCTTACCACGGCAGACCACTTGGTGAGCAGGAAAGAGAGCTGGCCAGCACACACTTGGCCTGGTGCTGCCTCCACTGTTTCTCTTGGCATCTCAGGCTGTCAACTGGCTGCCACATTGATTCAAGGCTGTCATTTTTTTTGTTTTTAAATGATTTCTTCCATTTTTGATTTTTTATTTTCGAAGGAGCTCAAGGTCAAACTCTCCTTAGTTTTTTTTTGTTGTTGTTTTTTGTTGTTGTTGTTGTTGTTTTGAGATGGAGTTTTGCTCCGTTGCCTAGGCTGGAGTGCAATGGCACGATCTCGGCTCACCACAACCTCCACCTCCCGGGTTCAAGTGATTCTCTTGTCTCAGCCTCCCGAGTAGCTGAAAATACAAGCATGCACCACCACGCCTGGCTAATTTTGTATTTTTAGTAGAGTTGGGGTTTCTCCATGTTGGTCAGGCTGGTCTCGAACTCCTGACCTCTGGTGATCAGCCCACCTCGGCCTCCCAAAGTGCTGGGATTACAGGCATGAGCCACTACACCCAGCCCCTTGGCTTTGTTTTGAACCCAGCCCAGGTTGAGTTCTGGTGACTCTGACAGGAGGAATTTCCAGAAACATTGTTTCAGGGGAGGAGACAAGGTTTCTTGTTTGCCGTATATGCTCCTGCAGAGAAGAGGAAATGACCGTGGAGGCCATCTGGCCCTATGTTTTGATATGGCAAAATTAATGAATGCAATCAGAAGACCTTTGAGCAAGAAAGTACCCTGGAACAACACAATTTTGACTGCAAGTATTAGTTGGGTCTTCCAGGTGCCTCTCACAGCAGCAGTCATGGCAGCAGTGACTCTAGCCATGTCCATGACCAACTGCTGCATAACAAATAGCCCCGAGACTCAGCAGCTTACAACAGGGTCCCCAGCCCACAGACTGGCACTGGTCCATGGCTTGTTAGGAACCTGGCTGCACAGCAGAAGGTGAGTGAGCATTACTGCCTGAGCTCTGCCTCCTGTCAGATCATCAGGGGCATTAGATTCTCATAGGAGCGTGAACCCTATTGCAAACCGCGCATGCGAAGGATGTACGTTGCGTGCTCCTTATGAGAATCTAACTAATGCCTGATGATTTGAGGTGGAACAATTTCATCCCCAAACCATCTCTCTCCCTTCATGTCCATGGAAAAATTGTCTCCCACAAAACCAGTCCGTGGTGCCAAAAAGGTTGGAGACTGCTGGTTTACAACCGCAATGAACATTCATCATCCCACACAGTGTCAGAGGGTCGGGAACACGAGTGCCCTGCCTGTGTGCTTCCGGTTCCAGATTTCTCAGTGGGTTGTGGTCAGGGTATCAGCGGAGGCCGTATTCATCTGAAAGCTTGACCAGGAATAAAAGAGCCACTTCATGGGTGGCTCACTCAGATGCCAGCAGGTCAGTGCTGGTGGCTGGCAGGCAGCCTCAGCTCCTCACCTCATGGATCTCTCCTGAGCACAGTTTTCCTCTCCTTACAACCTGGTAGCTGGCTTCTCCAGAGCAGGTGACTCAGGAGAGGACAAGGTGAGAGCCACAGTACCTTATGATCTAGTCTAAGAAGTCACACGCCATCATTTCTGCAATGTCATTTTGGGGTTCCAGGTCAGCTGTATCACTGTGGGAGGTGAGTATATAGATGTCCTAGACCATTCAGGCTGCTATGACAGAACACCATGAACTGAGTGGCTCATGAACAACAGAAATTTCCCACAGTTCTGTAGCCTGGGAAATCCAAGATCAAGGTGGCAGCAGGTTCAGCGTCTGCTAAGCTCCTGCTTTTCATGGGTGGCATCTTCTCACTGTGTCCTCACGTGGTGGACAGAGCAAATGAGCTCTCAGGCACTAGTCCCAGCCATGAGGACTCTGCTTTCATGACTCATCACCCCGCAAAGGCCCACCTCCATCAGAAGACAGCTGCTGACTGCAGCTGCCATCCTCCAAGACGGGAGACACAGAATTGAGGGACACATACATTGAGATCTGAAAGGCCTGGACAGCAGCAGGTGGGGATCGTGGGGGCATCTTGGAGGGTGGCTGCCGCAGTAGCATTTCCTGAGCCCATGCTTTCTGCCTTACACTCATCTCCTGCACTTGATCTTCATTATCTCAGGCAGTCCCCACAACGACTGTATCTAGGAGTTCATTTTACCCTCATTTTACAGATGAAACGTCTCAGAGGGTGATGCGCTTGCCCAGTGTCTCACAAATGCAAAGTCACTGAGGTAGGATTTCAACCTAGGTCCAATCATCTCTGCAGCATTAGGGGTTCACCATTGCCATGGACTTAACTGTGTCCCCCAAAATTTGTATGTTGAAGCCCTACCCGCCCCCCCACCCAATGTGCTGATGTTTGGAGAAAGGGCCTTTGGGAGGTAATTAGGTTTAGATGAGATCATGAGGATGGGACTCTCATAATGGCATTAGTGCCATCAGGTGAAGAGATACCAGAGAGCTTGTGTCCTCTCTCTCTGCAATGTGAGGACACAGTCAGAAGGCAGCTGTCTGCAAGCTGGGAAGAGAGTACTGACCAGGAACTTAATCAGAGGGCATCTTGATCTTGGACTTCCCAGCCTCCAGAACTCTGAAAAGTTAATGTCTATTATTTAAGCCACCCAGTCTATGGAATTTTGTTAGAGCCAACCCAAGCTTACTAAGATAATCAGTATGCTGCACTTTCTATAAATGTAATTTTTACGTTTATAAAAACAAAACAAGAGATTTGCTGCTCTATAACAACTGTACCTACATTGTAGATGGAATAACAAATCTACATACAGATTTAGTAATCTCTATGTAGATATAGAACATAGTGTATCTAATAGAGACATAGTGTCTGTGGTCTGATGTTAATTTTAGGGATTAGCCGTCACTGATTGGGCCTTGTCCAGGTATTCTTCTCCCTTGTCCTGGCTCTGTAACCTAGTTATCCTTGTCTTTGCTAACCCATAACCAACTATTGTATCAGGACTATTATGCCACTACAGATGATGCAGTTTGGGTTTACTGTTTCTCACCATTTAGACAATACTTCATCAAATATATTTCTGTATGACTTTAGTGATGTCAGTTTTTGATTCATTCCTGCATAGATCTGGGCAAATTGTAGACCTTAGGAGGTGTATTCACCATCCAGTTCTCTGGAACTGCTTATGACATTTTTCTCTGAGCTTTCTTGTCCCAAAAGGAGGCTTCCTAAAATAGTCTTTAAGTGCCTTTAAAAAGAGAAAGAGAAATTAAGAGAAAAAAAACCCCCAAACTCATTCCTTTACTCTGATGTGACAGTCCTCCCAAGACACTGCAGTGGCCTGAGTTTTGCTGTTAATTTCATTCACTTATGTTTGGGCTATGTAAATTCTGCCTAGAGCTGGAATGTCATTATGTAAAGAAATACTTTTTGTTTATATTCTTTAATAGTACCAGTAATGTATATCTTATTCAGCTTCGAGAATATAATTGGGTTGTTTATAAAAACCACACATCATCAAACTCACATTGTAACGATTATTTCACTTTTCAAAAAAAATGGCATTAGAAAAACTTGAATGATGTTAGTTATCTTAAAGAAGTGTGTACTGTGTTTTTCTGGCTGTCAGCTCCATTTGTTACAACCAACTACAGATTATAAATTGGTTGATCAAAACTCTAAAACAGAAAACCACAAGCCCCAAGATTATGAGGAAATCTGGAACAGCACGTAACTCCAAACCTGAGCGTAGACCACCACCGCAGAAGCCAGGTGCTGGGAAAAAGCACTCTGTGTTCCACCACCTGACATTGCTCTGTGCCTCAGAGCACTCACTCCCCATCATGGTCTGTTTTTACCAACAGGGGTCTAATCCCTAATTTATAGATAAGTTATTCCTAATTTACAACAGAAAAATGCCACATGTGCAAAATTGCTTATGCATTGCTGAAAATTACAAAACTACTCTTACTAGTTACTCCTGGCACATGTGGATTATTTATACCTGATATATTCAGGAAACAAGGAATTCCTAAGCACCGGAAGCTCAATTCACTGAAATGTAGAATCATTACAAAGCACATGTCAGATGTGGCTCATTCATTCCAAGTTTGTAGCCTGCATCAGTCTCCTAGGTGGTTTATTAAAACACAGATGACTTAAGCCCCACCCCCTGAATTTCTGACCCAGTGGGTCTGGGGTAGGGTCTGAGAATCTGCATTTTCACCAAGTTCCTGGTGATGCTGGTGCAGTAGCTTCAGGAAGCACACCCCAAGCAGGACTGCATCATTGTGTTTCTTAGGGAGAGGGACCACATGATAGTCTTACCCATCTCCAGCCCTGGTGGGGTGCCTAGCACATAATCACCTCTCAATAGCAAATAATAGCAACAGGAAGAAGAACTAACTGTTATTTGGCGAACCACACGCTGGTTCCCGTGTTAAGTAAGAACTTTACAACGATTCCAACTCTGTCAGGTAGACGCTACATTTTTCTTTTCTTTTCTTTTCTTTTTTTTTTTTTTTTTGAGATGGAGTCTTGTTCTGTTGCCCGGGCTGGAGTGCAGTGGTGTGATCTCGGCTTACTGCAACCTCCACCTCCTGGGTTCAAGTGATTCTCCTTCCTCAGCCTCCTGAGTAGTTGGGCCTGCAGGCGCCTGCCACTGCTCCCTGCTAATTTTTTTTGTATTTTTAGTAGAGACAAGGTTTTACCATGTTAGCCAGGATGGTCTCGATCTCCTGACCTTGTGATCCGCCCGCCTCGGCCTCCCAAAGAGCTGGGATTACAGGCGTGAGCCACCGCGCCCGGCTGACACCAACTTATGTTCCCATTTTATAGAGGGAAAAATGGAGCCTTACAGAGGTTAAGCACCTGGCTCAGAATAACATGGCCAGTTTGTGGTGGGCCCAAGAAAAAAAAGGGTTCTTGAGCAATGTTCCCAGGAATATTTTAAAAGAAAAAAATTGTACACAAATTCAACAGAAAAGTTTTCAAATTGATATTGAGGGAGAAAAAAATATTGACCAAACTTGACTTTGCAAGCCATATTTTTTCTCAGCAGCTGCTACATGTTTTTCAGTGGGTCCAGACATGTAGGATACCACCTTCATGGACATCTCTCAGAGCTCCTTCTGGAGAATGCTTTTGCTCCAACTGAGGTAAACATCTGTGAGAACCTCTGCATGGTGTCCACAGCTCTCTAAAGGGTCCTCAGAGGCAGCCCATGACTTGCTTAGAACAGCAGAGCCCCTTTGCAAGCTTTGTCTCATCTGTTTCTTCTAATTTAGCAAAAGAATCTGAACTCCTTGCGGTGAGGGTCTTATCTCCTGGCTTCACTGTAAACAATTCAGGATTCCTGCAGTAGCTGCCAAGGAAGGAAGCCTGGGAGAGCTTCCCAAGGCCCAAGACCCGGCCAGCCCCCACCGTGCATGGCAGGCAGAGCTAATTCTCCGTCAGTCTACGCATGCTAGGAGAATGCTTTGGGACAATGTCCTGATAGTAAGCACCATGCTGTTTAAACAGAATTCCCATTAGCTTTTCCATGAGGGAGCAAATGCAGAAGTTTTCTTCAGATAGCTTGCAGTTTCTCAGCCATCCCCAGCCCCACCCCCACAGAGTGACAAGAAACAATCACCAAATGGCCGTTGTTCCATTGATCTGTTTATTTCTCTGTCTTTGGGGCAGATGGATCAGGTGCAGGCCTGCTGTGGTTTGTATCAGGCACTTAGGCAGTCCTCAGCCCTGTCTCCCTCTGTTCCTTCCTCCCTCCCCGGAAACTCTTGGGATTCTGTTTCCGCCTCTGAAAAAAAATCAGGATTCTACTACTACTGTTTAATTTCCTAGTAAATGGTTATTGAGAAATTGGAGTGTAACTACAGGGAAACACTGCAGACTGTGAAAGACCCACGCCTTTGCCAAGCAGATGCTCTGGGCAAGTCGCCTGGGTCACTAACTTTGGCACTTTGGCTGTGTCGCTTTTCTTTGGGGAAGATGTATGGCTAAGCTGTCTTTACTTGTCTGTGTCCCTATCAGGCACAGCAGCAGTAGGAGTTAAGTAAAAGGAGTTAAATTTCTCCACCTTTTGCACATCAGGAGCATGGTCTTCAGGGTCAGATTACCTGGATTCAAACTCTGGCTACACCACTCACTAGCTGCCTGGCCTTGGGTGAGCCACTGCACCACCCTCTGCCTCTGTTTTCTCATGTGAAAAGGGGGGACAGTAGTATTATCCAGTTCCTGGGTTCCATGAAGGTGAAATATTAATGCTTATGAATTGGCACAAAGTAATGCTCCATAAAGGGTTGTTGTTATTACAAAAGCTTAAAATCAAAATTAAGGTATCCTCTTTAAAAAGTCCTTGCACATGTTTAGAAGCTGGTGAGGCTGCCAGGTGTTTTCATTGCCTACCAGGTACTTACAGTTTAAAAGAAGAAATGGGGCTAAACATGGTTGGAGAGAAAAGTACACTGAGTTCTATTCACAAAGGTGAACTCAGGTACTGCGCTCTCACGAAAGAGTGGATGGTACTGACTGTGGGAAGCTTCCTGGGGTCTGGGTCTGAGGAAGAAAACTGCAAGATAACAAACGATAATGAGGAAGTAGGAGTGCTTGCTTGCTTTTCTTTTCTTTTTTTTCTGAATTAAGTTCTTTTAATAGATTGCATATATAGATGTTCAGCCATACCCTTAGATCAACTCTTTAAGAGTAGAACTTTATATCCAATTAAATGCTCTAGATACCACCTTTCTTATTTTTTACAGTAAGGTCTGGTATTCAAATACCCACTTGTACACTGACAGCTTTAAGAAAAGAGGACACAGAGGGAGCTGTCGTTTTTAGCAGCAATGAAATACCACTAAACCCTTTTTACATACCGAATTCAAGTCACTATCAGAGGTGAGCGCACCACAAAGTCAGCAGGTACAAAATTGCTAGTTCATTTTTCAATTAATAACTTGAAATTACCCTTGCCCCACACCCCATTACATCTTTTTATAAACAGCAAACATTTTGCTATTTTATACATAGGCTAGCAGGCTTGTTTCAATATGAAAGTGCCAATTCATTTCCTGATTTTTATAATCAGTTATGTAGTGCTACAATAAATGACCAATAATCTACATAGGAACAATGATGAATGAAAATGATGAAGATTGAATAAAGCTGTCAGATTACCTTATCTTATTGACATATAAAGAATAGATACCCAACGGTGAGGAAGAGACAGAAATTGGACAAATGCTCATAGGTGTAAAAATTACATCTACCTTTGAGTTTTATACTGCAAATGAGACATTTTAAATAGTCCTGTAGCCCTTGCCTATTCTTTCCTCAGAAAAAAGAAAAGCTGCTTTCATGACATCCCCTCTTGTTTCAGATTTCCACAGTGTCACTTTGAAGCTTCACAGTCAGGATCTTCCTTTCTTCAAAAAATAAAGAAATATGCCCCCTAAGGTACCTCCCATCCCCCTCGATCCCCCAAAATCCCGCTGGTTTCTTTTCCGGTGCCAGGTTGCATGATCGGGTCCCATCTCCTGGGGTTGTTGTTTCTTTTGTCCATCTATTCGTCATTAGTTTAGAGTAGATAACATGAAGCACTTCTGGAATGAGTGCTAGGACAAACACAAGCTCTTCACTACAATCACACAGCAGGAAAGAAAGAGAGAACTCAATTCATCCCTGGTGCTGGGCCTCCAAAACCGAAAGAACTTGGCACAACTGGAGCACTGAATTTGTATCCTCCATGCTTCTCAATCATTTTGGATTCATGAGCTGCTCTTCTTTGATCAGCCAGCATTGCTATATACTGTAACTGTTTTCTTTGTTCTTCAGGAAGATGGTGAGTCAGAGCCTGATACCACACAGGATTACGATTTTGAATAGTTTGAAAGATAGCTTTAAATATCTGATACGCGTCAACAGGGTTATCTTCATCATCAATGATTGTGGAATAGCCTTCCAGAGCAGTCTCTTCCGCATCATCTTCTTACCAATCTTCATCGTCTCCATCTTCACCAGCCTGCTTAGCCAGAATCTCCAAATATTCTTGCCCATCTTCATCAATATCATCTTCATCACTCCCCGGTTCCTCTGGTCAGTGCCACGCCCTTTGCACTGCAGAGCGATGACCTCTAAGAATTTTGCTGCATGACACTGCATCTTCTCCTGCAACTCCTGTAAGAACCTTTTTGCACATACTGTATATCACTTCAAGATACTTGGTGTCAGACAGAAGTGTGTCTGTATCAACTGTTACATAATTACGAAGGAGGGGCATCATATCTGTAAAGTAATCAAAGCCATCTTGCTGGAAGACTTCAAATACAAGGGGAAGTAGCTGCCACATCTGTGGAGACTCTCGTTGTCATGTCAAACTGTGCACTAAAGAGAAGATCTCCTCATAGAATTCTAAGACATGCTGTTGTAAAACAGTAGGAACGACCCATAAGCAGATTCCCTCGAGCTGTTGGGTTATCTCTTAATGATCTTCAGCTACACTAAGAAGTGTGTCAGGTGTATTCAGAATTCCCATAGCAGTAACTGCTTTGTCATCACTACCTTCTTCATCTGGCCCCATCTGGATTACTTGGTTAAATGTCATTACCAAATGTTGTGTCATTTCTACTGCAATAGGAGTAAATTCTTCACTATATTCACAGATCATTTTCTGAATTACATGGGTAAGGTCATCATTTTCTGTTTCTCTGATAATATGAAGAAGAGCCTGCATTACAGGTCTGATGAATGGTGTGATATATTCTTTAGCTTTTTCTTGATTGCTGATCAATACTTGAAGGGCAATGGCAGCTTCCACTTTCACAGGCATTTCTCTATCATCAATCAGACATCTTCTTGTCAGCTCTAAGGCTGTTAGAAGGTTCTGATCACTTTCGAACTTCACTTCACAGAAATAGTGAATTACCCAGCAAGCCCTTGCTCTCATGTAGCCTAGTTCACTGCTGAAGAGGGGGAGTACCTGATTCTGCAACATGCATTCCATCTGATCGTTATAGATCTTTTTCTTCAGAAGTATTTCAGCGAAAGAGCCAATCATATGCAGGGCTCCATCTTTTTTTCGAGGGTCAGCATTTGGTTCTGTAAGAATCTGGTAACAAAATCCCATGGTCCTTTGCAGTGCCTCTTTCCTCTTACTACAGGCTGTAAACAAGTGTCTGGGCAGCAGTGGTAGGAGAAATGAAATCTTCAAACACATCAAACTTCATGCATATATATTCGTAAGGGTCTTCTTGCCAACGTTCCTCATCAGCATCTGTATAGCACATCAGTGGAAAAATAACATCTTGGATAATGCCTTGTATATGGGGCTTTGGATTCTTCCAGGTGAGAGCATGAGACACTCCTTGATTAATAAAAATTACAAAGGCAGTGAAGGCCCATTGGGGAATATACAGGAATGTTTAAAGCAGAAAATAAAACTCCTCCACCCAGAGATCATTGTTAATTCCCTAACTCATTTCCTGTTTCAGGCTTTTGAGATAACCTGGGCAGACTCTGGCCATGGGAAAGGAAGGCTCAGGGGCCCTGTGAGATGCTGGTGCCGTCCAGCATGGCTCCAGCTAGGAAAGGTTGGGCCTGGGGTTCTGAACACACAGAAAGCAATGGGATTTGTCAGAATCGTCACCAGCTTCCTCTAAGCCTGGGCAGCAGAGTCTTCTAAGCACCCAGCAACATATAAATTCACCAAAGAAAGCAGTTATTAGAGTTCATACAGAGAAAGCAGCTGATGATAAACTGATTTTCGGTTTTTAAAGATTTGTTTGGTGTATTAAAATGTGTTTTTGTTGTCTTTAGTAGTCTATTGATACCACCTTAGAATCTCTCTCATTTATTTCTCATCTATAAGATGAGGAAGGTAACAGCCACACTTCTTTCTCTTAAGTTACAGACTCCCAGGGAGCAGGTTGCTGAAAGCTCTTTCAGGACACAGTCTAGGTGTACAGCCCCCTCAGTGTCTAACATAACAGAAGGACAAGGTGGATAGAAGGGCAAGGTGCCTTTCCAGGGCAGCTGCAGAGTATCAGACCTTCTCGAAGGAAGGTGGATGGCCTGGTGGGACGCAGTGCTCTCATCTAGATTCTGGTGAGAATGGCAGTCCTGGAGGTGAATTTAGTCATAGTCCATCAAACAAGTCTAATTGGACATGGCATTCTACCTCTTCAAAAGCTAAACAGCCCACTTGACAGAAGTTTCCAAGTTTGGTTTAGCAATTCTATATTGTATAGATACTGCTTTTGTCTGTTGTAATGAACAGGAGTTATAATTACTCCAAGGTTTGTTCTTTTTTTAATGTGTACACTACTTTTACGTCATCAATTGTCGGTCCATTTTGTTAGTTTCTTACATTCCACGTAGACTAGTCTGAATGTTTGCAGTGGGATCAGATGTTACTAGCATATTGTCAGATTTTTTGTCTTATTTTTTTTCTATCACAGCCTGCCTGCCTGCCTAGATCTGTAGAACCAAGTCTCATTCAGGTCAAGGATCAAGTGCTTGAAAGGAACTGAAACTCATTCACAGGGTCAGAGCAGGTGGTGGCAGACAGGAAACATTAGAGAATGTCAGGCAAGGCAGGGGCTCTCCCCGGTATTTCTCCCAATGGCCCCATTGTCTCTCCTCTCTGCCATTTGTTTCCTTTCTCTCCAAGCCCTGGACCCATACCCTCTGTGAGGCTCTTAGTTTCTGCTCCCGCATAACATCAGCTTGCGTGGAGAGGCCGCTACGCCGGCTCTGGAATCGGTGCTTAGTGGCTCAGGGCTCACCTCTTCTGCTTTCTTCAGCAGAGGAGCCTGGGAGTTGCATCTCCTAACAGAGCGGGAGAGGGAGGAGCCCCTTGACTTAGAGTAGGGAAACTTCCTGTCATTCCTAATGAGAGTCACCTTATTGTCTTGGGAAAAGAAACTTAGGACATTTCAAGCCTCAGAGTGTAGGCAAGAGGCAAAGCGAAGGCAGGAACCAGGGGGCATGGAGGGTGTGTACCGCAGGTTTCTCCTTTTCCACAACTCCTTCAGCATACAGAATACACATGATCCCTTGAGGGGTCGTACGGACCAACCTAAACCACCCCCAGCACAGTTTCTAAAATT
Organism: Pan troglodytes; assembly: GCF_028858775.2. Taxonomy (NCBI): domain Eukaryota; kingdom Metazoa; phylum Chordata; class Mammalia; order Primates; family Hominidae; genus Pan; species Pan troglodytes. The sequence continues at coordinate 23,320,143 of NC_072412.2, forward strand.
CACCAACCAAGTGGTTTAAGGAGCGAGGGAGAATTAAGCAGAGTTCTCAGTTCACCTAGTGAGAATTACTAGCCAAGGAATTCTTCCTTGACTTAGGTGAGATTGTCAAGATTCAAGGGATGGATGTTTTTGTTGCTCAGGAGCAGGAAGGAGGCAAGAGTTCATTTTGGAGGTGAGGAATAAGGAGGAGGGCAGCCCAAGGAAAGTTGCGCTTTGAAGGAGCAAAAAGGAACCAGGAGGCAGAAGGACACAGGAAGCCTAGTGCTGTTGTTGACAATAGGTGCTCATTAAACTTCTGGTCAATTAACTGGAAGAGTAAGGAAAAGATGAATGGAAGGCAAAAGGGGGCCCACTCTGGAATGTGGATTTCAAATGTTCCCTATTGCCTATGCTTTTCCCTGCAGCTGAGAGCAGCTGCCTTTGGCTCTGCTCCTGGCTTGGGCCCTGTGGTTCTTGGGGAGGTAGGAATAGAGCAGGGGAGCCAGGAGCCCTGTATCAAACAGGCGAGAGTCTTGCATCTTCCTTTCTGATGCATTCTAGAAGTGATGAGAAAGCATCTTCCTCCACTCCCAGCCTGTTGCAAGATCCTGCTGGAATTCCACTCACTTCTCTGCCCTCACTTGCTACAGGGACTTCCTCTCCAGGATGAAGTCATGGGGGCAGGAGCCATGGGGAGCCTTTGCGGCTGTGACCCATGATTGAGTCTGGGGGAGGGGTACCTGGAGGTGGGGTACAGCCTAAGGCCAATGAAACAGTTTTTCACAGCATTAACTTAATGGGAAATGGAGGGACTCACAAGCAGATCTTGGACTTATGACTGCCACACTCTGCTCTGACCTGTGGGGCTGACAGATTGCTCCTCAGTAAATGTTGGACTTGGGTAACTTTCTCCTTCATGTCCCTTAAAACCCACGACAATTGTGTTTATCCTGGAGTTTCCCTGGCAAGAGAAAGTGAGCGAAAAATAAGCATTTACGTATATATATTTGTGTGTGTGTGTGTGAGAGAGACAGACTCCCAGGGCGCAGGACAGAGACAGATTCTGTCACTCAGGCTGGAGTGCAGTGGTATGAATATGGCTCACTGCAGCCTAGACCTCCTGGGCTCAAGGGATCATCCCACCTTAGCCTACTGAGTAGCTGCAACTACAGGTGTGTGCCACCATGACCAGCTAATTTTATATTTTTTTGTAGAGATGCAGTCTCACTATGTTGCCCAGGCTGGTCTCAAACTCCTGGGCTCAAGAGATCCACCTGCCTTGGCCTGTCAGCTTGGGGATTTGGTTACAGGCATGAGCCACTGCACTCAGTCCATTATCTTTATTATTAACCTAGCAGCTCTAGGAATCTTTACCCTAAATGTTTTCTCTCTCTAGAGATCATAATGGGAAGACTGGAGATTGTGAAATCAAACAAAAATGGGTTTAAATCCTTTCACATTTGTTATCTAATGTGTGGTCTTATCTCATCTCTCTGAGACCAGTTCCGAGGTTTGTATAATGAAGTTAGTAATATTACCTCCTTAAAGCATTGAGGATTTAAGTGGAGAATACCAGTGTTGAGGTAGAAATGCCAGTCAATCCTGGCAGGAATGGGGATGACTAGAGGACTGTTTAATAAGGGAGTTATTTACAAAGGTGTGGCCAGGGTAGGAAGCAACAGGGACAGAGCTTACCCAGGCTGGTAGCAGTGAGGCCACCCTCTCCAGCTCTGAGGGGGTGGGAGTAGGGCATTGCCAGAACCTGCCTTGCAGGTACTGTGTGACCTTTAGTCAAGGGACAAAGCCATCCCACAATGACACCAGCAGGGAGGAGTTGACAACCAGCGTCATTTCCTTCTCTCTCCCTCCAGTTCCCTGCCTGGGCTCCCTCCCCATTGCTGAAATCCAACCAGAGGCCAGAGGGTAGGGGAGCCCCCGTAGGTAGTCTACTGAGAACAGCCTCTGGGGACAGCAGCTGGAGAAGGGTGAACCATAGAGTGAACCAAGGAGACAGAAGATCTCCAGCACAGCAAGAGCTCAAGAAATCAGATGACTGTGATGAGTCATTCAAGTTCAGTTTAGAGCCTTCCGGCCCATAGCTGGTAAGTTTCTTGAGAACAGGCATTTTTGTTTTCTCACAAAGCATTGGTAAATCTCCATACAGATAATATGCGCCCATCAATGGTTGCTGAACAGTGATCAGGTTCTGAAAAAAAGCAAAAAATACTGACTTGTGAGCAAGTTTAACATTTGAAGTTCAAAGACACTTGTATCATAAATTTAAATTGCACAGCAAGGAATAAAAACAAGACAGGCATCAAGTCTGGTACAGCTTCATTTATTTCTTACTTTTCCTACCGAACTGAGTTTGCATCCAAGTACTCCTCATGCCTCCGTTGGCAGAATGATGATGTAATGAACTAACAGCATTTACAGTAAATGACAGCAAATTGCTCTGTAATTCAAGGGCTAACCCATGTGCCACACAATGATCTTTTGATGTCTGTGAATTTCTTCAAGGTGGGTGGGAAAGCTTTTTGCTTGTAGGAAAGGCTCTGGATGGACTGAGCCTCTGACATATCAACTGTAAATCCTGGGGTCCTGGGGCTTTATTCGGAGGAAGAAAGCACCTTCTACAGGCAGCAGTAGAGTGGACTGTCCCAGAATCGAGCCCACTGCCCTGAGAATTGGACTCCACAATGGCCAGTTGGACATTGTCCTTGTGCCCGGAGGGGTGACCTACACGTGGGACAGGAAAGGACATTGTGGCTTCATCACCAGAAATGCTCTGCCAGGTCTGTCCTTCTGGAACTTGCCTAACCTGTTCTGCAAAGGTTTCAAGATGTTCTAATGCATCCACTTTAATTTATTCAAACCCCAATGTACAGTCAGATTTTTCTGGCTTCTGGCTAGCTAGGTGAAGAGAAGGGTGTTGCTCAGAGGTAATTAAATGGTGGGGCAGAGCCATTAGGAAAGTGCATGGGGCCAGGTCATGCTTCTCAGGCCTCAGGTAGCTTTCTGAGAATAGCCTGTCTTTCAGCATCCCAAACTAAGGCCTCCACAGCCACGCCGGGCCCCAGAAATCTGCATTCTAACACTCCTCGCTGATGTGGACAGGCCTTGTTGTGGAAACAGGACTCCCGGGAGCAAGAGAACCAAAAAGTATATTTCAGGAGAATTTAAACATAAAAAAAGTCCTACCTTATTAAAAAAAAAACTGCTTACTTCCCGTAAAAAATACGTACCTAAGGTTAGCCACTTGCACTTATTTGTAGAATAATCGCATTGTGCTTACATTTCTTGCAAGCAAAATGTCATTTTATTACCAATTGATCTGGCAAGAAAACAAGTGAGCTAAAACCTTTTTTTACTTTTTTTTCTCACCCAAGATCAAGTAATGATTGGTTCCACTAAAGGCTTAGTAGAACAGCCCATCTGTGTGACTGCTGCAAAAGTGGGTGACAAACTCTACACCGGGGTAAGTGACCCTTTCTGTTGTTGTCACCCTGTGGCACCGCACCATCTGTTTGTTTAATTCCTCTGATGGGCTGACTTCTAATGATCCTATACTTTAAAGAAGTGGCTTCTGCAGCATGGGCTTTCAATCCAAAGTCCAGGTGGTGTGGGCTGAAAAAAGGAACTGTCCAGACTCTGGTGCTAGTGTCGGGTGGGTTTCCACAGTCCACGCTGAATGCTGGGGGTCAGAGGAGCAGCCAACCATCAAAGTCCGAGTGCAGCGTCTGTCCCATGTGAGCAGGAGGGAAAGGGAATCCCAGATCTGACTTTCATCCTTCAATTCCCATGCTCAATTATTTTTAACTTCCATGTTTCAGGATGGAAAAAAATTGCCAAAACACACAGAACAAGGCTAGTCCAGAGAATCGTTGAGGATGTGAGAAAAAGTTTAAACTTAAAGTTCTTATGGCCCTCAACCTTCTGGAGTTAGAGGAGGGGAGAGGGTGATTTGCAGACCGGAGGTTTGCTGGAGGCCTAACCCTGAAATTAGTAGGGACAGGTTTGTTATTTGGCTGAATCACCTGCCTGGTGCCTGCCTGAAGTCAGAGGAGACGGGCAGGGCCACCCTATGTATGGAATCAAAGGAAGAGCTAGTGGCTTCTGGTTCCTGGCCAGATTTCTGTCTGTTTCTGCTTTAAATAGGCTGTGTACACCCAAAGGCTGTGTGATGGACACATAGTTATTATTCAGGACATAAGACAAACTTTTGCCTGGCATCAGCTTACCATGTGGCCAAGGCCTGCCTCAGTCCCTGTATGGTGAGTGCTGTTGTGCCTGTTGTCCGTGTCTCCTGGGCTGAAGCCCCATGCCACAGCCCTGGGACAAGGGTGGGGGATTAATAACCTTAGGACCTTGCAGGACCCTGGGGTCCCAGCCTTTGGTTGCCTGTACTGCTCCTGGATGGAGAAATTCACCTGGGAGTCCCTCCAAGTCCTCTGTGGATTAGGGAAGTGCAAAGAGGTGGGTGAGGTAGCCAGGAGGCTACTCTACTCAGCCCTTTCCTTCAGGATGTTTTCTTTCTGCCCAGAGTGGTGGTGAACACACAGGCTGATATCATCCCTCTTTTGCAGGGTCTGTCCTGGCTGAGGCAGGTTTGCACCCTTCCTGGGTGCTCAGCACTTCGTGTGAAGGGAATCATTCAGGGCAGTCACAAGCCCCTACACCCGGGAGTCCACCCTGGAAGCCAGGGGCTGGCCCATGGCTTCACACACACGGCCAGTGGGACTAGGACTAAGTGAGCAGAGCCCAGTTCTTCTCGTTCCCAGTGTGAGCTGATGTACAGGCACCTCCCTGTAACTGGATCAAAAGGAGACTGTTTGGCAAATACAAATCAAAGCACAGTCTAGGACCCAGCCGATTAGAGAGAAGGCATGAATCAGAGAAGAGAAAAAATGGGAAGAGGTCAGAGATAAAGGCAAAGCATGGTTGATGAGAACTGTAGAAGTACGTGGGAGGGGTCAGTGTTCTGATTTATTGACTACCTTTCAACTCATTGTTTAGTGTCATGGGAACAAGGCGTTTATCAGACAAGATCAGAAGTTTAAAGGTGGCCAGCTTTATGGGGTTAATAACTCCATGTCCATGTTCCCTAAGTGAAGTGAATAGTTCTTTGTGCTGATAACATGCTGACGGTTTAACAGTGGTTTAGAAAAAGCACAGACCACATGTGAAGAAGTAACCACTTATCAGATGACTGTGAAGACAGAAATCAACAGAACCTGTAAACACACTATTTTCCTGGACCTAAATAAGTGCCTATTCAGTTGGTGACTGCTTTTTAAAACATTTATTTTTCTCTCTATAGGCTTAACATATGTAATGTAAGGAGCCGGGAATCTCTGCAGGTTAAACTGCTGAAAAGAAAGCTCTGATGAGCTATGGAGGAATGAGACAGAGTTCTTACACAGGGGTGGAGTGGGGGGCGCTTTCTGGCTTCATCGTGATTCACTTACTTGCCTTCGTGTGAGTCTCCTTATTTTCTGAAATAAAACCCATCCTAAAGGACAAGGATTGTTCAGTAAGGAAATTCAAGAGATTTTCATATAAGCTTGAAAGTAATCCAGAAAAGGAATTATAAAAATGCTTTGAACAATAGCTGTATTATTTAAGTCCACTTATTAGGTGGCTGCTTTGAAGAGACAAATGTTTATTGGGGTTTTTAAGTTCTTGTGCATTTGTTTATAGGAGAGAGATAAAGGAATTTCCATCACATATGGGCATATCTTGTCTTGACCAGCTAGTCCTCTTTCCTATGATGCTTCTTGGACTTGTGCAGAAAGCATTGCCCCTCCTTACCCCAGGGCCAAGGACCAGCTGACTTCTCACAGGGCGACTCACAAAACCATCTACCCAAAGCATCTCTACTTACCTGACCCGGGCACTGAAGTGCCTTGTCTTGTTCACCTCAGAATCCTCCAAGGGCCTGGAAATCACTAGAAATCAAGACAAGTCAGATAAAAGGATTTTGTGCTACTTCCAGGTGTCCAGGAGGTAAAGTTTGGATGCTGAAATGTCGAGATTTACAAGACGTTTCAGTGGCTTATGAGAACAACAGAACCATGTACTTGAAGTGGAAAATATAACAGAAAATCTGGAAAGCCACAACTTTCATACAGCTGTACAAATGACTAGATTATTGCTCTAACATCTATCTGAGGAAATAGGAGTTTTGCTGAAGGATAGGGACAACCAATGTGGACCCTGGCTGTCTTGGGAAATTGTAACACTTTTGGGGTGGCAACTGGGAAGAGAGAGGATGAGGACATGAGAAGGCAGGGTGTTAAATGGCAACATAAAACAAGGGAAGGCAGATTAGAGAGGTAGGCAGCTGTGGCAGACACAGCCAACCGTCTATTCTCCCTATTTCCCTCATAACAGCTCACATGTCCCTCAGAGTACCAATGTGCTCAGCTTAGAACACACAGCTTCCCTGACTCCCTTGCAGCTAGGGTTGACCGTGTGACAAAGGTCAGCCAATGAGATGCGCTTGAGTCACAGACTGAGGCTTCTGAGAATGCTTTTTGAAGGAGAAGTAGCTGACATGTGTTACTTGGCCCTTCTCCCTTCTCCCTGGGCAAAGAGCTGGAATGCAGAAGTAGGAACCATCTTTGCCCTTCTCCCTTCTCCCTGGGCAAAGAGCTGGAATGCAGAAGTAGGAACCATCTTAATGCCACAGGATAAATGCCACATGCTAAGTGTAACAGAAGAGAAATCTAGAACAAGCCTGGAAACTGATCACACTGCAGAGCTGCCATGCAGCCTTGAATGGCTTCCCCCAAAAAATCTTCTGTTATAGGAGAACAGTGAACCTCTATTCAGTTGAGCCATCATGCTCAGGCCTCAGTTTCATAGGGCCATCTGGACCAAGTCCTAATTTATGCTGTACTCCAATATATCAGACCCTGGACAGAAGGCTAAGAGGCCAGAGTTTCAGTCCTGGCTGTCCTTATTTATGAGTGTGTGACTTAGGCAAACCACCTAGGACCCCAAGCCTCAAATTGGGGGTAAACTAACTGCCAAAACAACATCTCACAGACTGTGTTGAAACTAAAATTATTTAAAAGTATTTGAAAAGTATTAACATTATTAGGAAGGTAAAGAAAGGGGTTAATTCAGTAAGGCCAGGCTTAAGAGAAGACATTAAGAAAATGTGGTGTTTGGAATTCAAAGTCTAGGAAAGGATGGCCGGGCATGGTGGCTCACACCTGTAATTGCAGCACTTTGGGAGGCCAAGGCAGGTGGATCACCTGAGGTCAAGAGTTCGAGACCAGCCTGGCCAACATGATGAAACCCCATTTCTACTAAAACTACAAAAATTAGCCAGTCGTGGTGGCACACGTCTGTGGTTCCAGCTACTCAGTATGATGAGGGCACAAGAATCACTTGAACCTGGGGGGCGGAGATTGCAGTGGGCCAAGATTGTACCACTGCACTTCCAGCCTGGGCAACAGAGTGAGACTCTGTCTCAAAAACAAACAAACAAACAAACAAACAAACAAAAAACAAGTCTAGGAAAGGAAACTTCATACATAGCACACCTGGAGATGATATGACAGTTGAGGCCAGGGAAGGAGCCAACATTAGCAATGGATTCCCACATATTTCCAGCGGGCAGGTGGGTCCAGCAGCAGATGTAGCCAGAGATCCTGGTACCCAAAGGCCCAGTGGGATTAGACTGTGCAGCCTATACAGACAAGATGATAGCACAGAGATCAAACTGCCCCACCACAAAACTTCCTCTCTGTACAGGTTGAAGGGAAAGAGAAATGTGAAACACTAAGTACTTAGCCCAGTGAGATTAAGTTCACCTGGTAGAGATTGTGTAAGCCCAATTGGAAATAGCAGCTCCTGGGACATTTGAGATCTATTATAGAAAATAAAGTTATATTTCTCTGTGTATTTAAACGTTGTAAATTTCAATGCCTTTGCCCATAGCTACAGAAAGCTTAATGTCAGTGGGCACAGGAAGGACAGACAGGGTCGGCCCTGGAACTAGATACCCCTGCTGAGCTCGGGCAGGTGCTAGGGATGCCTGAAGGTGAGGGAAAAAAAGCAAGTCATGCAGGTAAAACACAATAGCTAGAGACACGCAACAGGTGGTAGGTAGGTGTAAAGGTGTGTGTGGGATGGACCATAACATGTGAGGAGGTGGAGTGCAGCACAGGGAGGCCCAGCTGAGCTGAGCCCAGCAGAGATATTAGCAGATGGCTGTGGGGGAAGCTGGCCATACCCACAGAACCAGAGCACAGGGGAGGAGAGGCAGAATAGTGCCGGGGCCACAAAAAGGAAATGGCAAGAGAACACAGAATTATGGTCCAAAGGGGCAAGGGGACAGGGCAAACAATCATCGGCACTAGAGCGAGTCCCCGGGATGTGGCCTCCAGAAGAAGTGACAGCCTGCGTAGAATCAGACAGCGCATCCAGAGTGGGGGTTTCGTGAGCAACGCTTCATGTATCCTGTCTGAGGAGGGGGCTGGCTCCAGCACCTGGGGGAAGGCTCTTTCTGCATGCCTTCCAGAGGTTGTGCTAAGTGTGGTTGCTGGCGGGAGGTGGGGAGCAGGTAGGAAGATGTAGCAAATGGTCCAAACGGAGTGACAAGGTAGAATGGTACCCAGATAGAACTCTGCCAGGCGAGAAATGCCAAGAGAGCTACAAAAGCTGTGTCCTTGGCTGTGGGTTTGGGCCAATGAATTTCTCTCCCCAGCATGAGGACCTCGCTGCCTTTATGCAGGGAGTAATGGTAGACAGTGCCTAGTAGATTTGATATGTTGGTTTCTGGGGCTTTTCCAAGTACCCTAAAACCACACCATGAAAAGTGTAAGCCCTGGCCCCCTTCCCAGTGAGTAGTTACTCTCTGGAAGATTCTGGTGCGCTGCTCAGGGCATCGAACAAGCCCCCGGCTGACTTCTTGCTGTTATTTATCACAGAGGCAGATGGGTGGGGGTGCGCCTGCTACATAGAGGTCGTATGGATGCCGAGAGCGGCACATCTCTTTTTGGCAGCTTAAGCCAGGCCTGGATTAGCAAAGCGTCCCAATGGGAAATGCTTCCAGGAGAGAGGAAAATTGGTTTGTTTTTTTAGCACGGGGAGTAGCAGGGGAACATCAGTAGAGACCCTGGATATGCCATCTTGATAGACCAGCATGGCTTTTACTCATTTAAGAACCACTGACTTGTAAGAGCAGCTGGTCGTGACCCACTGTTCCAGCCCTCACCAGTACCAACATTGCTCCCTGAGCCTAGAAAACATGAAGGCTTTGTTCAGTGATTTTATGGCCTCAGGATGGCTTCACTCGTTGTTATGGACAGAATGTGTCCCCCAAAATTTTGTATGTTGAAGTCCTAATTTCCAGAACGTCAGGATGTGACCTTATTTGACAATAAGATCATTGCAGAGGTAATTAGTTAAGATGAAGTCATTAAGGCAGGCTCCAATCCAACATGACTGGTGTCCTTAAAAAAGTGGAGACTTAGACACAAAGTTATGCATAGAAGGAAGATGATGTCGTGAGATGCAGGGACGAGATGGCCATCTACAAGCCAGAAAGAAAAGACAGGGATAGATTCTCCCTCATAGCCTTCAGAAAGAAACAGCCCTGCCAATGCCTTGATCTCGAACTTCTCAACTCCAGAGCTGCAGGAAAATAAATTTCTATTGTATAAGCCACCTAGCTCGTGATACTTTGTTAAGGCAACCCTAACAAATGAATACACTCATTATTCGAAAAAAAAATACTTTTTCTTCTCTCATCTTTTCCTCTGATGTGCAATAATTAGGAAAGAGACAGTACAACAATTTTGAACATATGTATTTTTGATAGAAGTTTGAAAGCTGGGTATCCTCTAAAATCATATTTGTCCACAGCAAGATTGAAAATTATATAATGTGCCTCACTTTCACTCTTTAAGAGTATTTTTAGGTTCAGGTGCGGTGGCTCACGCCTGTAATCCCAGAATTTTGGGAGACTGAGGCGGGCAGATCACGAGGTCAGGAGATCAAGACCATCCTGGCTAACACAGTGAAACCCCATCTCTACTAAGAAATACAAAAAATTAGCCAGGCATGGTGGCAGGCGCCTGTAGTCCCAGCTACTCGGGAGGCTGAGGCAGGAGAATGGTGTGAACCCGGGAGGCGGAGCTTGCAGTGAGCTGAGATCCCACCACTGCACTCCTGCCTGGGCGACAGAGCAAGACTCCATCTCAAAAAAAAAAAAAAAAGTATTTTTAGATAGAGTTTATTTTCTCCAACTATGAGCTTTTTGCTAATCCTTAGAATTACTGCTGGGTGAGGGGAACTGTAAGGAAATGCCAGTGTATTTACTGAAAGTAAATGCTTGCAAGCTTAGGATCCTCTGGAGTGATTCCTCAGCCCGACCTGAGGCAGGCATATTAGCCTCACAAAAGTTTGCAAATTCAGCATAATGTGAAAGAAAAGGAGGGCTGGGATATTTATTTTTAAGTGAATCTTTTGATCTCCTGGAAACAAAGTGTTCACTTTCCTGAGCAGAATTAAGCTCTTGGTTGCCTTGAACCAGCAGCAGCCTCAGAATTTGCTCAGAGAGCATGAAGCTCAGTTGGGCTGGTGTGGGAGAGAAGTTTTCCTAAGAAGATTATTAACAGGAAATTATTCATCTGAGTTTCTGAATGGTCTTTCATTGCCAGGCCACAAAAATTCCTTATTTTTAAATAAACAATCATGTGGCTTATGCCTGTAATCCTAGCACTTTGGGAGGCCGAGGTGAGGTGGGTGGATCACCTGAGGTCGGGAGTTTGAGACCAGCCTGAGCAACATGGAGAAACTCCATCTCTACTAAAAATACAAAATTAGCCGGGTGTGGTGGCGCATGCCTGTAATCCCAGCTACTCGGGAGGCTGGGGCAGGAGAACTGCTTGAACCCAGGAGGCAGAGGTTGTAGTGAGCTGAGATCGTGCCATTGCACTCCAGCCTGGGTAACAAGAGTGAAACTTAGTCAAAAAAAGAAAGAGAAGAAAGAAAGAAAGTGAGAGAGAGGGAAAGAGAAAATGAGAGGGAGGGAGGGAAAGAAAGGAAAGAAAGAGAACTAGGAAATGCTCAGAAAAAACTGTCAGATGAATTCTGTATATAGACTTTCCAAAGCTAATTTGATGGGCTCAGCTTTGGGGCCACGATGTTCACCAACGTTGTGGATTCTCTGGGCCTATTGGGCTCTGAGAGATAGGCCCCAGCACAAGACTGGCACATAGTAGGCCCACAGGAAATATTTAAGGAGTGTGAATGGATAAATGGATTTGGATGCAACAAGTCTGAATTGTGGATGCAAATTTGATTAAATATATTCTTTATTTTTATGAGAGATAAGGTCACATGCATTAGAGACAGGTGTTGACATCTGGTAGTCACTGTGTGAACTTGGCAAAATTATTTCACCCCTTTGGGCTTCAGTTGGGGTGAAAGGCCACTGAACTGAAAGAAGAAGACATGGGCTCCAGCCCTGGGTTTGCCAGGTGCCTGCTCCTGGCTGGGCCTTTGCTGTCTCTAAGAATTTACTAGTCCAGAAAGGGGCAGTCTCTCTTCAGCCAGAAAGGATTTTTAAGATGTCAAAACACCATAATATACAGAAAACTAAAAATACTTACAACCTTCTTTACATTCTGCTTACATAATATCAAGAAGTAACTAAGTCCATGGGCAGTGGCTCACACCCATGTGATCCAGCACTTTGGGAGGCTGAGGCGGGAGGATCACTTGAGGCCAGGAGTTTGAGGCCAGTCCGGCCAACATGGTGAAACCCCACCACTACAAAAAATACAAAAAGTAGGCAAGCGTGGTATGCATGCCTCTAATCCCAGCTACTTGTGCGGCTGAGACAGGAAAACTGCTTGAGCCTGGGGGGCGGAGGTTGCAGTGAGCCAAGATCATGCTAATGCACTCCAGCCTGGGAGTGACTTTAACAGAGTGAGACTGTCTCTCCAAAAAAACCCAAAAGTAACATTAAGTATGGTCAAGAAGTACTGTGCTCTTTGACTATTTTATGTGCGTCATCAGAGGTTAGGACATAAGACCAAGGAGAGTCAGAGAGATGGGTAACTAAACAGCTCTACTTGATAAAGCCTGACCCCCAGTGATGTTTGATGACTGGTTGTTATTGTGTGTTCTTGAAATTTTACTCTGCATCTTTTGAATCTGGTCAGTTGCCTGGAGATGATTATAAAAGTTTTACTGGGCCAGGCGTGGTGGCTCGCGCATGTAATCCCAGCAGTTTGGGAGGCCAGGCAGGTGGATCACCTGAGGTCAGGAATTCGAGACCAGCCTGGCCAACATGGTGAAACCCCATCTCTTCTAAAAAAAAAAAAATACAAAAATTAGCTGGGCGTGGTGACGTGTGCCTGTAATCCCAGCTACTCGGGAGGCTGAGGCAAGAGAATTGCTTGAACCCAGAAGGCAGAGGTTGCAGTAAGCTGGGATGCGCCATTCCAGTCCAGCCCAGGGGACAGAGCAAGACTCCGTCTGAAAAAAAAAAAAACAGTTTTACTGAATTAGTATTATTAAATTGTTTCTTGTGAAGCTTGTACAAATTCTGTATTTCCTCCAGTAGGGGTTTAGTGCGTCAGTTTTCCTAGGACTGGAACTGCTATTGAACATTGATGTGATGTTGAATTTTTGATACTTTAATAAAGGAACTGCTGCGTTGGTTTTATAACGTACAGTTCTTTAATAATTAGCAAATATCCTTTTCTTATGTTAATTTAATAGTTATAATTTTTTTGGTTGTAAAAGATCTTTTTTTATTTTTTAATTTATTTTAGAGATGGATTCTCACTGTGTCACCTAGGCTGGAGTACAGTGGCGCTATCACAGCTCACTGCAGCCTTGAACTCCTGGGCTCAAGTGATTCTCCCACCTCAGCCTCCTGAGTAACTGGGACTACAGGCTTGTGCCACCACCCCTGGCTAATTTTTTTTTTTTTTTTTTAGAGATGGGCTCTCGCTATGTTGCTCAGGCTGGCCTCAAACTGCTGGGTTCAAGTAATCCTCCTGCCTTGGCCTCCCAAAGTGCTGGGAACACAGGCATGAGACACCATGCCAAGCCTAAAATGTCTTTTCATATCCTTCATCTAGTGGAGTATTATTCAATTTTAACATTTTATTTAATAAACATGTTATTTCCTAGGGCTGCTAAAACAAATTATTATAAAGCAACATAAATGAATGCTTAAAGCAACATAAATGAATTCTCTCACACTTTGGGACGTGTCAGCAGAGTTGTGCTCTGACAGCTCCGGGGGTGCATCCTTCCTCGCCTCTTCCAGCTTCCACTGGTTGCTAGGAATCCTTGCTGTTCCTGGGTCTATACACGCATCATTCCAGTCTCTGCCTCTGTCTTCACACAGCTTTTTCCCATGTGTCTCTGAGTCCAAATTCCCCTCCTCTTATAAGGACACCAGTCAGTTTCGGGTCCACCCTACTCCAGTATGACCCCTCTTAACTGGACTACATCTGCAGGGACCCATTTCCAAATAAGGTCCCATTCACAGAGATTGAGACTCCAGCTTACCTCGTAGTGGGGGCACTGTTCAGCCCACAGCAACACTTAAAAAGAAAATACAAACAGGACGTTCTGACAGAGAAGAAGCAAAAACCCACACCAATTCTCCTCTGGGATTGTATCACTGGCAGGTGACTGGTACAATTGCAGAGGAGAATCTTTGTAGGTTTGTTACCATCTGTTATATGAAGGTGCTGCAGAAAGCCGTGTCCTCCAAATTTTTAACTACTTGGATTTTAAAAACATGTACATTGGTTGTTAAGATTTCAGAACACTAGTTACTAAACACCAACTGGAACTACAGAAACCCTCTCTGAGCTTGGTAAATTAGGAAGGTGCTCTGGGTTTATTTCTCACCGTGGCACTGCTTAGCTACATGATGTAGAATGATCTGCTTAATTGATGTATCTGTTTTTGTTTCAAAATCTGTAACATGCAGGCCAGGCGCAGTGGCTCACGTCTGTAATCCCAGCACTTTGGGAGGCCAAGGAGGGCGGATCACGAGGTCAGGAGATCTAGACCATCCTGCCTAACATGGTGAAACCCTGTCTCTACTAAAAAATTCAAAAAATTAGCTGGGCGTGGTGGCAGGTGCCTGTAGTCCCAGCTACTCGGGAGGCTGAGGCAGGAGAATGGTGTGCACCTGGGAGGCAGAGCTTGGCAGTGAGCCGAGGTCGTGCCATTGCACTCCAGTCTGGGCGACAGAGCGAGACTCCGTCTCAAAAAAAAAAAAAAAAATCTGTAACATGCAAAGTATACCCATCTCTGAGGCTCCTGCCAATGCTAATAACCTAGGACTGCAAATGCCATAATAAGTTAAATCCATTTTAGGGGTACACAGTTCTTCCATGTTGTGTTTATAAATGCAAGCCTAGTCGTTTAGGTTAAAGTTCATTTATATTCAAATCATTGTAATCTGTGAACCCACGGTGGGTTCTGGGGAGGTCAAGAGCTCTGATGCATGCTGAGATGCTCAGGATATCAGTTCATAGTTTGTTGTCCCAGCAGACAGAGAGGATATTTTCAAAATATAAAAGGTTCATTGAAGCTGGAAGTGGAACTAGTAATTCATCTATAGAGTTTTCATTTTCAAAAACCTTTATAAACAAGAAATTTGGTGGAACCTGGGTTAAGCGATTCTGGAACCCCAAACACAAGGGTCACGTGCAGAAGCAGAGCTATTTGGATCAAAATTCAGCCTCTCCCTACAGAGTCAAACGTTCCTCTTCAAAGCTCCGTCTCATGTGTGCCCCTGCTCTTGTGCATGTCCTTATGAGACAGCTCTCAAGCTTTATTAAGCACACAGGACTGCAACTAATGTGGGATTATTTGTGAAACTGCAGCGTATTTAAGTTAAAGAGCCAAGAATGTTAGTATTATATAATGAAGTGAACCCATGAATTCTGGGTTTTCTAACTTCATTAGTGATGGACACCAGGATTCACTTCTTTGATGAATGTCTGCCTTGTTTTTAACATTAAAACCAGTAAAGCTTACCTATTTCATATAATCGTAAAGGAGAATATTTTAAAAATTAAGCCTGGCTGGCCACTGTGGCTCACGCCTGTAACCCCAGCACTTTGGGATTACAGGTGGGCAAATCACCTGAGGTCAGGAGTTCGAGACCAGCTTGGCCAACAAGGTGAAACCCCGTCTCTACTAAAAATACAAAAATTAGCCAGGCATGGTAGCGAGCACCTGTAATCCCAGCTATTCAGGAGGCTGAGGCAGGAGAATTGCTTGAACCCAGGAGGCAGAAGTTGCAATGAGCAAGATCATACCACTGCACTCCAGCTTCGGTGGCAGAGTGAGACTCTGGCTCAAAAAAAAAAAAAAGAAAAGAAATTAGGCTCTACATGGTGGTTCAAGCCTGTAATTCCAACACTTTAGGACGTCAAGGTGGGAGGATCACTTGGGATGAGGAGTTCCAGACCAGCCTGGGCAACATAGTGAGACCCAGATAATTAATTAATTAACCCTACAAATAATTAATTAATTAATTAACATACTGAGTGCTCTGAGGAATTCTAGTGAAGGTCACTTGTTGACGTTGGGCCTTGCTAATGCGTTTCAGTCTTCTGCCTTTTCCTTCTTCCTTCCTACCTGCTGTGCCTGACAGGGTCCTACTTACTCCTCAAAGCCTTCCTTGACTCCTCCAACTGAGCTCTAATCCTTCTCTCTCCTATGATCCCAAAACCTTCTGCATATTCCTCTGTTATAGAGCTTATCCAGATAACAATCACTAGGGCAGTCCCTGTGATAACATGAGTACTTCATGAGGGAAGGGCACGAGTCATGTTCATCCTTGCAGCCCAGCGCCTGCCACGCAGGGGGTATGGAATGGTTGTTAGTTAAGTAACAAATGGGGCTACCCATAAACATTGCTGCATTATAGCTAGGGAGCCTCCCGTGGCTAAGAAAGATCGAGAGCTATCATTAAGTGAACATTGTTATTTTTTCTAATTCATGCATCACTTCAAGGGTAATAATGTGCTGTCTCAGAGCAGGCTAACCATTACTTTAGGCCAGTCTGGTATTCTCCTTTTCTTCACTGCTGCCATTTAACTGGGCTTGCAAATGGAGTCAGGTCTTCATGTTGCTGTTTACTCACCTCAGTAGGGCCTCTCAGATGAACCTGGAAGTAGACTGCACAGTCTACTTTTTCCTTTTTTCCAGAAACAATCCATCAAGCTTTCAATAATTGTGGTTTACAGTCCTGATATTAGAGCAATCTTGGACAGTATTAATCGTTTGTAGGGAAAGGTTTTTTTTTCAGCTTTTTAATGCTAAAAATAGGATAGAGGGTTCTCATGTATCCTTCTTCCAGTGCCCCTCCTCCCCTGCCAATATTAACATCTGACATAACCACAGTGCACTGATTAAAACCAGGATATTAACATCCATACAAAGACTACCTACTAGTCTACAGGCCTTATTCAGAATCTGCTGATTTTCCCACGTACATCCTTTTGCTGGTTCAGGTTACAGTCCAGGATCCCACATTCCAGTCAGTTGTCAAACTAAACTGTTTTCTCCAAATGTTACAGTTCTTTAGTTTTTCTTTGTCTTTCGTGACCTTGAGACTTTTGAAGAGCACCAGCCCATTTCTCCTCCCTCAGTTTTGGTTTGTCTGATGTTTTCTCCTGTTAGATTGAGGTTATGCATTTGGGGGCAGAAATATCACAGAACAGATGCTGCACCTTCCCAGTGCATGGGAAATGTTTTTCCTTGACTTTTTTGTGTGTATATTGAAGCTTATCTTTAAGAGGTAATTACTACTCTTCAACAACCTTTTTCTCCTCCCCCTTTCCTCTTCCTCATCCTTCTTTGTCTTCCTTTTCCTTCATTCTCCTCCCTTCTCCTTCTCCTTCTTTTTCTCCTTATCCTTCTCCTGGAGTTTTATATTCTTTTTCTTTCTCAGGCATTTGGTAGGTCACTCAAAAGGCTGAGGCATTTGGAATCATAATTCATGGGCCAGGATTCCCTTGGAAGAGTGTTTCCCTTCCCCTGGGGAGCCCGAGGAAAGACTGGGCTGGTCATCCTCATGTCAGTCAGGGCCTTCTCCTTTCTTGCAGGGCTGAAGCAGCTCTCCGTCCATGCCTGGCCTCTCACTGGTTACAAACTGCTTCGGAGGTTGGGTTCACACAGAAGCTGACCCTGAGACAATGGCTTGAGTCCAAGTTGTTTCTTTAGGAGGTGATCCCAGGAAGCACCTGCCGGGCAGCAGGCAAGAGGCAGGAAGGGAGGGAAGGCTGGTGCCTCATCTTCAGTCTCCATCCACCACTGGGTGAGGGTGCTCCCCAGGGCATTCCTTTTCTGGCATTTTGGCCTGGTCCAAACCAGAGAAAGCCTGCAGACAAGGAGTCAGTGGGCAGGAAGCAGGAAGTCTAGACGGAAGCCCCTGGTGTTTAAGGCAACTGCAAGTGCCCAGAAATATGGGAGGGACACCTACATTGCCCCTTACCCCTTTCTCATTTTACTTCTCCCATTTTTCCCCAATATTAAAGTAAAAATCCTAAGTAGTACCTGGAGCAGGGTTGCAAGGGGAAGGCATTAGAATAGAGGTTTTGTGTTGATAAAAATCCGCAGCTGCTGGCAGCGCTCTCATTCCTATGTTCTTTTATATTTTGGATAAATTGATAGTTACTCCTATTTTTGCAAAGATGAGTGACCGAAAGCAGAAAAGAAAAATGTGTTTTCTAACTTAAAAAGTTGCTCCTTTCCAAGTAGAAGTCTTTTTTTCCCAGGCTTTCCGACTCTGCTGCCAGTTATGGAGAGAGACGAGTGACCTGAGCTCTGGGGGACGTCCTGATACCACCCACAGGGAACCCGAAACGTCCTCCAAGGAAACCACAGAACATCTAACAGTGGGGGCTGAGCCCTTTTCAGAAACTGTCTGGCTACTTGATGCCATGTCTTGCTATAGATAGTCCCAGAGGTTCTGAGATGTGACCTCTAAGACTAGAAGAAAGGGCCTACTTGGAGGAACATGTAACACTTTCTCTCTGGCCAGATGACCTTAGCCAAGTTATTCTTCTAATGTCCTCATCTGCAAAATGGGAAAAAGAACACCTATCTCATGTGGTTGCCCTGAAACCACAAGGCATATGATGAGAGGTCCCAGGTGAGAAAGGCCGCCCGGGGTTGGCCAGAAAAACTCAAAGCACGTAGAGTGGGGAGAACAGAGAGCCTCCCACCACACCCCTGACTGTGAATGTTCATAAGCTGAATATGCACTAACTCAGTGGCCCCATTGTGATCCCACTTCTCAGAGCAGAAACTCAGTTCCCAAAGATGCTAAGCCCCTGCCTCTTGGGATGTAATTGTAGGTGGGCGAGTCAGGACTTGGATCCAGTCTGTCCAATGCTGTGATCCACTCTCCCACATGCCTCCTGTACGTCACAAACGTCACACCGAAGGGCGAGAGCGGGTACTCATCTTCCCCTGCCCCACCTTCCCACATCAAGATGGATAATGAAAGAGCACTTGTAAACTCTTTTCCATGCCCAAGAGACAAGATGAGCGAATGAAACTAACATCACTCAGCACCTTCTGTGTTCCAGGAACTAGGCCAGTTGCTACCCAAAAAGTTTCCTGTTTAAGAAGTGTTGGAGGATGGCAAAACCCAGCTCTCCTTCCTGGTTGTCGCACAGCGTACACAATGCACAAGCACTGGCCCAGACAAACTTTGATCAGGCACCGCTGAGCAGCTCTTGGAAGCTCTTTGGTGCCTGCAAGTTGCTGCCATTGTGCCCCTCACTCAGCTCCGTCCGGGTTGCAGCACACCAGCCCCTCTGCAGCAGCCACCGAGAGAGGATCCCACCTTTCAGACTTTGGCCAGTGTGGCGTAGTTGGTGTTTTCTTGACCAGGGTCGGAAGAGGCAGAGACTAGGGTTCCAGGTTCTAGTGACAGCCTCGTGCAGTACGGGATGCTGAGCAAATCCTTGCACCCTCCTGGCCATCCACCTCCTTGCCTTTGTCTTCCAGTTTCTGCTCAGAGCTTTCCCCTTGGCCTAAGATGCTGCCCACTTTCCAATAAATCCTTCATTCCTTCCAAATTTGGATGAATATTTTATTAGACCTATGATCAAATGGAGGGTGAGGACACAGAGGTCCCTTGGGTAGTGATAAGGTGGGAGGCAGGTAGAGGAAAGGGACGTTGTGAATATAGTTAGAATGAGCTGGTACACTATTTCTGAAGTGGGCAAGTCAAAGGAGACTGTCGTAGCCACCTTCTTTTCAACCTCCTGGCAATACTGACATCACTTTGTAATTTAGGTGCTGGGGGTGTCAGAAAGAGACAGTGTGAAAGGCACTTGATTAAAATGTGTAAATCCTACTGCCCTGAAAGAATCTGATTTTTTACAACAGCCACAAAATACCAAGTAGACAGAGGCAAAGATCTAACTTCATTTTTCTATTGAAGGTATTAATTAGGGCTGTTACTAACAGTGGTGGCATTGTGAAAGAGTCAGAGGATTCCAGCCAAACAGGACTTTTCAGGGGCTTTGAACAAGGTTTAAAGTATGTCCCTGCAGGGGAAAGGAAGCTGTCTGTAGCATCCCTACCAGCACGTTCCTCTGATTGTTCTCAGTTCATGTGAGTCCACAGAGGACATAAACCGAGTGAGCTGGTAACAGATATAATGAAAGTACTCCAGGCCTCAGTAAGAAGAGTCAGAGGGGTGGCATTGGTGCCTGAATAACAGCATTTGTGTAGCTAGATTAGAACAAAGCAGGGACTGGGGAACTCTTCCTGCAATTCTCAACTTACAGTTTGGGGAATGAAGGTATTAGTATCAGAGGTGAGGCTAAGGCAGTGGAAACATAGCTCAGGTGGAGAGAATTGTGCATGATCAATAAATAGAGAACAGCTAATTTTCAAATTGGTGATGCTGCTAGGAGGGCGTGAAGGAGACTAAGACAGGAAAAACATCCTTGTGGACAGCATTGGCCAAGACTTCACGGCGGAGACAGAGCACGGCTGGGGCTTGGAGGAGAGAGAGCTGTATGCTGATGGAGGGAAGGAGCCTATCCCATATGTGAGAAAGAAGGGGGACAAGCACTCCCGACCAAGTCAACAGGCATAGACTGCGGGGGCCAATCTGTCTGCAGCTGAATGTGGTGGGGAGTGGCAGACACTTGGACTGAACAGGTAGCACAAGGTCCCTCTCTGGAGAGCTTTGGCAGCCAGGAAGAATTTGGATTTGGGAATCTTTGCTGATTAAGCAGGAGGGGAGGATGATACACAGGAGAAATGGTACTTTAGGCAGCACCTGTCCACTTTCTATTTAGGATAGAGGGAGTCTCAGTCAACAGACTTTGAGTATCTTGATCCCATTGGCAAAGGCAGCCTAATTCATAGATCAGTTTCAGGGATTGAAGCCAATTAAATCCGGGCACTCCAGCTCCACTGACAAGGCTGTTCCCATTGTGAAAGGGAGGTCAGACTCTGTAAGCCAGATACAGTTAGTCCTCCAATTCCAACTCCTCTCCCTGCGGCCAGGCCAGCTCACCTAGTACCCTTGTGATCATTAGCTGCTTCCATGCAGGCAGGCCTGCAAGAAATTCGTTGGCTTTCATTTAAAGATAGGAATTGGTAACTAAAATTGCTAGGGCGATACATAACTAAGTACTCTATAATCTTATCTACATAGATAAGCAATAATACATAAACCTGTATGATAATTAACACAGAGGAAAGTAGGCTATAAATACCCTCTAAAATGTTCTTTTACAGGGTACTAAGGAAATGGAAATGCACAGCAATTTTAAAAAATGCCAATACTTCTCTTACTTGTCACAGGTTAGAGATATGTGAATGCCATGATTATGTTATACATTTAATTAGTATATACCTTTGTGTCTAAAGCATTTTCCATCGTGGTCAGCTGTGCTTCCTGCAGTCTCAAATGCCTTCTACACACTACGGAATATCCTATCTCCCAGATGGACTGAGATTTCTTTACCACCGCCTCCGCCCCCGCCCCACCCCTCCCCCGCCAATTTTGAACATTTTACAAGCTCCAGTCTTTTAAAAAATCTCATTCAGACATGATTTTTTTTTCCTAGAAAAACTATGCCTTTCACTTGGAAATAAAGAGAAGAAAACATCTTGGCGAGTCTTGAAATATGTCAATAAATTCATTGCCCAATAGGCCTCTGGATGAGTTTATTATTTTCCACTGCCCATAACTCCAAGCATGCATTGGATGGAAGATGATATCTGATTGTTCAGATAATTTTTTTCTTACCATCAAGAATGGAATGCTTTTTCCACTTATAATTAAAATTGTTTCAAGAAGACTACTCTGATTAATTGGCCTGGTGGTATGTGTGATGCATGTCTCGTACTTTAGGCAGAACAGGATGCAGAGAAGGTGAAAAGGAGATAGAATGATGACTGTATTGAGTAACTGGGCCATGACAGTGAGTGTAGTCTGCTTTGCTAAATGTAAGTTTCTGTAATTTAGCTTGTAGGTGACTGGTAAATAGGGGCAGAATGTCACTATCATGTGAAAGTTGTGCTGATTCATAGCAATTTCTGCCCTACATGTTAATGCTGGCCAAGCTTGTCTATCCACTCTCTTCTGTGTGCTCCCTTCTCTGTTGGAAGTGGTGATTGCTCGGTGCTCTCAATCTGGGAGCATTTTGCCCTTGTCTTCATATCTCAGCAGTGTCAACTCTCAAGCTGTTAAGCCCCTTCCAGGAAGCCACCCACACCTTTTAAAAAAACTTGTAGTAAATATACAGAACAAAATGTACCATCTTAACCATGTTTAAGTCTATTAAGTACATTTATATTGCTGTGCAACCAACACCACCATCCATCTCCAGAGCTGAAACTGAAACCCTGTACCCATTAAACATTAACTCCCCATTCCCTCCACACCCCTAGCCCCTGGCAGACACCATTCTACTTTCCTTTTCTGAGCTTGACCGCTCTAGATACCTCATATCAGTGGAATCGTACGGGATTGGTCTTTTTGTGATTGGTTCATTTCATTTAGCGTAAGGTCCTCAAGGTTCATCCATGTTGCAGCATGTGTCTGAATCTCCTTCCTTTTAAGGCTAATATTCTATTGTATGTATACACCACATTTTTTAAATCCATTCATCCACCACTGGACACCTGGGTTGTTTCTGTCTTTTGGCTTTTGTGAATAATGCTGCCATGACTATGTTGCGTACGAATATCTGTTAAAGATCCTGCTTTCAGTTCTTTTCCGCATACACCCAGCGGTAAAATTGTTGAATCATATCGTTTCCCATATTTTTAAAAGACATTCCTGCACAGCATTTGCAGTTGTAGTTCCTTGCTAGGAATCTAATGTGCCTTTTCAACTGCCTATGTCTTTTGATTACGATCGTTACTATTGTTAGGGCTCTGGTGATGAAGTCCTCAGGGTTCAAGGGGTCTCAGTCCTACTTTCATGAGCCCCGTTGTCTTTTGTGCACAATTTCACAGAACACAAGGCTTTTTTGTTTTTTTATTTTTTTTTCCTGAAATGCATACATCCCATCAGAGCAGAAATGGCCATAGGGTTGGAATAAATAGGCTGGGGTATAACCCTGTGCTGTATTACCTAATTACCTCAGAAAAATGAAACCATCTCAGTTTTCTGCTCCTTAACACTGCCTCCCAGGGTCCCTGCAGGAGTTTCTGACCTGAAGCATCAAACACAAGCCCTTGGTGTACACATAACCAGTGTGATACGTTAGGAGTTTAATATGGTTGACCAGAGGCTTTTAGTCAGAGGGAGAACTTGGTTGAAGAGTTGAGAATCTCTGCAAGCAACTGGCTCAGTCTTTTTCTTATGCCTACAACTGTTGGCATTTTACACAAGGCTTAATGGACCAAACACATCAGACAAGTAAAACACCTAAACAGGAGCATTCTGTCCTAGCAATGAGTGTGTGTCCAGAGAGATCTGGAAAGCTTGAGGAAGGCAGGGAGGGCTAGAACAAGGGAAGTAAGGACACAGGAGCTGCTGTTCATTTTGGTAGAGCGGCTTGTTTATTATTCATGGTTTCCATGAATGTTTATACCAGGAAACGCTCTCCTATGCATGCCACATGAGAGCAGGGCTCTGTGACTCAGGGTTGGTGACTGGGCTTGGAGGAATGTAGGCTCCGTCCACAAACAAAGGAGAATGAGGATTTGAATGTCACGGTAAACTTATTTGTGACTAAGGAGGTAGTGGGCAAAAGGGGGGCAGGAAGAAGCCATGGGGCAGATGAAAGAGGCGTCCTGTCTGCCCCCTGCCTGTTGCCATCACACTGGGTCGTTTTCCACATTGCTGATCACTGCAGTGTGTTCCAGTGATGGGCTTTATCTCATTAGTGAGTCCTGAAATGAATTTAGCAAATTTCCAGCAGAATTAAATACAACAACCCAAGAGAGAAGAGAGAACACCGAACACACCCCATGAAGTAAAGGTTGGCATCGTTTGTCATTCTCTTTATGTTCTCATATGTGAGATCGTGGGGGTGAAATACACATCTCCCTGTGGGCTGTGGTCGGAAGTTTGAAAAACACCCTGGCATTTTGCCTGTCTTCTGTTCCTGGACCTTCCCTTTCTGTTGGTGAGAATTTTGTGTCCAAATCTGGCCAAGGGTGGACTCTGAAGAGACAATCCCTGGTTGACTCTAGTGTTCGTTAGAGGAGTTCTGCTGCCATTTTTCAGGAATCAGAGGTGCCCTGAGGCCACCTAACACTCCTAGATCTTCTGTCACTGTGGTGTAGTGCAGCGTCCTGAATTTGGAGCTAAAAGCTTGGATTTGAATCACTGGAAATGGCTGATGGGGGCGGGAAAGCTCCCACCCATGTGGGGAAGAACCCAGAGGGAGAGCGGCTCGTACAAAGGCCCTGCGGGGCGGATAGAGCTGGAGAGCTGCGGGTCAGGTTGTCACGGGCCTTGCATGACATGCAAAGAAACTTGAACTTGGTTGTGTGGGTGCCGAGGCCTGACAGGAGTTGAGGGTGTTTCAGAAAGAGCTCCTGGGCAGCAGGAGGTGGTTGGGGAGGAACACAGAGATGGGAAGGCCTGCATCCAGGGGCTGTCGGGGAGGGAGAGAGCTGCTGTGCCACAGGGTGGCTGTGGGGAGGGAAGGGAGAGTGTGGGGCATGGGAGAGTCGGGGAACTGTCCCACGGAAAGCTGGTATCTGCCTGACTGGTGGCCAGGTGTGCAGCCTGGAGGAGACGGAGCTGGGCAATGCTGAGATTCTTAGGTGGACTGATGGGGGACAGTCACATTAGAACATGGTGGGCCAGACCCTCTGTCCTGAGACACATTGGCTCTACAGTGCCCGTCTCCCGTGCTCTCCTCCCACAGCCTCCACTTCTCCAAACACCCTGGGTTTCTCCCTGCCCAGCACCAGTGCACCCACCGCATGTCCTCAGTGCTCTCAAGTGGCATCACTGCTGCACAGCTCCTGCCAGTCCCCTAGAGAGCAGCCTGCAGCCTCAGTGGCATGGCAGTGCATCTCAGCACTGGGAGTTCCAATCCTATGAGATGTCACCGACTGGCATGGGTGCCCTCTGGGGAGACCTGGTTCAGGCAGGACCTCCTTTTTAAGGCTGTTTCTAACTTCCCATCCATCCTGAATTAGTCAGTGTTCTCCAGAGAAATAAAACCTATAGGATGTATAGAGAGATAAATATTGACTGATTTTTTTTTTAAGGAGTTGCACACAAATTTGAGGGCTGGCAAGTCCAAAATTTGTAAGTAGGCCAGTAGGCTGGAGACTCAGGTAAAAGTTGATGTTGAAGTCTTGGGTCCAGAATCCACAGGGCAAGGCAGGCCACAGCAGGCTGGGGATTCAGGCAGGCTTTTGTGTTGCAGTCTTGAGGCCGAAGTCCTTCTTCCTCAGGGAACCCACATCTTCTCTCCTATGACTGTCCCCTGATTGGACAAGGCCCACCCACATGGCAGAGGACTCTCTCCTTTACTCAAGTCTAGTGACTTAGCTGTTAGTATCACCTAAAAATACCTTCACAGCCACACGGAGACTGCTGTTTAGATGTGTTTGCTGTCTAGATGCTGTTTGACTGGGCGCCATGGCCCAGCCAAATAGATGCATAAAGTTAGGCATTACAAAACCCCCACTAAAGAGTTGACAAGTCCCTGTCTGGGGTCTTTGCATATTTTAATCCATTCCTACAGGAATCCTGTGAAGATTCATAATCCTCATAATTTTACAGATGATAACATTGAGATTCACACAGATTAAGAGGCTTGCCCCAAATCACACAATTCTGGAGACAGAATCCAGGAGATGGCCCTCAGACCCAGATGCTTCCTCCCGCAGTGCTGAGCTATCTGTGCTGTGATTGTGGGCATGCGTCCTTCAGCATTCAGGTTACATCAGGACTTTGAAAGACAGGCAGATCTTGGTCTGAATCCTTGTTCTGTCAAACACATGGGGCTGAGGACCCAGAACCATTTGTTTAACTCCTGGCTCAGTTTCCCCATTTGTAAAATGAAAATAATGATAAACTCTCCCTGGTTTTAATGATGAAGTGAAATATGCAACACAGTGCCTGGCTGTTAGTAACCATGCACTAGAGAATAATAATGGCTGTAATATTGAATGTTTCATCATTTACAACCAACTTATTTGACAGAGAATGAAAATACCCAGTTATATACATGAAAGTCCTGTCTCTGTCAGGGTTTTGTAATAAACATTTCAAATTATGAATAGATGTCCATTACTGAAGTTTTTTTTCCTTTTTTTTTAAGAGTGTTGGGTCTGGAACTCAACTGTCCAAGTTCAAACACCAGCTGTGGGTACATCACCAACCTACCAGAGAGGGCTCAGCTTCCTTATCTGTAAAATGGTAATATTAGCAGTTCCTACCATTTAGGGTTATTGTGAGGATTAAATGAGTAAAACATGTAAAATGCTTGGAACAGAACCTGGCACATACTAGGTATTTAATAGACTTTACCATTTTTACCACTGCATAGCCTTTAACAGTACTAAGCAGTATAGATGCTTGATTAATTTAGCTAACACTAGTGAATTGATATTGCCCAGGATGAGGGCTGCAAAGGGAGAGAAAGGCATAAAGCTGTGAAGATGTGGTTCAGTTCTCAGGGAATGCCTGGTTTTCTAAAGGCGGCAGGGCCTTCCAGGAGCAGCAGACACAGGCGGAGTGTGATACGTGAACACACTGAACAGTCTTAGTCTGTTCAGGCTGCTGTAACAAAATACCTTAGACTCAGTAATTTATGGACAGCAGATATTTATTTTCCCACAGTTTTAGAGGCTGGGAAGTCCAAGATCAAGGCCCCTGTAGATTCAGTGTCTGGTGAAGACCCTTTTGCATGGATAATGCCTTGTATGTGCCCTCACTTTGTGGGAGGGGCACGGGGACTCCCTCTGCCCCTTTTATAAGGGCACTCCTCCCATTCATGAGGGTGGACACAAGCTTTCTGACTCTAGCACAAGGCACAGCCCCAAACAAGGCACAGGCCAGGTGCCATGGGACTCAGTGGTTCCTGCTAAAGGACATGGCCACTTTCCTCTGTGCCTACTTCACAGCTCTGTCTGACACCCATCCTGTCACATTGTGTGTAATGACCTCCTCTTCCGCCTCTTTGATAAGCTCCACCAGGGAGGTCCTCCCCAGTGAGGCCTTGCACAGCGGGTGCTCTATGCCAGTGAGGGAATAAAATCATGAAAGCATTCCAGCCCCACAGCTCCCACATCCCCGTCTGTGTGACCAGTGCCTCCAATCACAGCAAAATGATGTCCATGGCCTTTTCAAAGTCCTGCTGTGGAAGATGTCTCTCTCTGTCACTCACCATCACCCGTTCTTCAAATATGAGCTGCTCATTCATCAGGCTTGTGTTGGATGATCACTCTGAGCAAGGCGCCAGAGACAAAATGCAGAGCCACTCCAAGTCCTTGTCATGGAGGAATTGACAGGTCTTGAAGCAGCTTTCTCTCTCTCTCTCTCTCTTCCTCTCCTCCCTCAAATGTTCAGAACTCAAATGATGATTATTTCTTTTCTTTCTCACTTTTACATTTTACATTGAGACTTTCACCTCCATGTAACCTTTAAGTACACCCAATACACAGCATAGCTGAATGTGACAAAGGTCAACATGCAAAACAAAAGCAGTGTTGTGCGTGTGTGTGAGAAAAATGTCTATGTTACATCTGTGCTCATGTCTACTTAGGACCTCCGAGTTGGGACTTGGGCATCCTCTGTGGATGGTGTCTCTTTACTCTGATTTTATCATCTGCATCTCCCCATCATAAACATTACGTCCACATACAGCCACATTAGCTGCCTGGCAAAGGAGCTGTCATGCTGGCCTGTCTCATGTATGTTTAGGGTTTCCAATAGGCCCTGGTGGTCCTGGCACCTCTGATGTGGGTGCCCCATTTTCCACCTGCAGTCCTGTCTTTGGGCTGTGTGGCCCACATGGCTGGCCTTCACTCTGTGCACTTCCTCCTCACTGCCACCAGCACACTCTTCTCACACTCCATTTCATTGCCTAAAAAGGAACTTGTTTTTGTCAGGTAGACAAGGAATAAATAATAGAGCTAGGGTTCTGCTAGTACATGACAGAGAAGTGAAGACATTGACAATTTAGGACTCAGCATGCGTAAAGTACACCCTTCAGATGACAAAATTAGTGAAGGCAGCCAAGGCCACTTTCAACAGAGGACACATGGTAGAATGATCCACGGTACGCTGCAAGGAAAACTGTAGGTCTAGGGTAAAATAATCACAGATCCCCTACCCATGTCAATTGCAATTCCATTTATCTCTGAAGTCATATGTATGAAGAGCACATACTTTATGTGGATCTACACAGGAGAACAGAGTCTAAAAGAGGAGGTCATTTTGAAATATTCATGGAGATTGATGACCACTAAAAATTACTGGGAAGTGGGCTGGTGAGGTATAGTGAGAGAGTGGAGTTTGGAATTCATCCCTTGGGGTTGGAATCCTAGCCCAGCCACTTCTAACCATATGACTGAGCTGCTTAGTGGAAATAAATATCCACCCTTTATCAAACAAGTATTATCTTATGAAGACATTTATGTATGTTCTCACGTAATGTTCACATCAACTCTGAGCGGTGGGAACTATTGTTATCCCTATTTTTATGATTAGAAAACTGAGGCTAAGACAATACCAAGTTTTAGTGAAGGTGGGGGACCATGTAGAACTCTCTTCTACCGCTTGTGGGAGTGTAAACTGATACAAGCATTTTGAAAAAAAAAGCCTGGCCGTAGCTACAGAAGGTAAACATACGCACACCTGATAGTCCGGCAGTACCACTCCTGGGTAAATACCCAACAAGAGTGTGATTTTTTTTCCACTAAAAGCATGTTCATGTCCTGGCCACATAGTAACCAAAAGTAAAACAATCTAATTGTCCATCAACAATAGAATAGGACATAGTATATTCAAACAGCAGAATACTACACAGCAATGAAAAAAATGAACAAGTGTTACACAGAGCAACATGGATGAATCTCAGACATACTGTTAAGGAAGTCAGACACAAAAGTATACATCCTGCATGACTCCATTTATATGAAGTTCAAAAACAGAAGTAATTTATGGCAATAAACGTTAATGTTTACCTTTGGGGTACTGGGCATTGCTAACGGTGGGGGAGGGGCACATAAGGGAGTCTTTTGAGGCACTAGAAATTTTCAGTATTTTCATGTTGTATTAGTTTTCTATGATGTGGAACAAAGCACCACAGTGTGTTAAAAACTATGCACATTTATTTTCACACTTCTAAGCGAGTTTCCAGGGGTGAGGAGTCTGGGCACAGCTTAGCTGGCTCCTCAGCTCAGGGCCTCATGAGGCTGCTGCCACAGTTGGGCTGGGCTGTGTTCTCATTGAGAAGCTTGACTGGGGGAGAATTTGCTCCCAAGCTCATTCTTAGTGTCGACAGAATTCACTTCTTTGGAGCTGTGTGACTGATAGACCAGTTTTGTTTGTTTGTTTTGAGACAGAGTTTTGCTCTTGTTGCCCAGGCTGGAGTGCAATGGCGTGATCTTGGCTCAGGGCAAACTCCAACTCCCAGGTTCAAGTGATTCTCATGCCTCAGCCTCCCTTGTAGCTGGGATTACAGGTGTGTGCCACCATGCCCGGCTGGTTTTTGTGTTTTTACTAGAGCCAGGGTTTCACCATGTTGGCTAGGCTGGGCTCAAACTCCTAATCCACCTGCCTCAGCCTCCCAAAGTGCTGGGATTACAGGCGTGAGCCACCTTGCCCATTTGGTTATTATTATTTCTATATTACAGATGAAGAAACTAAGGTTCCAAGCAGTTTGCCCAAAGCACCCAGCTAGTGAAAGATGAAAGGGGGATTCTATGAAAGGTCTATGTGCCTCTGTGGTGCTCCATCCCCAGTGACAGAGATCTGTCACGGAAGAACTTTAGGGCCTACTGTGTAATGATGGAGTCCAAGTGATAAAACAAAAATTGACAGATGAAGCTATCAATCATGAAAATTTAATAAAGAAGACAGGTTTTTCAGGAGTTACTCAATTAAAGCAAAGAGAATACTGCTTGTGGAGGATGGCTCTGGTAAAGTGGTCTGCATCAGTGCTAGTCCACACACACTCTCAGTGCCTAGATTCATTATTTAAAGTGGGACTGATGGGCAGTGGGATGGAGTGGAAGCTTACAGGGCTTTCAGAACCAAGCCAGAGTCAGTGAGTGGCAGAGACAGCTCCTTACCGCAAAATCCCAATGGCTTTGTGCAGATTCTGGCCTGCAGATTAGAAAATGGGACATTTTTAAAAACTGTGGTAAAATACACATAAGACTTACCATTTTAACAATTTTAAGTGTGCAATTCAGTACATTAAGTACATTCATATTGTTATGCAGCCGTCACCATCATCCATCCACAGAACATTTCTCATCTTGCAAAACTGACATTCTGTCCCCATTAAGCAGTAACTCCCCACTTTCCCACTGCAGCCTCTGGCAATCACCATTCTACTTTCTGTCTGTGAATTTGCCTATTCCAGGCACCTCATATAAGTGAAATCCTACAGTATCTGTCCTTTTGTGATGGGCTTATGCATTTAATGTAATGTCCTCAGGGTCCACCTGTGTTGCAGCGTGTGTCGGAATTTTGTTCCTCTTTAAGGCTGAGTGATATTCCATTGTATGTATTTACTACATCTTGTTTATTCATCCATCCATTGATGAATACTTGGGTTGCTGTCACCTTGTGGCTGTGTGAATACTGCTGCTATGAAAGTGGGTGTACAAATATCTGTTCGAGTCCCTGCTTTCAGTTCTTTTGGGTATATCCCAGAAGAGGGATTGCTGGATGATACGGCAATTCTAGTTTTTTGATTTTTGAGGAATTGCCATACCTGTTGTCCACAGCAACTGTGAGGACAGCGTGAGACCGCTCATTCTCCTCTTTTGCCTGTAGCTGCTCTGCCCATTCGTATTCCCCCCTCCAAACCCAGGTGTGATGGGGGCCCTGTCTCCGAGCAGACAGGGAGGCACCGTAGGTGGCACACTGGATCTGGCTCCTGACCCCTCCCATCTGTACTCTAGTCCTTTGGCCTTGATGACCTATTCCTGGAGGCAAAATGCTTTCCTCTCTGTGCCTCAATTAATTGGGTTTCCCACCACCCCAACAGCCAAATAGATACTTATGTGCTAAGATAATGTGATAAATGCCAAACATTATTCTGTCGTCCTAGGAGGCTTCAAATTAGAGAGAGATCTGCTCTAGTAAACTGTAGAATAAAATATAGCAAACGCACCTTATCCATTCTAATCAATAATGATAGCCACCAGTTATTGAGCATTTGACCACAGGCCAGGCAGTGAGCTGGGACTTTACATACATTATTACACTTAATTTTCACCATAAGATATCACAGATAAGGAGCCGGTCAAAGTGAGGTTATGAAGTTTTCCTAGAACCCACATGGACAGAGAGCAGAAGAGGCTCAGGTTCTCTCCTGCTCTCTTGGGTCTTGCCTTATGTGTCAGAGGCATCTGTGGTTCAACCAACCCCCTTTTGTCCCCTGCCACCTTCACAACCAACAAGATGCTGGAGGCTGCTAGATGAAGATAAAAATGTCAGTGATATTACTGACAAAATCACCTGGAGAATGAGTGCACAATTGTTGCTAATGATCTCTGAGTGACCTCCCAGCTCCTTTGCCTCCGCTTCCCCAACCAGGTCTAGACCTTAAGTTACTCCCTCCAGGTGAAAGTCTGGTCTGTGGCATCCAGACACTGACCCCAGATTTCTCCCAGCCGTAGTCTGGGTGGAAAGGTTAAAAAAGAGTGAATACTCTGTGCTGTTAATAAATTAATAAATCAGGTTATTCTATCAAGGGAGTCTACCAATGGATTTCTCCAACCAGTCAGGTAACTCCTTTTTCTTTTTTTTCCTTTTAATATATTTTTTTGAGATGGAGTCTCGCTCTGTCACCCAGGCTGGAGTGCAGTGGCGCGATCGCGGCTCACTGCAAGCTCCGCCTCCCGGGTTCACGCCATTCTTCTGCCTTAGCCTCCGGAGTAGCTGGGACTACAGGCGCCCGCCACCACGCCCGGCTAATTTTTTTTGTATTTTTAGTAGAGACGGGGCTTCACCGTGTTAGCCAGGATGGTCTCGATCTCCTGACCTCGTGATCTGCCCGTCATGGCCTCCCAAAGTTCTGGGATTACAGGCGTGAGCCACGTGCCCGGCTGGTAACTCCTTTTTCTGCAGTAGAGGGTGGGGCGGAAGCCATACAGGTTACTTTATAGGAGCTCCTCAAAGGAAAAAAACTGAAATGAGGAGAAAGGAGTTTCCTTTCCGCCCTGCACCTCTTGAGAAACCCCTGCTGAATGGAACTTTCAGCAGATGGAATACAGCATTGCTTCTCCCCAACGCTGGGGGAACTCACAGCACTGCTTTGTTCAGAGCATTTTCAAACAGGAGCATGAGATCAAATCCTGGCTCCACTGCTCACCAGCTGTGTGACCTCAGATGATTCGTTCAACCCTTCTAATTTCATTTGCCCCATATATAAAATGAGAAGGATAACTGTACCTCAAGGATTGTCTTGAGGATTTAAGAAAATGATGAATGTAAACAACATGGCATAAGTGTTCAACAAATATTAAGGGAAAGACACATTCTAGTTTTGGAGATGTTGTGTGGAACAACACAAAAAAGCGCGTTAGACTTAGTGAGAGGTGGTAGTTTGTATCCCTAGACATTCTCCTGCAGAAAGCATCAGTGTTGTTAGGACGAACTTGGGTCAAAGTTTTGAATATTCAGGCTCCAGTTAGAGTCTTGAGTACCAAAAGATCAGCAGACAAGAAAAGAGGTCACCGACATTTGGAGGTTCCCACTTGCAGGAAACAACAGAATGCAGATGCCGGCCTTGTCTGCGAGGCTGTGAGTGATGGCGGCCATGTGGATAGAGAGCCATGTTGACAGAAAGCCACTGCGGGAGACCTAGGCTTTTACACAGAGGCCACATTGTGATTCCCGCAGGAATGGTAGAAATGGAAGGAAATTTAGCTATTGCTCGTCCTAATCTCTGACTTAACAGAATGGAAAAGCAAGAATAAGCGTCGGTTGGTGATGTACTCCCGTGATGAACACAGCGGGTTAGAGCCAGGTTGGACTGCGCTGCCTCTTCATGTCAGATCAGTGAATTTTCTCTTGAGCCATCCTGCCTTCCTCTAACAGATTTATAATCTGAACCCAGACATATCTTTTATCCCAGGTGCTCAAAAGGTTTTCACTGAAACCCTGAAAAAAATATTTTTTAAAAGACACGAACTAACAATCAGCAAGCACCTGTATGTGCTAAGTTGCTACTAAGAGCCTTACATGGGCTAAAGTTTTAATTCTCCACCCAATGCAGAGTGAGGTCCCACTGTCACCGGCTCACTGACGAGGAAGCTGAGATTCAGCAAGGTCCAGCACTCGCCCAGGGCTTGTACAGGGCCTCAAGGATGCGGGGGTCTTCAGGTCTAATTGGTATCACTCCACAGAAATCCATTCATCTGAGGGCCAGGCCTGTTTCCCAAGGACATAGTTTGAAATATAGTGTTTTCTTCACTATAAAAAGTATTGCATGTAAATGTTAATAGTGGTTTCCAAGTAGGCAGAAATAACCTTTTGAAACACAATTTTTTTAAAAGAAAAATCAAAATCTGCTCCTCAGATTTGTGCTAATTCTAAAGAGATAATAAAAAACCCCTCAATTTAGACCGTGATAGTCTTTTAAAATAATACTAACATAGATTTCATTTTAGCATTTGTGAGTGCTTCGTGCAGATTTTTTATAGAGTAGAAATAAAATGGAATAGTCAATGATATTAGCCTCACATACTATGTTTCTAAAATTTTCCAAGGTTTGGTTTTTATATTTTTTCAGCTTTAAAAATACATGGTCATTGTTAAAACTTGGGATAATTTCAATAACAATTCAAAGAATTAAATAAAATTTGCCCATATTTCCACCACCCACAGATAATTATCATTAATCTTGGAGTGTGCTTTAATTAATAGACTATTTTTAGAGCAGTTTTAGGTTTAGAAAACAGGAATGGAAAGTACACGGAGTTCTGATGTACTCCCTCACGCCCCTCCCTCCACGCACAGCTGCTTGTACTGACATCTTACATTCGAGTGGCACATGTGTTATGATTGATGGGCCCATGTTGTTACATTAAGATGAACTAAGTCCATGGCTTACAGGAGGCTCATGCCGCATGCTGTACATTCTGTGAGTTTTGAGAAATGCATAATGACATGAAGCCACCATTATAATGTCATACAGAGTTTTTTCAATATTTTAAAAAGCATACATAAAATTAATTTTCACTTTTCATTGGGTAATATAATTTTTGTTTTTTATTTTACAGATTGTGGGTATTGTTCTTTGATTATAAAAGACAATAGACATTTATAAATAATAGTGCTGGCCACTAAATGAATCATCTAAAAAACTACACTTGTAGAAAGCATGCATTTATTTTATGAATTCCATTAGCTGCCTATCAGGGAACATGGAGCACTGGGGCACAGATCCCAGCACAGAAGGGTTTGCTTCTCTTCTGTGGTTTTCATGTCAATTAATGATTAGACCCTGAGCCTCACAAGAAAGGTGATAGGCCTTTGAGTCGGTTTACGGCAACAGTCTACTCAAGACTTGCCCCAGGCCCTGGGAAACATGTAGGTTTAAAAATCCCTACCCTGCGTTTTCCTTTCACAGGGAGTGAACTTCTGGCCCAGGCAGAGGTGAGGCAGTGGGCAGTGGGGCACGGTTGCCCCGGAGATGAGACTGCTCTTCCCGCCCTGGGCGGTGGGGGCTGGCTGGTGGCTGAGGGAACTGTTTTTGTTTGTTTCTTTTTTTAAAAAACGGAGTCTGGCTGTGTCCTCCAGGTTGGAGTGCAGTGGCGCGATCTCGGCACACTGCAACCTCCGCCTCTCGGGTTCAAGTGATTCTCCTGCCTTAGCCTCCTGAGTAGCTGGGATCACAGGCGCCTGTCACCACGCCCGGTTAATTTTTATTTTTATTAGAGACGGGGTTTCACCATGTTGGCCAAGCTGGTCTCAAATTCCTGACCTCAGGTGGTCCGCCCACCTCGGCCTCCAAAAGTGCTAGGATTACAGGCATGAGCCACTGCGCCTGGCAGGGGAACTGTTTTTGATGGGAGGGGGGCCCCGGCGGTGGTTGGTAGTGTGGGGGCGTGGCCGAGGGTGTGGCCTGAGGGAGTGAGCTGACCGGGGGCGTGGCCTGATATGGGGCGGGGGGAAGAGCCGGGCTGGGGGCGTGGCCTGGGGGAGGGAGCCCGCCTGGGGCGTGACTTTATGGGAGCTGGGCTGGGGGCGTGGCCTGGTGGGGAGCGGGGTTGGGGCGTGGCTTGGCTGAGTGCTGCCGCGGCGCGGGAGAAGAGTGTGCGTTGCGCTTTCTCCCGCGGTCGCCCTGCCGGTCGCTGTCTCCGAGGGCGCGCACTGGATCCCAGGCTCCTCCGAGAGTGCGGCGACCTCGGGGCTCCGCCGGCACCGGAGGTGGCTCTGAGGGCAGGGACGCGTTGGACACGCTGACTTTGTAGGCTCCGCCAAGAGGCGCCGCAGGAGGTAAGACGGCTTCGAGCGCGCGGCTCTGCCGGGCGGGCGCGGGCACGGGCTGTTAGGTAGAATACCGGGAGGATTTGAGTCCCAGTGGACTGCCTCGGGGCTTCGGGATGTCCAGCTCCCAGCTGCTTCGCCTCTGCTTCCCCCGCCGGTAGAGGCTACCGGGTGCTCACTTGTTAGGTCCGTGCGCCCGCTCCCTGCCCGGCGGTGGCTCTGCGCCCTCTGGGCCACCCGGCACCATCGCTTTTGGGAGGACGTGCACGTGGTGTTCTCGCAAAAGGCCGTTTCCAGCCGGACGCCTGCAGGGAGGTCGCCTTGTAACTTCACCCGCGCTCCCAGCTCGCGGGGCCTGGCCTACAGGGGCGGCCGTGGGGGCGGCAGAGTCTGGGGAGCCTGGCGCGGCGGAACCCTGTAATGCTCTGCTCCCTCGGGTGGCGTGGCTGGTGCCTCCGGGGACCCGGAGCGGTGCGGTTGGAGAGCTTAGTTTAGAAAGCAAGTTTCTCTTGGTACCAGCGGAGTCTCGTTCCAGGGGAAAGATTTTGGGACCCGGTGCCCATCGTCTGTGGACTGCAGGGAATGCACTGGCGGAGTTGGTTTGGTCCCATTCTGTGCAGGAGGTGGGGGAATTGGTACTCCAGCCCCAGGCAGGTAGAAGCCCGCGCTGCTGCCAGCGTCAGGGGGAGCTCGGGTGACTTGGGCTGGGCCACCCATCTGACTGCAAGGTTACAGAGCTTGAGCAAATTTCCCCTCCCTCCAAGTGCAGGAAAACCAAACCAAAGCAAGCAAACAAAACCCTGTGGGTCATTTGCTTCCCAGCATTGCATAGGGATGTGGATAAATAGAATAATACTGTGAATTTATTCAGCTCTTGTTCCCATGGCTTCCCATAGCCTTATATTATGCACCTCCCCCTGCCAGGATTTTCTCTGTCCCCACCTTCGGTTTTTGCTGCCTCGTGTTTTCTTCTCTGTGAACCTTTCCTGGTCTCCCAGCGATTTGCTCTCCTTTATTCCCCTTGCTAACAGGCGGAGAAATCTCACTCCTTTTCTTTTTCCACCTTTCCCAACAAATTCTCCTTTTTTCCTAATGTCCGCCTCCCCCGTCTTGCAAACTTCCTCACTGCATTATTCTCGGGGTGCCTGTGATGCACCCTCCCTGTTCTCTGCCCTCCTCCCGCCCTTTAGAGTTTCATGTGGCTTTGTCTTATTATCCCATATCCTAATTCTCATCTACCTCCCTTGGCCCCCACGTTTGCCATCTGCCTCCACCCAGTTCTCCCATCTCCTTCCTTATTTGTGCTCCCGTGCATATGCAGGTTTCTTCCTTGTTTCCCCATGTTTCTCCCACAGGTGCTTTCTTCCCTTTGCCCTACTTCTCCCTGGCAGGCGCTCTGCCCAGCCACAGCCTGCCCCGCCTGCAGGGCACACCTTGCCTCAGTGCCTTCTGCTGCGGTTTTCCATGCTCCATCAGCATCCCTGGGTTCCTTGTGTTCTTCCAGTCCGCCCTCTGTCACCTTGCAGACGGCTTTCTCTCCGAATGTCTGCAAGTGTCAGAGGCGAGGAGTGGCAGCTGCATCTCTGCAGGAGGACTCTGGATTTCAGGACCCTCCCTTCTGCCACTGCTTCTGACTGATTGTTTTCTTATTGAAGTCGTATCCTCTACATAGTTCTAGAATTAATGTCAATATTGATGTTAGGTAGCATTTACCAAACTCTGGGTGTGTGCCAAGCACTGTTCTGAGGGCTTAACGTGCATCAGTACTCATTTAAAATCCTCCACACATCCCTATAATGTAGGATCTACTACTGTCCCCATTTGACAGATGAGAAAAGGAAGGCTCAGAGGAGATAACCGGCATGGCTTCTTGCCACTGCCTAGCAGTGGAGGCCCTCTTCTCACCAGACAGTGGAGCTTCCCTGCTGGGTGACCTCTTGAACTCAGGCATGCCTGGAGTTTAGCTTTGGAAAGGAGGTTGTTATTTGACATGTTTTATTTAGTCTGCAATGTACACCAGTGGAGGACACGAATTCTATACCTGTAGGACAGTGCATGGAGAAAAACCTAATGCCGGCTGTCCCTCAGAAAGCCTGGGGCCAGTGCCTGGGCTGTCACCTCATCCATGCTATCAGTCTACTTTCCCTCTTAGCCACAGGAAGCCCTGAAGAAAGTGGCATAAAAATGACCTGGCTGGGCACAGTGGCTCATGCCTGTAATCCCAGCACTTTGGGAGGCCGAGGTAGGAGGATTGCTTGAGCCCAGGAGTTCAAGACCAGCTTAGGCAGCATAGCAAGACCCCATCTCTAAAAAATAAAAATAAGAAATCAGCTGGTTGTGATGGCGCACTCACCTGTAGTCCCAGGTACTCAGGAGGCTGAGGTGAGAGGATCTCTTGAGCCTGGGAGGTTGAGACTGCAGTGAGCTATGATTTTGCCACTACACTCCAGCCTGGGTGACAGAACGAGAGACTCTGTCTCTAAAAAAATTAAATTAAATTAAAAAAGAAGACTACTGCCAGCTGTCTCCTCCCGTGCATTGAGAGTTCCGTTTCACTTTAGCTGGACAGATCTTTATGGTCTCTGTTAGCTGTGTGACTGTATGAGTCTTATTTATATCCATGTCATTATGTAATCTTAAAGCCTTGTCCAAACATTTCTTTTTTAGTCTTTATCTTCCTAAGAGTTGGAGGCAAGTAGTATTTCTACTTTACAGATACTGAAGCAGAGCATGCACCTTGATAGCTGAAAGGGACTTTATATTCTACAGACGAGGAAACTGTGGTCCAGGGAAATAAAATGGCATATTCAAGGGAAAGCAGCAGGACAAAGTTGGCTCTAAGGCTTCTCTGGTTCAGGGCTCAATGCCTGGCCCTATAGCTTGGTAGGTTGACCTCTCTGTTTGCTGCTGAAAGCAACAAAGTTTCTTTCCCTTTCCTTTCCCTTGAGCTAAGAGGCATTGGAAGGTTTCACTTAGAAGGGGAACTCATCAGTGCTTTCCTTTCTTTTTTGTCTGAAAACTAAACATTTAAGAAATGTTTGCCTATGAGACATGTAATAGCATAAATGGGATCATAACATCACAGTGATATAAATTCAAATGTTTTAGAAAGAACTATCATTGTTATTTCTAAAACACCAGGAAGGAACACCAAAGGTACATGGTTTTCTTGAGGGAAACCATATAATACATGGCAATTTGAAAATCAGTACCTGGAATGTTTAATTGTATTTTACATTTGTGGAGAGAAATGCGTTGGTGCAAAGTGCTTACCTGATTTTCTTCATCTTTGCATCACAAATAAAAGAGCAGTAAAGGGGGAGCATAGAGTAGGTTGCTGTTTTTCTGTTGGCCTCTGCTGTACCCACATCCTTCTCTGGACTCCCACTGAGCCCCCTTGCTCCTGCCTCTGCTCCCTCCCTGTTTAATGCCTCTTTTGGCTCCCCAGGGAACCTGCAGTGTATTGTTGAATTGTGA
Organism: Pan troglodytes; assembly: GCF_028858775.2. NCBI lineage: Eukaryota > Metazoa > Chordata > Mammalia > Primates > Hominidae > Pan > Pan troglodytes. The sequence goes on from NC_072412.2 coordinate 23,358,739, forward strand.
TGCTCACCTCCTCCATATCAGCCTGTCTTGACAGAATGAAACCCTGATGCCCTGAGGCAGGCATCCTATGTGATGGCTTCACCCCTCCCTCCTAGGATGAGATGGGTGATCAGGTACCATCCTGGGGAGAAGGGAGGAAGCATTTGCGTGAGGTATCCTCTGTGTTCTGTGGTTTAGGTGAGGATGGTTATAACTGAGGAGCGAGTTAAGTTTCAGTGCTCCCTAAATGAGATGGAGGTTCAGAGAAGCTGTCGTGGCCAGAGCCCCATAGTAAGTGGCAAGACAGACTGGACCCCGGGCTGCCTGGCTTAGGAGATCCACCTGCATCCCTCGGTGTGTCTGTCTTGCCTCTAACCTGTAACTCCCTGAGGCAGAAACGGCACCGCAGAACCTTTCACAACATCGATAGCTCCTGCGTGCTGAGCTGAAGGTGAAGCTGGAGAGGAGAGACCAGGGGACCAGGGGACCAGGGGACACGAGCCTGAGGGCTCAGAGGAGTTCCCAGTACAGCCCTCGTGCTCACTTCGGGGTTGTGGACGATGCCCTCTGTGCCTGGAAGAACCCTGGGGAGCTGTGGCAACACCGCAGAATGCAAGGAGAATGGCGTCTGTGTTTCCTGTATATGTATGTGGTTGTGGCCATGTGCTGTGGTCAGGATGTCAGCTTTGGTGGACACAGGTAATGGCCGTCCTGTGGTCATCATGTTCCACCATCTCAGAAATGGGGCTGTTGCTTCAGTGAACCAGGACCTTAAAGGACCTGACTTCTTGGTGAGCAATCACTTCCACCCATTTCCCTGAAGCAGGACTGCCCTAGTCTTTGTGGAATCATGAGAGCGCAGACATTGTCACTTGAGGGATTCTGTGCCTGCCTCAGAGTGTCTTCCGCTCCAGCATGCCAGGTCTGCCCTGAAGACCCACCAGCATCCATCTGCACCCTCCAAGAGGACTCTACCTTTCCAATCCAGGAGAGGAGAAGGGCCAGCCTTTCCCCTCCACCCCCATTCATACCAGAGCAGGCTTTGTTTCTTAACACTGGCAGGCTCTCCTTAGAGAGAAGTAGAGCACAGGTCCGAAATGGCCAGACTAGAGAGTTTCAGTGGAGGGAGGCGAGCTGCCTTCCTGGGTTCCTGGGCCACCCAGTCTCCTGCCCTCTTCTCCTCTCTCAGCCCTTCCCGGTTGCACCCCCCACCCACCCCAACTCCAACTTTAGCAGCAGGAAAGGGGACATCTTTACCCACTGTCTGGGACAGATGCACTGGGAGGGCAGGCTTTTATTGTCTTATTCCAATGGGGGCAGGAGGCTGGCAATGAGATGTGTTTGTGGTATTGCTGATCAGAACGTTGATCACATCTTTTGCAGAAAATGTTGCTCTGTATGATAGGAACAGTCCATTGTACTTGAGTGTTAATGCGACAATTCAGTCTCATTACACAGGATTCTGAGCTCAGGCCCTAGCTCTTAGTCACCATGAGTGATGTAGAGATAGGTAAATGTGCCCTGAGTCCTAAACAACTTGCACATGTACTTTTAAACACATCCGGGTTGTGTATTGTGACTCTATAGCTAAAAGAAAAATAGCCTCTGGTTCAGAAATGTGCTCCACTTCCACCCTTCCTGGGGGGTGGAGTGCTCTTCTGTAACATATAAAAGTCTTTCTCATTCATCAGGAATGGCCTATTTAGGGATTTATGTGGATTTGCAGATTCTGCTATCACAAGTGTAATACCGATGATACTTCATGCTGGTTTGTAAGCATAAATGTATATGTAATACTTACTGTGTTTATCTTTTGTGTACTAGATGCTGAAGATGGAGAGATTGATCAGAGACAGTCCCATTTTCATGAAGAGACTCATATTCTTGTCTAGAGGGAGAGGCCCATATGTAAAAGCAAAGCAGTGAAAAGTAGTGAGTGTGGCAGTCAGTTAGGGGAGAAGATGAGAGTTCAAAGATCCAGGAAGACTTCCTGGAGGAGGAGCTGAGTCCAGTGTGGGCTGAATCCTAACAGAGGAGTGAGCAATTAGGGAAGGAGCTGACAAAGGAAAACCTTCTAGCCCTGGGGGACAGCGTAAACAGAGGTGAGGAGATGGGCTCCAGCTTGGTGACTTGAGGGACGCTTGAACATCTGTATCACTATAGCCCCAAGCGCATCAGTCATGACTGAGTCTGTGTGCCTAGGGCATGGTTCTAGCATCAGCAACACTTGGGGGTTTGTTAGGAAAGTAAATTCTAGGGCTCCCACCAGACCTATAAATTAGTTCTGTGAGTGGGGCCCAGCAATCTGTTTTTTAACATGCCTTCTACATGTTTTTCAACCACAGAAATATTTGAAAGCCGCTGTTTTAGAGCATATGCTTCCTGGAGGCTCTGAACAGCTACTCTCCATGACTGCCTCATAGTATTTGCAGAGAATGGTAATCCTCTTTTATGAGGGCATTAATCTCCTTCACGAGAGGGGAGCCCCCATGATTTAATCAGTTCCAAAAGGACCCACTTCTTCACATCATCACCTTGGGGTTTAAATTTCAACATCAAAATTTTGGAGGGACACATACATTCAGACCGTAGCAGTTCCCATCTCTCAGGGTTTCAAAACCTTTGCTGCATGTTTGAATTACCAGGGTGCCTTTAAATACATTGGTGCCTACTCCTACCTTCAAATGTTATGATTGGTTTGGGGTATGACCTATGTGTTGAAATTTTTGAAAGCTTCCCAAGCGTAGTCAAGTTTGGGAACCACTGTCATAGGTGAGGATTCCATAAATTGATCCTTGTAAAATGCCAGAGTGTCCTGGCCATCACACAGGAAGTGCTTTGTGTGTGTGTCTCTCTGGTGGTGGAGGCAGTGATGGTTCTGTGATAGGAGGAGGTGGTGGTGGCACCACGTCTGTTGTGTAATGAATGCTCGTTCAGTGTTGAACATGTGCCAGTTTGGACATGGTCGTGGTCCTCTCCTTTGGTCTGAGAGTTGGGAAGTAAGACAGCTCCAGTGTGGTGGATCTGCACAGCTAATTCTGTAAACTAATCCCAGGCAAAGATACAGAAGATGATGCTGCCAACAGAGAACACAGGGCCCACAGGCCAGCCTCCCCAGCACCTGGCACCATTTTCCTCACCTCTCAACAGTACAAGCTTGAATTCTGAACAGCCAGGTTCTAAAATCGTGAAGTACCAATACTTCTGTGTGAATAGTGTGAATGGGAATATTATATGAATCGGGTGCCCTAGGATTTTGTACCTTCTCCAACCAATCAGTTGCAACCAAGTGCCAGTTTACACACATACACACTCACTCACTCACTCCATCTCTAGACTTGGCCTTGCTGTGGCAAGTGATCTGTCTTCTAGGGTCTAAATTTCATTGTTATAAACCATGTATTTCTAAACATTATTGGAAAGAGTGTATAATCTTTTTGTATTTCTTGTCCCATCATGAATATTCATTCTTCCTTCATTCATTGTTTTATTCATTCAGCAAATGTTGAGCAACTGCATCGGCCCTGACACTGAGCTCACAGTTTTATCCCTTTTCCTACTGTGGAGACATAAACATGTTTCTCTCTCTGTCAGCATGGACAAAGTAGGGTTTTTTTGGTCTTAATTTATAATGGTAGCCTTCTCTATTTCTGCCTCTTTATGACGTAATTATTCAACTTTTAATAATACAACATCTGAAGGACATTTTTCATGTCGACTTCATGAGCCTTCTGTGAACCCTGCTGAGATTAATTAAATCAAACCCCATGCAGCAATTATCCTAAAATATCCCGACAAGTTATTAAAACTGAGTTTACCCAGGACTGTAAGACTTGAGTAAGTGACCCATAGCCGGTGCCCTTGGAATGAAGCCTGGGATCCAGTTTAATTTCTGTCAGTTTCTAATTTCTTTTAGTGCAGAATCAGTCCTGGTAAGGTGGTTGAATTAATGACATACATGAAAAATATGTGAATTCATGTCTCGAGTTTATGATTTGCTCTCTTTCTGTGAAAAAGATAGATTATGTTTTTGGTTTTGTTTTGCCCTGCCAGCTTCCAAGTAACCACTTACTGTTAAATTGGCCCCAGTACACTTCAGTGTTTGTTGCAAATGGAAAGAATTGATTCACTATATTTTTTTCTGCTGCTGAATCACTAAGCAAAACTCTACCGCTGGGGAAACTTTTGTATCGCAGCACACAAGCAGCCCAGTATGATGGTAAAGACCAACCTCCATTGTGTGGTCTTACCATTGTCACTCGCGTTACCCACGGACTGAATAGGGTTTAGAAATACAGGCCTTCAAAGGAATTGCCGTTGCTTAAATGTTCCACGGCTGCTTCTGAAATAACATCCCTCCAGCCCTCATTCAAAACAAGAAAGAAGGAAGGGCATATATTAATATCTGCAACTTCAGTGATATTCAAAAGTATTATATATTTAAATAAGGAAAGTTAAAATCCATTTTAATTTTAAAAATTTGAAGTTAAATAATTCAAAATATACTAAAAAATAAAAAGCCCACACAGTATTCTTTAAATGGTATGTTTTACCATCTACCAGACCTGCTTTCTACCTTTGACTTTTCTTTTTTGTTGTTTTCTTTTCTTCTTTTTTAGATTTTCTATCAGATTCAATACATTTTACTTTTCTAAAACAAATCTAAAATCCCCAGAGTGGCCTGCTAGGCTTGGCTTACTAAAGAGCCTGCTTGTGTTGCCAAGTTAGGATTAGCCTGGCATTGGGGTCTCTGCGTGTCCTTGGGCCACGCTGTCAGAACTTTGGTTTCCTGCCCTTCCTAGAAAAGGCTTGGGCTCTTCACTCGGTGGTTGCCTGAGTTCCAGCTCTTGGCTGTGGCCTGTGGTTGGAATGTGATGGAACACGAATGGTGTGCTTGTTATACCAGGCTGATGTGGAGTGAGGTGCTAACCCCGGAAAGCTCCCCTTGAGTTGAGTCTTAGACTCCTGGCCTCACTGTAGATTAAACAGTGGGATTCTGGGTAAGGAAAAGTGGCAGCTTCTTCTGACCATTTTATTTTTTCATGACAAGTCGTAAGGTGTGAGTACACTGGTTTCAAAATCAGTCTGGGTTCTATTTGTTGTATTTCTGACTGCTGTCCTCACTGACCGGCATTGAGATAAACAGCTCGAAAGCAGACACCTTCTCCAGACTCTGCCCTGGAAATGAGTTGGGACCTGCAGGCTGCCCTATAACTTCCCTTCCCGAGGTCATGTGGCTCCGGCAGCATCAAGATGGGGGTCTGGCACAGGTGCCCGGTGTCGCTTCTCAGCGGGAACTCAATTCTTTCCTCCTCTTCTAGTCTCTCTCCTCTCACTCAAGCTCTCTGCAGAATGGGAGGTGAGGGAAGAAGGTAACTCCTGCAGACCTTTCCTCTCAGTCTAGAGTCTTCTGCTTCCAGAGGTTTCAGGTGGCTCAGTGAGTCCCCACTCTCCTCTCCTGCCTGGCTGCTCTGCCTGCAGACTCCACTCGGCATTAGGAAAAATACTCAGGGCATGAGCACTTCTGTGCCATGAACACCTGCCTTCTGATACGGAGATTGTCTTGGAGGAGAAAGCAAGAACTCTCCCTGCTTTTTCTCATCCTTATTTTAAATGTGACGTCTTCATACAAAGTTCTCATCCCTAGAGAGTTCCAAACCAGATAGCTTTAGGCAGTACACAGAAGTGAGAATGGTTTGACAGTACAAGGTCCCATCTTCAGTTTACCACATTAGGCCTCAAATATCTGCAGGGGGATAGGTCAAATCATGCTCCAGCCACTGCCTCAGTATGTCTGATTTGGTAGCATAGTTCCTTAAATTTCCACACTAGCATCTCTGAAGTAACTTGATCACATTGACTTCCTGAGGGCTACTTTTAAGCCTGCTGTGATTAATGAAATCAAACCCCACACAACAATTATTCTAAAGCATAGTGGCTTATTCAGTTTCAGTGCATGCCCATCTGCTGGGCTGGAATCGTCCAAATGGATGACTGCATTTTTGTTGATGTCCTACCATAGGAGTCTAGTAGCCTTTTTAAATTTTTGTGGGTGGACACTACTCATCTCCTTCAGTTTCTCTCTCATTCTGGGATGAGGAATCTCTAAATGAAGAAGGAATTGTCTGTCGTCAGCAAGAGGTGCTACTTTCTATTTCTAGGCTTTCGTGGAAAGTCTCCTGTGGAAGCGCCATCCCCTCTGCAGATTGTCCTCAATCTGTTGTCCTCAGATTGAGGCTTTTGAAGAACACTCTGTGTGAATTGGAACACCTTTCTCCTGAGATGAAGATAATGGGTATCTGTGCCAATCAGTCTGGCATAAAAAGATCATTATGCAAAGAGACTGGTTTAGCAAGAGGATTCCTGGGCCCTTGTTCCCCAGAACTGGGACAGCCACCCTCTCTGGGTGTACTTTCAGATCCACTGAAAGACCTGGAAGCACCCTTTTAGTCATTGAGAGACAATTTACAAACAACAGCAACTCCGAAAAGTATAGGTTTATATGATTCCTTGTTGGGAACAGAAGAGTGTTCTTTGATGGGATTGTTTTAAAAGAACTGGAATGTCCAGTGGCCAGTTACACTTGCATGGTTATTCTCTTCCCTCTGTAAACTCATCAGTGCGGGATTCAGAAAGAACAAGCATGGAACACATTCCTCCATGCCCCTTCTTTCTGAATCCTGCAGTGACGAGTTTACAGAAGGAAGACAATTTGCATGGAATTTTAGTTGGAAATATATTTTCCCATTCGAAGGACCCTACAACATCAAACGAGTGAGACGTTCAACAGCCGCTGACTGCTCACTAGAGCTGGGTGGTTTTAGATCCCCAGGAAATGGCTGTCGTGCCATCTGAGCATGAGGCACTTGGAAAGCAGTGCCCATCACTGCCTCATGTGTTCAGCGCTGTCATTTTTAAGAGATGAAGGAAGATGGTGAAGTCGTGACCCTCGTCTCAGAACATGCAGGTCAGATCTGACAACACCTGCTGCTTCCATGGGGAGGGTGGAGTGAGGAGAACTGGTGCTGGGAATGCTGATGCCATCACACGTGTCTCACATACGGTTTCCTATTGAATGACAGTAGCCATGTCCTACTTCTCTCCCACCTACAGTGTCCTGCAGATGACAGTGGGAGTGCCACAAGGATGGGTGAATGGAGCAGCATACAGGGCTGATAATTACAAATGGCCCAGCAAGGAGGTGGCCACGTGTGCTTGCTGGTGCCCCACTGGGTCAGCTGTGCTGACTTCCACATGTTCAGACAGACTTCTGCATTTGTCCTTGTATCAGTGGTGAGGTTTGGCTATTCAAGAAAAAGCCTGTAAGATAATTTTGAACTTGCAGATTAATGGCATACCCAAACCTGGTGATTGGTTATGTGAATAACAAAGTTTTGGTGCATAGATGAGTTTCCTCAGCTGGAGGAACGTTGGGAAAATCAACATCTGACACAGAAGAGGCAGAACTGGTTGGCCTAAGAAAAGCGTAGGGATTTGAAAGTTAAGGCAGTATATAATTGTATCAGCAAATACCTCAAAATTCTTATTTATCAGTGTTTTAAATTTAACTTTTCATTTTTAGATCATTCGGAGGGGTTACTCAGATTCTCCGAATGATGACATCTTGCAAGACTGTACTACAGTGGTGGAACTAAGGATCTTGACGTGGATATGGTCAAGATGCAGAACTTTCCCATCACCACAGGATCCCTCCTGCTTGTCCATGCACACTCACTAAGGCCACACCTAGTTTCCTCTGTCCCACCCCTGCCTTTCTCCCTGAGAGCCACTACTTTATTCTCCATATAATTTTATCCTTTCAAAAATATTATGAAATCGGAATGTTTGGGATTGGCTTTTTTCACTCAGTGTTATTCTCCGATGATACTAATACTCTTTCAGACATGTGGTTTGCAAATGTTTTCTGAATCAGTGGCTTGGCTTTTCAGCCACTTAGCAAGGTCTTTTGTAGAATGAGAGTTTTTCATTTTGATGAGGTCCAGTTTATCAGTTTTTCCTTTAATGGATGATGCTTTTGGTACCAAGTCTAAGAACTCCGTCGTAGTCCTAGATCCTGAAGGTTTTCTTTTGTGTTTTTTTCTAAAACTTTCGTGGTTTTTCATTTTACAGTTAAGTCCATGATCCATTCAAGTTAATTTTTGTAGCAGGCATGAGATTTAGGTCAGTGTTTTTTTCTTGGCCTGTAGATGTCTAATTGCTCTAGCACTGTTTGTTGAAAAGACATCCTTCTTGCATTCAATTGGTTTTGCTTCTTTATCAAAAATTAGTTGGTTTTATTTATGTGGATCTGCTTCTGGCTTATTTACTCTGTTCTTTTGATCTATATGTCTGTACCTCAGCCAGTATCACAGTCTTGATTACCACAGCTGCATACATCTTGAAATTGGATAGACCTGATTTTAAAATTGTTTTAGCTAGCTCCCTTCCCTTTCTGTATTAATGTTAGAATAGTCGTCTCTCCATCAACATAAAATCTTGCTGGGATCTGATGGTGATTTTGGGTAGAATTGACATCTTTACTATGTTAAGTTTCCAATCAGTTAACACAGTGTGTCTCTTCATTTATTTTATCTTTTTTGATTAGTTTCATCAGCATTGTACGGCTTTCAGCACACAGGTTTCATACACATTTTGTTAGATTAACACTTAAGTAGTTCATTTTTTTTGAGTCATTAGAAAGTGGTATTATTTGGGAGGCCGAGGCGGGCGGATCACGAGGTCAGGAGATCGAGACCATCCTGGCTAACACGGTGAAACCCCGTCTCTACTAAAAATACAAAAAATTAGCCGGGCGTGATGGCGGGCGCCTGTAGTCCCAGCTACTCGGGAGGCTGAGGCAGGAGAATGGCGTGAACCCGGGAGGCGGAGCTTGCAGTGAGCCGAGATCGCGCCACTGCACTCCAGCCTGGGCGACAGAGCGAGACTCCGTCTCAAAAAAAAAAAAAAAAAAGAAAGTGGTATTATGTAAATATATACTTTTTGAGACACAGTCTTGCTCTGTCATCCAGGCTGGATTGCAGTGGTGCAATCTTGGCTCACTGCACCCTCCGCCTCCTGGGTTCAAGCGATTCTCCTGCCTCAGCCTCTTGAGTAGCTGGGAATATAGGCATGTGTCACCAGGCATGGCTAATTTTTTGTATTTTTAGTAGAGATGGGGTTTTGCCATGTTAACCGGGATAGACAATTGATTTTTAAAATGTTTGGCTTGTATCCTGCAACCTTGTGGAACTCACTCATTAGTTCTTAGTTGTGTGTGTGTGTGTGTGTGTGTGTGCGTGTTTGGTAGATTTCTTGATATTTTCTATGTGGGCAGTCATGTCATGTACAAATGGAATGCCTTTATTTCTTTCTTTCCCATCCATACGCCTTTTATTCCCCCCCGTCCCCCAACCTTTTTTTTTTTTTTGGCCTTATTGCACTGGCTATGGCATCCTGTCCTTCACCATTAAGCATAATGTTAGCTTTAGGGTTTTCTATAGATGTTCATTATCAAGTTGAGGATGTTCCCTTCTATTCCTGTCTCTCTAAAAAGGTTTTAAACTGTGAAGAATGGGTGTTGAATTTCATCAAATGCTTTTTCCGTAACAGTTGATGTGATTGTGTGGTTTTTCTTCTTCAGCCTGTTAATATGCTGGATTACACTGATTAATTTTCAAATACTGAATCAGTCTTGGATCCCTGGAATAAACCCAAATGGAATGAAGCCCATTTGGTCGTGTGAATAATTATTTTATATGTATTGCTGAATTCTGTTTTGTTAAGCATTTTTGTGTTGTATTCATGAGTGAAACTGGTTTGTAGTTTTCTTTTTTTGTACTGTTTTGATCAGGTTTTGGTACCAGGGAAATATCACCTTCATAAAATGAGTCAGGAAATGTTCCTCTTTCATTTCCCGGAAGAGGTAGTGTAGAATTGGTGTTAATTCTTTTTAAGCATTTGGTAGAATTCTCCAGCAAAACCACCTGGGCATAAAGATTTCTCTTTTGAGGGTTTTGAAATTACAGATTCACTTTCCTTAATGGTTAAGGGCTGTTGAAGTTATCTTTTCACATTGTGTGAGTTGTGGTAGTTTGTGTTTTTAAAGAAAGCGGTCCATTTTGTCGAAGTTGTCAAGTTGGTGTGTGTAGAATTGCTCGTATTATCAGTCTTTTCAAAGAACAGCTCTTTGTTTAATTGTTTTTTTCTATTGATATTTGTTTTTAATTTCTTTTATATCTGCTCTTACCTTAATTCTTTCTTTCTTCTGCTTGCTTTAGGCTTATTTTGCTTTTTTTTTTCTAGATTTTTGAAGTGGGAGATTAGATTGATTTGAGATGATTCCTCTTTTCTTATATGAGCATTTCGTGCTATCAGTTTCCCTCACAGCACTGCTTTCGCTATGTTCCACACATTTTTATGTGTTGCATTTTCATTTTCATTCAGTTAAATATATGATTAAAAATTTCCTTTTATTTTATTTTTTATTATCACTTTTTTGAGACAAAGTCTTGCTCTGTCACCCAGACTGGAGTATAGTGGCGCGATCTTGGCTCACTGCAACCTCCGCCTCCCAGGTTCAAGCTATTCTCCTGCCTCAGCCTCCCAAGTAGCTGGGACTACAGGTGTGTGTCACCACACCTGGCTAATATTTGAATTTTTTTAGTAGAGACAGGGTTTCACCATGTTGGCCAGGCTGGTCTTGAATTCCTGACCTCAGGTGATCCACCTGCCTTGGCCTCCCAAAGTGCTGGGATTACAGGCGTGAGCCCCTGCACCCAGCCTAAAAGTTTCCCTTTAGAGTTCCCCCTTGACTTGTGGATTATTTAGAAATGTGTTGTTTCATATCCAGATGTTTGGAGATTTTTTTGTTAACTTTCTGTTACTGATTTCTAGTTTAATTCCATTACGGTTAGAGAACACACTCTATATGATTTCAATTCTTTTAAATTTGTTGAGGTTTGTATGGCCCGGGGTATTGGTCCATCTTGATATATGTTCCCTGGGTACTTGAAAAGAATGTGTATTCTGATGTCCTAGGGTGGAGTTCTGTAGCTCTCTAATCCTTTTGGTCGAGGGCATTAATCCTGCAGTGGACTGTTTTGCTACAGACTCAGTAGTGATGCTTGTTTTTTTGTTTTTTTAAATTTGTTTTTGTTGTTGTTGTTGTTTTGTTTTGTTTCTTTGGCAGAAAAAAGGAAAGTGAAGTTTGGATAGCAGATAACTTGAAATCATAGTGCCTAGCAAACATAGGGAGGCTAAAAGTCTACATTGCCAATTTAGGGCAACTTTGACAAGGAGAGAGAAGAGTTAGTGTTCTCTATTGATAATTTAGGTACCAAAGAGGGGCCATTTCATCGCACCATTGTTTTAGAATTAGAAACTCTGAAGAAAACCCAGCTTGATCTCAAAATCAGAGTCCAGACAGCTAAACTTGCCAGTTAGGGCTGGAAGAAAGGGATGTGTTTCAGAGTTGTCTATCTAGATTTCTTGTTGAGTAATGTTTATGAGTAACTACCTTAATGTTTACCAAGTATTTATTTAATTACCAGTTTAATTAGACTTAGAACAGGGAAATGGATCATTACTATAAAAGCTAGGTTATTCATCTCTTCTAAACAGTTTGTTGACTACCTCCTCTGTTCCAGACATAGTGCTAGTCCCTGAGGATATAAAAATAAACTAGAGAGACACGGATCTAGGTGTCATTTTTCTTCTCCCACAGGAGAGAAACTTTAGAAATCCCAGTGGCTTCTATGCAGAGCGATTACTAGAAAACATAAATAAATTTCTCCTTGAAGATTATTTTAGTTGCAAATAATGCAGCCTAAATTTGAAAAGCGATAGTTAAAATACTCTGCAGGAAAACTACTGCATGTTTTATGACATGCTAACAGAGTCACCTTCAACTCAAAACACAGCATCCTCTGCGTGTCTCCTGTCTGCTGGGTACTGGAGCAGGCGTGGGGGATCTGAGCTTGCTCAGCTCCTGGTGTATGCTTCTTTCTTAAGTGTGATTGTTACAAAGGTAGAGTCCAAGTGTAAATTTCTTAGGCTTTATATCCATTTTTTGTTTTATTTCTTGAGAAATTGAAGCCTCCATGTACACTGCAAAAAGTTACTTATGCCTGTCTTTTCCATAACACAATTTTATAAGGACTATCGACATAAGTCATGTTGAACTTAAACAGATCTGGTGTCAGTACTAAAGCTGTTGATGTTTTGTAAACACACCATTAGTTTAACCCATTTTATTTACCAGTTACAACTTTGGAAGGGCAGCAAAGACCTTGATCTATTACTTTTCATGTAATCTATACAGAAAAGTTGGAAAATACAGCCAAATAAATCATAGTATTTGCTCTTTTTCCCCATGATGTCACAGTTTCCTTTTAATTTCTGCTTTTCAGATCACAAAAACATGTTATTTTCCCAGCAAACTAGATCCTTTGATTAATGGGACCAGGCAAGTCCAAGGACAGATTAAGCACGCTGGGTCCTGGCAGGAGTCCCAGAAATGACCCTCAGTCAGCCTTCTTTCTCTCACCTTGGACCTGTTTCATTGAATTTACTGTGTTTTCTGTGAAAGTGGAGCTTGGTAATTTCTCTAAAGAAGTTCACATATCTGAATGAATAATGAAATGATTGATTAGCTATTAATTATTAATAGATAACAAGTTCATGCTGTAGTATGTAATTTTTTTTTTCTTTTGAGATGGTGTCTTGCTGTGTCACCCAGGCTCACTGCAACCTCCACCTCCTGGGTTCAAGGGCTTCTTGTGCCTCAGCTTTCTGAGTAGCTGGGACCACAGACGTGTGCCACCACGCGCAGCTTATTTTTGTATTTTTAGTGGAGACAGGGTTTCGTCATGTTGGCCAGGCTAAGTCTCAAACTCCTGACCTCAGGTGATCCACCAGCCTTGGCCCCCCAAAGTGCTGGGATTACAGGCACGAGCTGCCGCACCCCGCCTGTAGTATATACTTTTGTTAGTGAGCCTCCTTTCTCTCTAGTACAAAAAGGAGTTGAAAATTACATTGTCAATTCTGTTTCTTAATTATTCCTTAATTAATCAAAGAATAGTGGACACAAACGTTGCTTTACTTCTCTGACTCAGTTACTTTTAACAATTAAGAAATTTTTAATAGATATGTGAAAAAAAGAGATCAGATACTTTCATAATAATTTAGGCATATGTCAGTGTGTCTGGCTGTGCCTGGCTAGAAATTATAAATTTATTTCTTACAGCTCTGGAGGCTAGGAAGCCTAAGACAGAGGTGCCAGCAAATTCACTGTCGGCGTGAATGCCTGCTTTCTGGTTTATAAATGGTGCCTTCTCACTGTGTCTTCATATGGTGAAGGGGGCAAGGGTTGTCTCTCTTAGGCCTTTTTAATTTAATTTTTATTTTTTTAGACACAGTCTCACTCTGCAATCGTAGTTCACTGGAGCCTCAAACTCCTGGGCTCAAGTGATTCTCCTGCCTCAGCCTCCCCAGTAGCTGGGACTACAGTTGCATGCCACCATGCCTAGCTAATTTTTTAAATTTTCTGTAGAGACAGGGTCTCCTATGTTGCCCAGGCTGGTCTTGAACTTAAGTGATCCTTCCACCTTGGCCTCCCAAAGTGTTGGGGTTACAGGCATGAGCCTGGCTCTTGGGCCTTTTTAATAAGAGCTCTAATCCCATTCAGGAGGGCTCTGCCACCATGATCTAATCACCTTCTAAAGGCCCTATCTTTCAATATCATCACTTTGGGGATAGGATTTCAACATATGAATTTTTTTTTAATTGGGCCTCACTTTGTCACCCAGGCTGGAGTATGGTGGTACAATCATGGCTCACTGCTGCATCAAATTCCTGGGCCCAAGGGATCCTCCTGCCTCAGCCTCCCAAGTAGCTGGGACTATGGGTGTGCGCCACTATGCCTGGCAAATTTCGTTTTTTGTAGAGATGGGGTCTTATCATCTTGCCCATGCTGGTCTTGAACTCCTAGATTCCAATGATCCTCCCACCTTGGCCTCCCAAAGTGCTGGGATTACAGATGTGAACCACCATACCCGGCTTGATTGTTTTTTAAACTGGGAATATCTGCACCAGATCAACATAAAAATTTCCAGAAGGCGCAAATGTTCAAATAATAACAGGTCCTACCATTCACTCCAGAAGCCACTGCTTGCCACCTCTGCCACCTGTGAGCATGCTCTTGAAAAATATTTGTGGAATTAGCAGAAATGTATTGAACTGCATTATGATACGGCTGCAAGGAATGAATAGACATCATTTTGATACTTCTGAGGAACATGCATTTTTTTTAACTGTAAGAGCTTTTTTGACCATTATCTTATGACATCACTTGTATACAGTTATTAATAGTACTAATTGCTTCTTGGCTATGATCAAGTATAGTTATTTACAGTAGTAGTAATAAGTACCCTAATAAATGAGCTTACTCTGTGCCATGCATTGCTAGGAAGGTATTATTATCTGTATAAGAACAAATAGAGGATCAAAAAACTTAGTGAACCAAGCAGACCCAGTCTATCTAATGGCTGAGCTGGGATTATACCCAGCATTTTGTACTGTGCCATTTCTGCCTGTTACCACCTTCTGTCTAGGTTAAAAATTGACACCACAGCACAGCAACTGGCCTCTTTGTTTCTTTTTTTTAACAGCTTTATTGAGATCTAATTGATATATAACGCATCCATTTAAAGTATATAATTCAGTTGTTTTTAGTGTATCCACAGAGTCATGCAGTCATCAATTACCATAGTCAATTTGAAGACATTTTCATCCCCTCCGAAAGGAAACCCTGGACCCATTAGCAGTCCTCATTTTCCCTCAAGTCCCCAGCCCTAGACAACCACTCATCTACAGTCTGTCCCTCTACATTTGACTATTCTAGACATTTCAATAAATGATTCATACAACATGTGGCCTTTTAGGTCTGGCTTCTTTCACAGCTTAATGTTTCAAGGTTGATCCCTGTGGTGGCATGAATCAGTGTTTCCTTTCTTTTCATTGCTGAATGATACTTCATTGTATGTGTGTACCACATTGTATGTATTCATTCATCAGTTGATGGGCATTTGGGTTGTTTGTACTTTTTAGCTGTTAGGAATAATATGCTATGAACATTTGTGTAGAAGTTTTTATGTGGACATCTGTTTTCATTTCTCTTGGGCATATACCTATGCGTGGCATTGCTGAGTCAAATGGTAACTCAGTGTTGAAATTTTGGAAGAATTGCCAGACTATTTCTCAAGCAGGCATGCACCATTTTACATTTCCATCAGCTATGTATGGGGGCTCCAGTTTTTAAACTGATATGTGCTATTTAAAAATTTAAAAATTGTGGTAAAATGTATAAAACATAAACTTTACCATTTTAACCAGTTTCAGCGTACAGTTCAGCCATAGTAAGTACATTCATTGTTATGCAACCAATCTCCAGAATCTTTTTATCTTGCAAAACTGAAACTCTGTACGGATTAAATGCCAAGTCCCTATTTATCCCACTCCCAGCCCCTGGCAACCTCTGTTTTACTTTCTGTTTCCGTGTCACCAACACTCTTTTCCATCTGCTTTATTGATTCTAGCCAGCTTAACTAATGTGTCTGAAGTGGCATCTTATTTGGATTTGAGTTGCATTTCTCTGATGCATGATGATGTTGAACACCTTTTCATGTGCTTATTGGCTATTTGGATATCTTCAAAGAAATGCCTCTTCAAGTCTTTGCTCATTTTTTAATTGGGTTGCTTGCCATTTTGTTTTTGAGTTGTAAGAGTTTTTTGTATATCCTGGATAGCAGACTCCTATCAGATATATAATTTACAAGTATCTTCCATTCTACAGCTTTTCTTTTTACTTTCTTACTTAGTGGTGTTCTTTGCATTACAGTTTTAAATTTTGATGAAATCATTTAGCTATTTTTTTTTTTTTGGTTGGCTGTGCTCATAGTGTTGTGTTTGAGAAACTATTGCCTAATCCAAGGCCGTGAAGATTTTCTCCCTATTTTTGTCTAAGAGTTTTATAGTTTCAGCTCTTAGATTTAGGCCTGTGCTCTATTTTGCATATGGTGTAAGGGAAGATCTCATTTCATTCTTTTGCATGTAGAAATGCATTTGTCCCAGTGTCATTTGTTGAAAGGATGATTCTTTCACCATTGAATGGTCTTAGTATTCTTGTTGAAAATGAATTGACCATGAATATAAAATTTTATTTCTGAACCTTTAGTTCTATTTTCATTGATCTATATGTCTATCCTTGTGCTAGTACCACACTGTCTTGATTCCTGTGGCTTTATAGTAAGCTTTGAAATTAGGAAGTCTAAAATCTCAAAATTTGTTTTCTTTTCAAGATTGTTTAAGCTATTCTGATTCCCTTGAATTTTCTTATTAATTATAGGATCAGCTTGCAAATCATGCAAAGTCGTCAGCCAGGATTTTGATAGGATTGTACTGAATCTGTAGCTGAATTTGGGATGCATTGCCATTTTAACAATACCAAGTCTCTCCAATTTATGAATCCATTTACTGAGGTCTTAAATATCTTTCAAAAATGTTTTCTAGCTTACAGAGTATATGTTTTATACTTCTCCTGTTAAATTTAGGCCTAAATATTTTGTTCTTTCTGATGCTATTATAGATGGGATAGTTTTCATAATTTTTTTTTGATTATTGATTGCAAGTCTATAGACATGTGATGGATTTTTTTTTCTATGCAGCCATGCATCACTTAATGACAGGGATACGTTCTGATAAATGCATTGCTAGGCAATTTCATCTCTGTGCGAACATTGTCAGAGTGTACTTACACAAAGCTAGATGGTACAGCCTACAACACACCCAGGCTCTCTAGTGTAGCCTGTTGCTTCTAGGCTACAATCCTATACAGCATGTGACTGTACTGAATACTGTAGGCAGCTGTAACACAATGGTAAGTGTTTCTGTGTCTAAACATGGAAAAGGTACAGAAAAATACGGTATAAAAGTTTTTTTTTTAAATGACTTGTCTATGTAGGGCACTTATGAATGGAGTTTGCAGGACTGGAAGTTGCTCTGGGTGAGTCAGTGAGTGAGGAATGAATGTGAAGGCCTAGGACATTGCTGTTCGCTGCTCTAAACTTTAGAAATACTGTCCACTTAGTCCACTCTAAATGTATTTAATATATGTGCTGCTGAAGCAAGTACTCTAAATTTATTAAAACTTTTTTTCATAATAAATTGACCTTAGTTACTATAAGCTTGTTACTTTATAAATTTTAATTTTTAAAATCTTTTACTCTTTTGTGATAACACCTAGCTTAAAACACAAATACATTATACAGCTGTACAAATATAATTTCTTTATAGCCTTATTCTTCTCTACTGTCCCTATTCCATAATCTTTTTTTATTAAAATTTGTTTTGCACTTCTTAAGGTTTTTTGTTTTGTACTTTTTAAGCTTTTTTGTTAAAAACGAAGACAGAAACGTACACATTAGCCTAGGTCTACATAGGGTCAGCATCATCCATATCACTGTCTTCCACCTCCATCCACATCTTGTCCCACTAGAAGGTCTTCAGGGGAAGTAACACGCATAGAGCTGTCATCTGCTATAATAATAACGCCTTCTTCTGGACTCTGTCCTGAAGGACCTGCCTGAGGCTGTTTTACAGTTGACTTTTTTTTTTTTGTTAAAGTAAGTAAGTAGAAAGCATACACTTTACATGAACTATAAAAAGTATAGTATAGGCCGGGTGCGGTGGCTTACACCTATAATCCCAGCACTTTGGGAGGCCAAGGCGGGTGGATCACCTGAGGTCAGGAGTTCGAGACCAGCCTGATCAACATGGTGAAACCCTATCTCTACTAAAAATACAAAAATTAGTGTCATATAGTGTCTGACATGTAATAAATGTTTGAATAAAAAGTTGTGTTGGAATTATTAAACTACTTGTGGAAAACTCTTGTTTGGGGTATTTGTTTTGGTTTTGTTTTCCTCTTTAGGAAGGATCCTTGCATGGGGAAAGAGGCCTGGCCAGATGAGATAAAAATCTGTTTCCAGTTAGGCTGAGGCTTAGAAGCAGGAAAGGTCCTTTCCACCAGCCTCAGTTTATGGATGGGATTAGCAGTGTTGTAACACTAAACTTTGAGGCATGTATGACTGTGTTTGTCTTTTTTGTTTTGCTATAAAGGAATACCTGAGCCTGGGTCATTTATAAAGAAAAGAGGTTAAATTGGCTCACGGTTCTGCAGGCTGTACAGGAAACATAGTGCCAGTATCTGCCTCCGGTGAGGCCTCAGGAAGCTTCCAGTCACAGTGGGAGGTGAAGGGGAAGTAGGTGTGTCACATGATGAGAGAGGAAGTGAGAGAGAGACAGAGAGAGAGAGAGAGAGCGCAGGAAAGAGGATGGGCCCTTTAAACAGCCAGCTGGAAGTGAACTTACAGAGTGAGAACACACCCATTACCCTGGTGAGGGCACCAGGCCAGTCCTGAAGGAGCCATCCCCATGACCCAAACACCTCCCCCAGGCCCCGCTTCAACACTGGGGATCACATTTCAACGTGAGATTTGGAGAGGACAAACATCTAGACCATATCAATGGCTGTCTTTTTTGAAGACATTTCCTTTAATTTTTTAAAACTGTCATTTCTAGTAATTTTGTTCTGCTGGGGTTAAATATATTTGGCTGTGCAGATTTTATCAGTGTTAGAAAAACTCAGCATGTTGCGCCACATCAGTCGGGCCAGGTAAACAAAGCTAGTCCATTACACCAAACCCAAAGAAGGCAAAGGCAGCTCACCGAGGGCTCACAGCAGGGCCTTGGTGCCCAGGGTGGCTTAGTGCATTCAGGGGCACCATTGTTTTGATCAGTACACTTGGAATCAGGGCTTCTGAGGATATCTGCTCACATATATTCCTCATTCACATAACTTGCCAGAAAAGATATAGAGAGATTGCTGCATACCTGGATGACTTCAAGGTAGTAAAGCTATAACTTTTGAGGGGTTATAATTTCCAACACACTCTCTCACTGAGTCTAAACTTTTTCATCTAATTTTCTTTTGTTTGCATGTTGAGGTGCATTTGGCAGAGGGCTGAATTTTTCACATATAAAAACATATATGAAACATTTTTCAGTACAAGTCAAATATAATAAACACACATTTTCTTGAGGATAGACATCATCCTTTATCACTTCCCTCTGTAAAACCACCATCAAACCCAACCAAGACTGAATGGCACAACTAGAAACATTTAACAACGGCATCATCATGCCTTAAGCTTAGTACACAAAATAGCGTTGTGTTTAAGGGTTGAAACGCTTTCTATGTTGTAAGTTTTCCAAGAGGTACAAGTCAAGGCTTTCACTACTTTATACAAGCTTGTCCAGCCCACGGCTCACGGGCCACATGCAGCCCAAGACGGCTTTGAATGGGGCCCAACACAAATTCGTAAACTTTCTCAAAACATTATGAGATTTCTTTACATTATTATTATTTTTTTTTAGCTCAGCAGCTATCATTAGTGTTAGTGTATTTTATGCGTGGCTCAAGACAATTCTTCTTCTTCCAGAGTGGCCCAGGGAAGCCAAAAGATTGGACACCCCTGCTTTATAATGTTCTCTATGGGCTAATGGTGGCCGTACCTGTCAGCACTCCTGGGGTGAGAGGGGGGCGGGGTGAGCAGGACTCTTCTCTGTGCTGGGAGTAGAGGCTTAGAGGCACTCACTCTCATCCTGGTTTTGCTCCATGTGACTTTTAAAATAATCACGGGCGCTTCCTCGGACACAGCGTCACATGGTGTTTTCCATGTATTGGGTCACTTCCCACACACAGCACATTGAACAGACATTACTCCCCCCTCTACCCAGGAGAAAACTGAAACACACAGAAAGTGGCGCGCTCAGGGTCACCCAGAAAAGCCAGCTGCCTTCACAGGACAGTCTTGAGAAGCGTGGAGGAGAGCGCCAAGGGACAGTAACAGAGCTATGAGGCCTTCCTTACCTGTGGCATCTGTTGACGACTGTGTCTGAATAAGTTTTGAGTGAATGGGTACCTGGTGCTGGTGTTTGCTGAGAATGACTTATTTTGGAAAGTCAGTGTTAAAATCATTTGGATGTGGAAATTCCATACAGAAAATTCTCTGGGAAAAATGTTTGGTTCTGCCCTGAACCCAAGGAGCCAGATTACTTTCCTTATTGTACCCAATAATTACTTACTTATTGTACCCAAAACTGCTGCGCTCAACAGAACCTGCACCTGCTGTGCGGGTCCCAGCTGGGCCAAGCAGCCACCAGCCCAGAACCATCTGGTCACCAGCAGATACCCTCATTTGGATGGAAAGTGAAGAGAAAAGCGTACAATGGAGCCAACCAAATCACAAAGATTATCACTTTTTTGGTGGTAGTGTTGCCAGTTTTGATTTTTCTAGAGTGTCTGTTTAACTTGTTGATTTTTTTTCTCTCTGATGTGTAATTGTTGTTATCCATTAACTTAATGCTGGGCAACAGCATGAACTCACTAATCACAGTGAGGAGTTTTGTATTCTGTGCAGGACAAAGTTCAATGCTCTGCTAATTTCATGATCTCAGTTGTGAAGATCCAAGTGACTGGACCTAATATAAAATCGTGTCCACCATGGTATGACCTCTCTGGTGGCATTTTGAAGACTTGAAAAGGCAGGATGGGTCCAGATTTTTTTTTTTAATAAAATACTTCTTTAGTTATTTTGATGAAAAGCAGTGTTAAAGGAAAATCCCTTGTTTTCCTGTTGTTCTGAGTTGAGTCAAGCGACGGAGTCTACGGAAAATGACCACTTCTTCACTCTTCCAGAGTCCTAGCAGCCGTGTGGGTCATTCCTCAGGAAAGTGCGGGTGCCTTTGAAAGCGGGCACTGGGGCCGTCTTCGAACGGCACGTGTATCGAGCATTGTGTTTTGCTTCTCCAGGGGACCTGCTCTGTCACTGCATTTGTTGCCAGTTCGGGCATTTCCCCCCCTTTCTGTAGCTCCTTGTGTGCCACCTTTCCTAATCATAAGCCCTGAAGCCCCCCTGTGACGTATTTTTGTGCTGCTGAGTAGATGCTAGTTTGTTGCAAAAGACCATACAATAAATGCTTTTGTGTGTAATAGTGCCCATCACACATGATAGGCACTCAGTAAAGTTTTATTGCTTGCTTTATAAAGAAACTTTTTCCACAAGGGATTTTACTTCTTAGTGAAGTACTGCCATGAGGATGATTTTTAGGGCCCTATAATTTAGATTTTCCTGATTCAAGACTGTAATTTATTCTAAAGCTATCTGGAGATCCACTTAATGAGAAATAAACCTTTTAAGAGGGCTGAAGGAACCAAGGTTTTAAATGGCCAAATTAAGGCTTTTATATTACCT
The DNA here is from genome assembly GCF_028858775.2 of Pan troglodytes. Lineage (NCBI taxonomy): Eukaryota > Metazoa > Chordata > Mammalia > Primates > Hominidae > Pan > Pan troglodytes. The sequence continues at coordinate 23,380,089 of NC_072412.2, forward strand.
CTGAAAATAACTACTCATTTCATTTTAAATCCATTAATAGCCTTCTATAATTTTGACATAATGACTATTGATAAGTCTTTTATATGGTCTCATTTCAGAAACCTTAAGGAAATAATTGGTGTTAACATAATAGGCATAGTGTTTTAAACATCATATGAAACATCATAATTGAAGGTTTCTCAATTCTTGGATTTAACTTAGAAGACATACAAATAGATGCAGTTTTTTTTTTTTCATGAGCCCTGTGTTAGTCAGGGTTCTCCAGAGAAAGAACCAAAAGAATGTGTGTGTGCGCGCACACACATACATCAAGAGACAGAGAGAGAGAGAGAGAGAGATTAAGGAATTGGCTCATGTGATTGTGAAGCCTGGCAAGTTCAAAACAAGCAGGGCAGGTCAGTAGGCTGGAGTGTCTGGCAGGCGTTGATGTTTTAGGCTTGAATCTTACGGCAATCTTAAGGCCAAATTTCTTTCTTTTCTGGAGACTCCAGTCTTTTAAGGCCTTCAACTGATTAGAGGAGGCCCATCCACATCATCTGCCTCACTCAAAATCTACTGATTTAACTGTCAATCACATCTAGAAAAGATCTTCACAGCAACATCCAGACTGGTGTTTGGCCAAATAACTGGGCACCACAGTCCTAGCCACGCTGACACATAAGATGAACCATCACAACTACCAGCGAGGAAACGGGAATGTTACGGTTCACAGGGGAACCTAAAGAAGAAGTCCTCTTTGCTTCACCTGCTTACATGATGTAGGGTTAATTGCAAAGCAAAAGTGGAAAATTAGAAGGTTTGGGAATAGCTACAGGAAAATTGGATGCTACACCAGCAATTAGGGATTAATAGTATGACTAAGGTCAGAGGTTTATGATATGTCAGGGATACACCAGCAATTAGGGATTAATAGTATGACTAAGGTCAGAGGTTTACGATATGTCAGGGATACACAAACTCACGTGTTGTATGTTTGCTGGCGACTGATAATAGTCTTCAAACCGAGAGGGAACATCAGCCATAGTCCAGAAAAACTGATGACAGAGTTTCCTAAATCCCAGAAACGAATAAAAATAGGACATCAACAATGTTCTACGAGTCAAGATTAAAGCTGAAATTATTTTAGGTTGTCCCCAGGGTCTAAGTAATGCCACTGTGCTAGGCCCAAGAGCTAAAGAGAAGTTAGTTCCCTTTCAGAGTTTCTTAACCTTCAGTGTCAGGAGGCCAAAGCAAAGCATAACATTGTTATGGGAACATTAATTTTCTGCACGGAAAATACAGGTTTGAGAGGGAAGTGCTCCACAGGGCAACTTGTTTGAAGTGGGCAACAACACTATTGAGGCGGTTGATCAAGTTGAAGAGAAAAGGGAAGGAAGAGCTGGAAATAGGATTGGAAATCCTAGTGTGTTTGGCTTTTGCATATTCTCATGAAATTCCAATTGGTGAATTTATTAAGAAGTTGATTTCATTTCTGTAAAGTCACACTTAACATGCTGTTTAGTTAAAAAGAGCCTCATTATGGGTCAGATGTGTAGGTGTTGATTTATGCAAACTGAGAAGAACCAACAAAGAGACTTTTCGTAATCCTTTTCCTTGAGGAGGATGTTCCAGCAAACACCAGGTTGCATGTTATGACAGCCTAGCACAAAACTACCTTTTTCAAAGCAATGTCGTCTGTTTTCAGATGCTCTACTCTCACTGCTTGTATAATTCTAGGAATTTCAGAACCCATGAATTTTGGCTACCAAAATTCTTTAGCTATCCAAAGAAAGGAGAAAGAAATAGTCACAGCAAGATCTGCTTTTCTGTTGCAGAGTCATCCCTGCCTCAGAGTGACACATGAGTCATGACTGGAGGTAGATGAAGAAGCTACGCTTCTGGTTGTCTGGCCACTTTTCTGAGTAGTCCTAGCTATCTTCAGTTCTCAGTGGCTTTGTTAACACACAATCATTGCCCTCTTTCTCTCCACCCTTCTATTTATAGAAGTTTGACAGGGATGTGGAAAACAGCTACCGGCTTACCTCGTTTTATTCTGCCTTGCTTTATTGCATTTTGCGGATATTGCACCTTTTACAAACTGAGGGTTTGTGGCAACCCTGTGTGGAGCAAGTCTATTGGCGCCATTCATTGTTACAATAGCATGTGCGTACATCTTGTCTGTTACTTTTTGATAATTCTCAAAACATTTCAAGCATTTAAATTATTATATCTGTTATGGTAATCTATGATCAGAGATCTTTGATGTTACTATTGTAATTGTGTTGGGCTTCGTGAACTACACCTATATAAGATGGTAAACTTGATCAATAAATGTTGTATATGTTTTGACTGCTTCACTGATGGCCACTCCCAGTCTCTCTGCCTCTTCTCAGGCCTTCTTATTTCCTGAGACGGAACAATATTGAAAGTAGGCCAATTAATAACTCTACAATAACCTCTAAGTGTTCAAGTGAAAGGAAGAGTCGCCCATCTCTATTTTAAATCCAAAGCTAGGAATGATTAAGCTTAGTGAGGAAGGCATGTTGAAAGCCAAGATAGGCTCAAAGCTTGGCCTCTTGTGCCACATGGTTAGCTAAGTCATGAATGCAAAGGAAAAGTTCTTGAAGGAAATTAAAAGTGATACTCCAGGCCAGGTGTGGTGGCTCATGCCTGTAACCCTAGCTCTTTGGGAGGCCAAGGCGGGCAGATTGCCTGAGCTCAGGAGTTCGAGACCAGCCTGGGCAACATGGTGAAACCCCATCTCTACTGAAATACAAAAAATTAGCTGGGCGTGGCAACATGCACCTGTAGTCCCAGCTACTCGGGAGGCTGAGGCAGGAGAATCAGTTGAACCTGGGAGGCAGTGAGTCGAGATCATGTCACTGCACTCCAGCCTGGGCAACAGAGCGAGACTCCATCTCCAAAAAAAAAAAAAAAAAAAAAATGATACTCCAGTGAACACACAAATGTTAAGAAAGTGAAACAGCCTTATCGCTGATATTGAGAAAGTTTTAGTGGTCCAGATAGAGATCAAACTGGCCATAATATTTCCTTAAGCCAAAGGCTAATCCAAAGTCTAATCCAAAGCAAGTCTCTAACTCTCTTTAATTCTGTGAAGGCTGAGAGAGGTGAAGAAAAGTTTGAAGCTAGTAGATGTGGGTTCTTGAGGTTTAAGGAAAGAAGCCATCTCTGTAACATAAGTGCAGGGTGAAGCAGCAAGTGCTGATGTAGAAGCTGAAGCAAGTTCTTCAGAAGATCTAGCTAAGATAATTGATGAAGATGATGACACCAAACAACAGATTTTCAGTGTAGACAAAACAGCCTTCTAGAGGAAGAAGATGCCATTCTAGGGTTTTTCTAGCTAGAGAGGAGAAGTCAGTGTCTGGTTTCAGAGCTTCAAAGGACACACTGATTCTCTGGTTAGGGGCTAATGCAGCTGGTGACTTAAAGCATGTGCTCATTTACCATTCTGAAAATCCTAGGCATGTAGAATTATGCTAAATCTACTCTGCCTGTGTTCCATAAATGGAACAAAGCCTAGATGACAGTACATCTGGATATTTTTAGCCCACTGTTGAGACCTACTGTTTAGAAAAAGGATTCTTTTTGAAATATTACTGCTCATTGACAATGTGCCAGTCACCCAAGAGCTCTAATGGAGAAGTACAACGAGATGAATATTGTTTTCCTGCCTGCTAATACAGCATCCATTTTGCAGCCCATGGATCAAGGAGTAATTTTGACTTTGATGTCTTGTCATTTAAGAAATATATTTCAGGCCAGGCGTGGTGGCTCAGCCTGTAATCCCAGCACTTTGGGAGGCCGAGGCGGGTGGATCACGACGTCAGGAGATGGAGACCATCCTGGCTAACACAGTGAAACCCCATCTCTACTAGAAATACTAAAAGTTAGCCAGGCATGGTGGCGGGTGCCTACAATAGTGCCAGCAACTCTGGAGGCTGAGGCAGGAGAATGGCATGAACCCAGGGGGCGGAGCTTGCAGTGAGCTGAGATCACGCCACTGCACTCCAGCCTGGGTGACAGAGCGAGACTCCATCTCTCTCTCTCTCTCTATATATATGTATATATATAAAATATATTTAATATTGCATACATGTTTATATTTAAATATATAATATATTTAATATTACATACATACTATGTATGTAATACAAATATAAATATAAAATTATATTTAATTTATATATAAACATATATTTATATATATTTATATATTATATATTATATATTTATATATTATATATTTATATATATTATATAATATATAATATATAAAAGTATATATAATATATTATAAATATATTTATAATATAATAAATATATATTTATATAATATATTATAAATATATATAAAATGATATTTAATATATTATATTAATATATCATATATAATATGATAATTATATATCATAATATATATTATATAATTATATTACATAATATATATTATATAATTATATAATATATTACATAATATATTATGTTATATATAATTATAAAATATATATTATATAAATAATTATATAACATATAATAATATATAATATAAATTATTATATAACATATAATATATAATATAAATTATTATATATAATATATAATATTATATATATAATAAGGCTGTAGTTACCATGGATGGTGATTCCTCTGATGGATCTGGGCAAAGTAAATTGAAAACCTTCTGGAACTGATTCACCATTCTAGATGCCATAAAGAACAGGAGGAGGTAAAAATACCACCATTAACAGGAATTTGGAAGAAGTGGATTCCACCCCTCATGGATGACTTTGAGGGGTTTGAGACTTCAGTGGAGGATGTAACTGCAGATGTGGTGGAAACAGCAAGAGAACTGGAATTAGAAGTGGAGGCTGAAGATTTGATGGAAGTGCTGCAATCTCATGACAAAAATGGAATGAGGAGTTGCTTCTTGTGGAGGAGCAAAGAGAGTGGTTTCTTGTGATGGAATCTACCTCTGGTGAAGATGCCGTGAACACGGTTGAAATGACAACAAAGGATTTAGAATATTACATAAATTTAATTGATAAAGCAGTGGCAGGATTTCAGAGGAAAGATTCCAGTTTTGAAGGTTCTGCTGTGGGTAAAATGCTATCAAACAGTATCGCATCCTGTAGAGAAATCCTATATGAAGGAAGAGTCAACAAATGCAGCAAACCTCACTGTCTTCTCATTTTAAGAAATTGCCACTGCGGCCTTCAGTAACTACCACCCAGATCAGTCAGCAGCCACTACCATTGAGGCAAGACCCTCCACCAGAAAAAAGATTAGGACTTGCTGAATGCTTGGATGATTGTTAACATTTTTTAGCAATGAAGTCTTTTTAAATTTATTAATTAAATAAATTAATTATTATTTTATGTTTGTAGAGACAGCATCTCTCGATATTGCCTAGGCTGGTCTCGACCACCTGGCCTCAAACAATCCTCCTGCCTCGGCCTCCCAAAATGTTGGGATTATAGACATGAGCCATCTTGCCCAGCCATATTTTAAAATTAATGTATGTACATTTTTTTCAAACATAATGCTATTACACACATGGTAGACTACAGTGTAATGTACACATAACTTTTACATGCATTGGGAAACCAAAAACTTTGTGTGACCTGCTTTATTTCGATATTTGTTTTATTGCTGTGGTCTGGAACCAAACCTGCAATATCTCCCAAGGCATGGCTGTATCTCCTCTTTCTCACTATACATTGCTTTCTTTTTTTTTTTTTTTTTGAGATGGAGTCTTGCTCTGTCACCCAGGCTGGAGTGCAGTGGCGTGATCTTGGCTCACTGCAAGCTCTGCCACCTGGGTTCACGCCATTCTCCTGCCTCAGCCTCCCGAGTAGCTGGGACTACAGGCGCCTGCCACCACACCCTGCTAATTTTTTTGTATTTTTAGTAGAGACAGGGTTTCACTGTTAGCCAGGATGGTCTTGATCTCCTGACCTTGTGATCCGCCCACCTCAGTCTCCCAAAGTGCTGGGATTACAGGCGTGAGCCACTGCGACCAGCTACATTGCTTTCTAAAGACCTTGCATCTCCTGCATACCTCATCAGAGTAATGAAAATGTTGCAGAATTTTGCTCCTTAGTTCAGCTAAAACCGGGTTCTTGTCACACAAGCAGGAAAATTTAGGCCTGCGTACACATTGAAGGGTGAACAGTGCAGGATTATTACAGGGCGAAAAGGGAACAAAAAAGAAAAATACAGGGCAAAGTGAGATGGAGTCCTGCTAACAAGCCCCCACCTCACCCAGGCCACCACACAGGAGCTGAAGAGGTCAGGCTTCTACCCCAATCTGTGTCTCCACCCTGGTTCCCCCAGTCCATTGTGGGCATGCTCAGACAAGGCCCTGGACAGGTTGCCTCATAGGCGGCACAAAAGCAGCTGATGTAAACTCTTGTTGGGCAGGCAAGGAGATTCACCAGGGACCCCCCTCCCCCCACACCTTATCTGCCTAAGCGTTTGGCTATCTCAAAAGCACATTCTAAGTTAAACAATGACCTGTTAATTTCCAATTCAGGGGCTTTTTCCTGTAGTTCTCTGCTTGTGTTTTGAGGTGTTCATCTCCTCCTTGCAGCTCTGCTTGGTGACTGTGATGCCTGCTACTCTAGTTCTCCTCCTGCCCCTTCAGTCTCTGTGTCAGTTCCTCTTCCTCCTCCTACCCGCTGAAACAGCGTCTTCCTCAGAACACTGTTTCCAGCAGTTCCCATGGCCTCACCTATCACCTCATCTGCACTCACTCCAGACATCTTGAGAGTCAAGACCTGAAGTCCTGTCTGTTAGTACATATTTAATGTGGTAGGCACTTGAGTATTGAATGAAAACTCAGGCACCTTCCTCTCACTAGGTCTGCACACCTGCCCTGGCCCCAGAGCACACAGATAGGCTTACCCGCTTCTACGGTGTGATTGGGTCAGGCTGTTGGAGAAGCAGAGAGAAGATTTGTTGTGGAAGGGGTGCCATGGAGACAGATCTTGAAGATCTCAAGGATTTTGAGAGGGTGACATGGGAAAAAAAAGGCCTTCTGCATGGGTGGAACTGCCTAAAACTAGGTTAGGCAACAGGAGGCACTTCCAGAGCCCAGCAGGTGGTCCTGGGAGCACTGGTAGAGACAGACAGGAGGAAAAGGATTCTTTCCTCCCCTTGCTGTTCTCAAAACACCAAGCACTGTAACCGGCACGTTATAAGTGCTCTTTAAGGTTTTGAGAGAAGTTGAAAGTCAAGGTGTGTGGGCTGAGAGCCCTGGGGGGCCAGGCTGAGGAGCTTGACACATAATCCAGGAAGGGACAGGAGCCACTGAGCATTGTTGAGCAGGGCAGTGACTGACTGGGGAGGACCTTCAGGAAGCTTTGTCTGGCATGTGGGCGCTGGATGGATAGGAGAGTAGAAAAGTGGACAAGTGAGTACACTGAGGGGGAAGTGACGGAGCTCTGAGGAAGGGGAGTTGCAGGGGAAATGGACAGGAGGGAATGACTCCAGTGAGCTGGGGGCACAAGTGAAAGTAGGTGAGGGTGGGGGAGAGAGATGACAGAGGCCAGTGTTGGAGGAACTGGGAGAACGGAGGCATTGTTGACACAGGCGGTGGCCATGTTGTTTGTACTGGGGGCCTGGTGAGCAGATGCCTCAGCGTGGTTGAATCTGAGTGTGAGGAGTGAGGCCTGCGGGGGGTGCTCCCCATTGGTGCCAGGACAGCTTCACCTGGAGCCGAGAATGGGTCATGTGGTGGTCGCTCAGGCACATCGAGTTGCTGGAGAAACCAGTTGAGTCTGGAACCTTGGGAAGGGGCAGGAACAGGAGGAAGGATGGAGAAGGGGCACTCAGGTGGGAGGAAGCCTGGAGAGGAATCAGTGGCATCAGAGGCACTGGATTCTCTGAAAAGAGTCCCTTCGATTTGGCACTTAGCTATGCTTTAGCAAATATCAGAGGAGCAGGTCTTCCTCTGGAGGAAGAGGTAGGGTTAGTGTGGAAACGTAGCTATTCCTCAGTGAGCAATTGTTGGCTGAATCCTGCTACATGTCAGACGTTGTGCCAGGTGATGAAGTGGTCACGATGAGGAAGATGGATGTGGAGAGTTGCTGGGTGGTGCCCAGAAGATCAGTAATTGGGATTTTAACACATTGTGATGAGTTTAGAAGGGTGGAAGCTCTGAGGACTATAGAGACACACAAAGGCAGAAACTGGAAAAGAGTTTGTAGAGGTTTCTTACCTTCTCAACCATTCAAGTTCATAGCCCATCTTCCCAACTTTGCATCCATGGTTCAGTAGCCGAGTCTGTGGTGGGCACCTCATTGATCTTTGCTGCTTTATGGTTTTATGAACTCTAGCAGCTTCCCCTGCAGACATTGAGATACCTTGTAGAACCTAGGCAAGACTGCAGTGGTACAGGCAGTGGCCGGATCACGCATTATATAAGATGATGCCAATACGTATAGTTATTTAAATGTGCAGCTAAAAGCATCCTGAATGTTGTTGCATCATTTCAAATATATGGCTTACAAAAGAAGAAAAGAAAAGTTAGCGCCGTTCAATCATCCTGAGATTGCTCCTTTGCCTGGGACTTGCAAGAGTAGGACAGGAAGTGGAGAGGAAAATGTCCAGGCTCTTTGCAGGCTGAGGTGCACATTACTGGAAATGTTGAGAATCACTGACAGAGCGAACCATCCAGCTCTGTGAAATAGGAGAAACCAACTAGCTGGAGAGGTAGGATGCATGCTCTGAGTACTTAACAATCCTTATTTTACAACTTCTGAATCCGTAACAGTTTGAGGATTTGGTAGTCAGTGATCCTGCTAATAGCTGCATAATGAGCCCGGTAGGTCCTCATTGATTCACCACTCACCGACTGGTCTGCCGCTTTCCACTGGAAGGACTAGGATTTCTTCTTCTAACACTGTTTATTCTATGGCCGAATCATTTGTACACTATTAAAAATTCTACGTGCTTTACGATATGTGGAATCTTGACCTCACTTGTCGGAATTTAATCAATGATTTAATCTCTACCTGTCTAAGCAGCTCACAATGGTTTTCTTATCCAAAGGATAGTTGCAGAATGTTTGTTAATTGGGACAGGAGTAAAATAGTGAATCTTGTAAGGATGAATTATGACTAAATTCATGGGAAGTGGACGATACAACTTTTTAAGCTTTATTAAGATACAATTTAAATACCAGTTCACCAATGATTTCTAATTCAACTAAATGGCTTTTAGCACATATAGGAAGAGTTGTACAGCTGTTGCCACTGATTCCAGGACCTTTTTAGCACCCAGCAAAGAAACCCCAATTCCTGTTAGCAGTCATTCCCCATTTCCTCCTGCTCCAGGCTCTGGCAACCACTGACCTGCCTCCTGTCTCTATGGATTTGCCTATTCTGGACATTTCCTATCAATGGAATTATACAATATGTGGCCTTTTGTGACTGGCTTCTTTTACTTAGATAATATTTTCAGTGTGCATTCATGTTGTAGCATAGCATGTGTCAGTACTTCTGTTTTATAGCTGAATATATTCAATTATGTGGATATCAAATTTTGTTTATCCGTGCATCGGTTGATGGGTATTTGGTTCGTTTCCCCCTTTGACCATTATGAATAATGCTGCTGTGAACACTCATGTACAAGTTTTTGTGTGGGCACCTGTTTTCAGTTCTCTTGGGTATATACCCAGGAGTGGAATTGATGGGTCATATAACTCTATGTTTCATATTTTTAGGAACTGCCAAATTATTTCCAAAGTGGCTGCCCCATTTTACAGCCCACCAGCAATATAAGAGGGTTCTGATTTTTCCACATCTTTGCCAACACTGCTAAAGGACAGTATAATATTATATAAGACTCTTAATTATTTAGGCATTGATTATCTACAAGGGGGTTTTCTAGGATTTTGTTTCCCTTTCTCTGTCCCCAAGTTACTGATTTGTTGATTTCACTGTAATATCTGATTTTGCTTTCCCGAAGAGAGGAAGGTGAGGAGAATGTGGGAGAACTTGAATTGGTTAATATAGCTAGATATTAACACCTGTTAACAAGTTGACTAGAAAGGTTTAAGGGGGAAAGGATGATTTAATTAGCTCAAGTGATGTTTGGATTAATAGCAACCTCTGTAGGACTGGGGATGTATTCTTAGGTACTATAATAATTTATGTTTTTATTTATGAAAAAATTAAAAATTTAAGCATGTTTCATATTATCTGGATGACCATGGTATGGGGAAAACTGTAACTTGGTTTTTGTGCCTTAATTTGCATTTGATTTTAATTCTTTGGTGCCAAGAAATTCAACTAACATGGCAGCAATTAACTTACTGCAGAGTTTTCAAAATATCTTAAAGGGCCTGGAAAAGTTTTTCTAGAAGCTTCATATGTTACCCAAATTTGATGAGGAGTATCATAGTCAGCACTCCTGTGGAGTTTTCAAGTAAAGCCCTCATAATGATGGTGGGAAGGAAGGTGTGTTCCCAAAGAGTGAGGCTTGGCATAAACCCTTCACACATTACCTGGAAGTATCACACTTCAATTTTAAAAAGATTCACATGAATTTACAGTGTTTTTTAATGTTACATAATAGGTAATACCTATTTTTAGTATGTAATAAAGCCTTAAATTATATAACATTCAATAAAAATACCTGTACCTTTCCACAGTGTACTAGAAAATGTTCCAATTTGTGTAGAACTGACTTTTACTCTTCTTTTCATTCCTGGTGGGAAGATCACTTGAGCCCAGGAGTTTGAGACCAGCCTGGGAAATATAGTGAGACCCTTGTCTCTACAAAAACCAAAAAAATTACCTAGGCATGGTGGCGTGGGCCTGTAGTCCTAGCTACTTGGGAGGATGAGGTGGGAGGATCACTGGAGCCCAAAAGGTTGAGGCTGCAGTGAGCTGTGATTATTGCACCACTGCATTGTAGCCTGGACAACAGAGTGAGACCCTATCTCAAAACAAAACAAAACACATGAGCAGCCTGGTACATGTCGGGCACTTAGTGTTCAGTAATATTATTTACTTTCCTGAAGAAAATGGCCAATTAATGGAGAGTAGTACATTTCAAGAGATAAGGAGAAGCATGATTTCTAACACTCTAGAATATTGGATTGGCTAGAAAAAAAAAACAGTTTGAAGAGGAGAAAGAGATGAATGTGAAATGAGCAAGCTGCTGAGTACGGGGTGAGTAGTGATTACATATACTGGAAAAGAGGAACTTAGTTCTGTAGAAATCTTAACTTCGTGATAAAAGTTACCAGCAACAGCAGGTGGCCAAATAACAACCAGAGGGCACCTGAGATAGGTATGATCTTACTGTTCCAGTTTTTATTATGTTTCAGTCTTGAGAAAAGACTCATCTTTAGAGGAAGACATGTATCTTTAATTTACTCTCCAGGTCCTCCATAACTGCTACAGTAGCTATAATATTTATGTGATGAAATAGTCAAGTATAAAATAATATTGAGATAAAAATTTTGACACAACAGAGACTCAGTAGGAAGAAATTGTAAAGATGGAAAGAGTAAACAGTGCAATAGTGATTAACTACAGAATAAGTGTATCAAAGTACAACTTTCAAATTGTTAAAACGTAACTATCTCTTAAATGTATCATGAATATGTGTCAGAAATTTATTTAGCTCATCAATGAGGGAACCAGCAGGATGTTGCCACTGACTTAGTCTGTGAGGAAAGGCGTGCTGAGATGTTTGCTAAATTAGACAACACTGGTTAATGTCCTATAGGGCAGTAAAACTGTAACCTTTATAGTTACCTTTTCTGAAAGATAGAAATAATTTGTATCTCTAATGAGAAAAAAAGAAATCTGAAGATTAACCTGTAACTTACCTCTAATTAGTAGTAAATAGCAGGTCAAAATAAAGTACGTCCTAGAGAACGAAATCAGACTGGCTTTGGTGTGATATTGAAAGTACATGTGCCATCCTTTGCCTTATTTCCACGTTCTGACTAATTTTAAAAAATATGTGTAAGGATTAGTGAGGGGCCATTAATACCACCAGAAATTACTAGGATGCCTTAGACTTCCATTGTGTTCCCTGGCTCTCTCAGTGGGCATGGGGTTTCCTGGAGGCTGATTTTTCTCCTGGGATGAAGTCCCCCAAGAAACATGCATTTGCTTCTCAAAAACAGAACTGTTGTTCTTCCAACTCCTCACTTTCCCATGTTTCCTCCCCTGTTACCTCGTGTTTGTTTGTTTGTTTGTTTGTTTGAGATGGAGTCTAGTTCAGTCGCCCAGGCTGGAGTGCAGTGGCATGATCTCTGCTTACTGCAACCTCCACCTCCCGGATTCAAGCGATTCTCCTGCCTCAGCCTCCCGAGTAGCTGGGATTACAGGTGCCCGCCACCATGCCAGCTAATTTCTATATTTTTAGTAGAGACGGGGTTTCACTGTGTTGGCCAGGCTGGTCTTGAACTCCTGACCTTGTGATCTGCCCCCCTTGGCCTCCCAAAGTGCTGAGATTACAGGCGTGAGCCACTGCACCGAGCCTCCTTGTTTTGTTTCCAAACTCACTGGACTAAATGTCAGGTCCTCCCAGCCTCCTGCCCACTCCTGTACAAACAGAATCATAGGAAGTCTCTTTATAATAAAGCAGCAAGCCTATTTCAGGTACACATGTGTTTTGCTGGATGTTCTAGGAAGGTGAAAAAGAGTCTAGAGGTCTCCAAAACCCTTTGCCATTAAATCCTTCAGACCCAGTTAATAAAATCCATAGGAATCTCCCACAGAGGCGTTGTTGAGTTTGGCTTGGGATTACTATAGAGGTATGATTATTAATCTTCATTCTTGTGGCAGTTTACATCAGTTTCTAGATAAATGTTGATTGGAATTTAAAACTCTATGTATGTTCAAGCAAGGAGGTGAGTTTTGTTTGGTAGTCTCTTTTTCTTTGTCCTTGTTCTTTCTGCCAAGTCTGGGTCGTCCTGTGAGGGCTATCCCACGTGCTGCCATGAGGACGTGGAAACTAGTAAAGTTTCTGCAGGTCAGCAAAGTAGATGAGTACCACCAGCAGCAGGTGTCAGCCAATAAGCAGAGGGCATTTCAGACTGGTACCTCTTCCTCAGGGGTGATGCAGGACCTTTTCTGCTGTTGATTAAAGGATTGTATTTTTAGAGTATATATTACATATTCTTAGAACTATAAAATCTTTTTTTTTTTTTTTTTTTTAAGGCAGGGTCTTACTCTGTCACCCAGTCTGGGGTGCAGTGGTTCATTCTTTTTTCTCTTTTCAGGCACACACCACCACTCTCAGCTAATTTTTGTATTTTTTACAGAGACAGGATTTTATTATGTTGCTCAGGCTGGTCTCGAACTCCTGAGCTCAAGCGATCCGCGCGTCTTGGCCTTCCAAAGTTCTGGGATTACAGGCCTGAGCCACTGCGCCCGCCAGAACCATAAAATCTTAAAGTTGAAGGAAATCTCAGAGGTTTGGAATCCAGCACCCACGCCAGCTGCAATCCATGTTTGCCAGCCGCTGAGCTCTTCGGAAGGTGGGAAGCTGGGAAGACTGAATCTTGCTAGATGACCTGTTCTCTGTAAACAGTTTTGATTGATTGTTAGGGAATCTGTCACAGAATGAAAAACAATCTCATTCTACATACTGATTCTACCAGAAAATGTGCATCTGAATAAACTTCTGATCCTTCTTCCATAGGAAAAGCACTATGATGTCTTCCCTAAAAGTTGTCTTTTTGAAGCTGAATGTCTCAGAATCTTTCTGCTGATTTGTGGGATAATATGGATGGCAGATTATTGTGTAAATTTATCTATGGTTTGTCTATGTTTCTTCTAAGATGTGTTCCTTAGAACTGAACGTACTACTTTTAATTGGCCAATGTGTAGGTTTAGGAGAGGGATGGGAAAAACTTGCGTCTTGTGATCTAAGCTCTACTTCTGTTGTTTGCCTAGACCAGCAGCAATGTATTGGAATTTTCAATAGGCGCATAACAGTGTCAGATCACATTGGCCATCCAGGTCACCACATCTTTGGGTTCTTATTCAAATAAATTGCTTTTGTTTGTCAAGTGTTCCCACTAAGCCATATGTAAGTAATTGTAATCCAATTTTTTAAAACCTTAGCTGTGAATACTTATTATAATAATAATATATGTCTTATAAGAGAGATAGACTAGCATGGTAGTTAAGAGTTTAGCACTGGAATCGGACCATCTGGGTTCCAATCCTATCTCCTTTATTACAGTCTGACATTGAGATGGTTAAATGTGTTGATGCCTGGAAGGTCCCTTCCCACGGCTCTTGGTTGGTCAGTGATCAACAAATGAGAGCTATTATTCTCTTTGCCAGACTTGTACAAACCTCTTCAACGGGCATTTTCTTAATTTAACCCAACTATAGTTTGATGAATACTATTGTTATTCTGCCTTTGTTTAGATGTGGGAACTGAGCTCAGAGTAGCTAGGTAATTTGTTCAGGGATGTGGCACTCCTGGGTGGCGCAGAAGGATTTGAACATGGGCCTATCTGATGCTTAGTGGTTGGCACACCTGGTTAGCCCTGTTATATGTTTCATAGAGCAGTATTTTCTAACCCAGCCTTCTAACAATTGTGTATCTTAGCTGTTTTATTAAATATTTAATTCATACAAAGAGTACAGCATGTAAGGACAAAGACAAGTAAACACCATGTATGCACTGCCCAACCTGAAATATGAAATGCTACCATTTTCCTTGAATGTCCCACCTCGTTCTCAGCCCCCAGTCTCTCACCCAAGAGGTGACATCATTCTGACTTTGGGGATTATCACCACTTAACTCTTCTTTATTGGTTTTCAACACATAAAATATTCCTAAACAATATTTTTCTTTATGTAGCTGTTTAGTAGAATAGCATAACATACGAGATGTGAATATAAAGCAACTTTATGTTTTTTGCTCTCGGTGGTCCCCTTAAATTACATGTGTGATTAGTTTCTCTTGTGCCCGAGATGAAAAATCAAGCAGCCTCATGACTGTTGGTCACCTCCGGGTCATAAAAATCTCACAATCACATCAAGTTTAAAACAAATAAAACAAACCAAAAAACCCCACTCACTCCCACAATGAAAATACACAGTTTCATGTTATAGTCAAAATAATCTTGCTTTAAAATTGAGGCTCTTGATATTGACAGAATGTGTCTTATTACCTCCTTGTTCTTTTTTTTCCCCCTCACAGGAATGTTGCAGCTATTCTAAGGGCTTTGCGCGCTCATGTGAATTTTAAATTCAGCTAGTCAAAGTCACACACACACACACACACACACACACACACAGTTTGGATTTTGATTGGAGGTATTTTTGAATCTGGACGTTGTAATGGTGTTATTTGTTCCCTTGCCTTAGTGAGGTTATCATGCTTATTAGCACAAGGGGCGGGTTTCCAAGCATTTACCTAGACAAGCTGTGACCCCCTGTCATGTGTACAAAGCTCTTGTTGGCCTGACTGTGCCACTCATCATCAGCTCTTTGTTTTTTTTAAGATAATAGTCTATTTTTTAGAGCACTTTTAGGTTTATAGAAAAACTACTCCCTCTCCCCTGTTCACTGTTTCTTTTATTATTATCATTTTGCATTAGTGAGATATATTTCTTACAATTGATGGGTCAATATTGATATTACTATTAACTAAAGTCCATGGTTGACATTAGAGTTCACTCTTTTTTTGAGACAGAGGCTTGCTCTGTCACCAGGCTGGAGTGCAGTGGTGGAATCTCGACTCACTGCAACCTCCGCCTCCCAGGTTCAAGCGATTCTCCTGCCTCAGCCTCCTGAGTAACTGGGATTACAGGTGCGTGCCACCACACTCAGCTAATTTTTGTGTTTTTAGTAGAGACAGGGTTTCACCATGTTGGCCAAAATGGTCTTGATCTCTTGAGCTCATGGTTCGCCCACCTTGGCCTCCCAAAATGCTGAGATGACAGGTGTGAGCCACCATGCCTGGCCTAGAGTTCACCCTTGATGTACATTCCATGGTTTGTACGAATACATAATGCAATGTATTTACCATTATGATGTTGTACAAATAGTACATATGTTAAAATCCCCTGTGCTTCACCTGTTCACTTCTCTTTCCCCACCCAGCCTTTGGCAACCACTGATCTTTTTAGTCTCCATAGTTTTGCCTTTTCCAGAATGTCATGTAGTTGGAATCATGTAGTATGCAGCCTCCTCAGCTTGGCTTCTTACATTCACAGTATGCATTTAAGTTTCCTCTGTGTCTTTTTCTGGCTTAGTAGCTCACTTCTTGATAAACCTGAATAATGTCCCACTGTCTGTATGGGCCACTGCTTGTCCATCCACTCACCCATTGAAGGATGTCTCTGGTTCTTCCAGGTTTTGGATATTGTTAATAAAGCTGCATCAACATTTCAGCTATTTACTTTTGTGTCTCAGGCCACCATTTGTAAACAGAGACATTGAGCAAAAGTCTTTATTTTATCATGTCTAGCTTTCAAAAGTCCCATTCGTGAAGTAGGCTGGCTGGGAGGAGTAGCAGGAGGATGAAGACGAGAGAGTTTGAAGACAAGCATAAATGGTCCACTGAGAGCAGGAGGAGGAGGGTGGCTGGGCCAGGGAAAGAGGCATCAGGTGAGAGAAATGAATGGGGGAGAGCATGAGGATGGGCATTGATTATTTCAGCATGAAACGAAATCAAGAGCAGCAAAAAGGTACAGCTAGGGCAGAGGAGCCACTTGTGGACTGAGTCAGGCTGAGAGGAGGTGGGAAGGTTTTCAGCAGGGTTTAGTAATGGAATCCAGGACACCCATCACTCAGTTTATGGAAGTAACTTCAACCTGTCACCAATATTGCAGGTAGGGGTAGAAAGGAAGGACCTGCCAAGCTTGGTGGCGTGCCTGAAGTCCCAGCTATTTGGGAGGCTGAGCCAGGAGGATTGCCTGAGCCTGGGAGGTTGTTCCTGCAGTGAGCTGTGATTATGCCACTGCATGCATTTCAACCTGGGAAACAGAGTGAGACCCTGTCTCTTAGAGAAAAAAAAAAAAAAAAAGACAGAAAGAAATGAAGGGCCAGAAAGTAGACAGATATAAATGTGTCTGTGTCCCTGTTGCATGGTAAAACCAGCTTGGAACGATAATAACAACAAAGATCAGACTTTTGGAGTAACCCTCACCAGACATCATCTGTCAGGGCCCTGGGAGCTCTGGGAGTCAGGAGTTATAGTCTGAATCCTGACCCAGGGGAGTCTGCGTGCATAACTCGCTGGTTGTGACTGTGTGATGTACCCTTTGGATCACAGCCAGGATATATCCAGAGCTTATTTTTTAAGGGAGCCCCTGATGGTTTTGCTGCAAAGCCTCTCTCTCTGTGGCTCCAATCAATAATGAGTCCAAGGAAAAAGGTTTTCCTCCCCTGTAAAGTTTAGGGTTTTGCCAGGGAGAAAAGCTGACATCCACCCAGGTAAATAGTAAGAAATCATCAGCTTTCTTTTAAAGTCCCTGAAAAGAAAAAGATGGTGTTAGAAAAATCATCAAGAGAGAAAAGGACCTTTTCTGACCTATTGATGATGAGGATAGAAAAGTTGTGCAGGGTGTTACAGAGTTTTCTGAGGTGTGGATTTAGGAAATATTATACAGGTTGAGTATTCCTTATCCAGAACACTTGGGACCAGAACTGTTTCGGATTGTGGAATAGTCGTCTTATACTAACTGCCTGAGCATCCGTAATCTGAGAATCTGAAATCCGAAATGCTCCAATGAGCATTTCTGTGGCACATCATGGCGGCATCCAAAAGGCTTCAGATTTTGGAGCAGTTTAGGTTTGGATTTTTTTGAATTAGGGAGGCTCAATTTGTATTGTGGCTATTTTGACTGAAATTCATCACCTGAATACTGAAATACATGCTTTACCTTGAATTATATGACCTGTCGTCTAAATCCTCTCATAATGTTTATTGGACTATTCACCAGGCAATTATGATTAATATGTTTTTTATTTTAACAGCTTAATGGAGATATAATTTACAAGCCATAAAATCCACTCACATTAATTCTACAATTCAATGATTTTTTAGTAAATGTACAGAGTTGTACAACCACTACAACCTAACTTCAGAACATTTTCATGATCCTCCAAATAACTTCGTGGCCATTTCTAGTCACTGCCAGTTTCCTTCCCCAGCCCTGGCAACCACTATCTACTTTCTGTGCCTATGGACTTGCCTTTTCTGGACATCTCAGCATGTCCATAGAATCATATAGTTTGCAGCCTTTGTACCTGGCTTCCCTCACTTTGCACAGCATTTTTGAACTTTACCCATGTTGCAGCAGTATTTATTTTTATACAGTTAAAATAAGTGACTCTGGGCTGGGCGCGGTGGCTCACGCCTGTAATCCCAGCACTTTGGGAGGCTGAGGCAGGTGAATCACGAGGTCAGGAGTTTGAGACCAGCCTGGTCAACATGGTGAAACTACATCTCTACTAAAAATACAAAAATTAGCTGGGCATGGTGGCAGGTGCCTGTAATCCCAGCTACTCGGGAGGCTGAGGCGGGAGAATTGCTTGAACCTGGAAGGCAGAGGTCGCAGTGAGCCGAGATTGCGCACTGCACTCCAGCCTGGGGGACAGAGCAAGACTCTGTTTAAATAAATAAATAAATAAATAAATAAATAAATAAATAAATAAAAAAAAAGTGACTCTGACATATTTGACTCCTATATTCGTTGATACATCTAAGTTTATCCTTGCCTTTTAAAAGATAATAGGTAAGGATATATTACCTCGTTGTGTGTTGTGAGTTTACTTTTTATCCTAGGATTTAAGTGCAAAAGGACGTTAAGAATCCTGGGCTATGGAAGAGCTTGATCTTCCTGCCTCTGAGCCCCAGAACCCTCTTTTGTTTGCAGAGCTAAACAGCCACACCGAGTAGGTGGCCCAACAGCAGTAAATGTGGTGCCCACAGTCGTAAAGGACAGTTGATTCTGCAGGGAACGGCCCGTTCCTGAGCCTCTCCTGGAACGAGTGTGTGCTTGGGCGCTTTCTCCAGGTTGGATGCCAGTGTTGGCCTCAGAGACCTGTTTGCTTTCTTTCTATCCCTTTTTTTTTTTTTTTTTTTAGCTTCACTTGTACTTTAAGGTACAATATTAGAATGTTCCTGTGACTTTTTTTTTTTTTGTATTTGTAGATTTGGGATAAAAATGGAATTAAAAAGCCTGAAGGGAGCGGGAGGAGGGAATCTTGCAAAATACAGATGGAAGAAAGTGAGAACTGTCTTATTAGACAGTTTTTTTCTTTTGTTCTTCATCTGTTTTTGCATTTATTATTTGAGATAAGAAATTTTCATTAAGCAAAGGTAGTGAAACACTCCCAGGAGCCTGGAATTACATTATGAACACGGCTTAGTTTGGGAAATAAAAATGGCATCATACGGAAGCATTCCACTTACTTGCCCAATTTAGGAGTGGAGAAGTCGACAAGCAAACAGGAAAACCCTAACTTAGGAAACAGTATGTCATTCCTGGAATTATGGTGAGATTTTTTTTTCCCCTCAAGTTTTATTTTAAGTTCCTGGGTACATGTGTAGGATGTGCAGGTTTGTTACATAGGTAAACGTGTGCCATGGTGGTTGGCTGCAGATCACCCCATCCCTAGGTATTAAGCCCAGCATCCATTAGCTATTCTTCCTGATGCTCTCCTTCCCCCATCCCCTCCCTCCCCACAGGCCCCAGTGTATGTTGTTCCCCTCCATGTGAAATGATGGGATTTTTACTGTCAAGCTTTCTGAAGTTGAAGTTGTCTCTTCCCCAGTGCCCTCTTTGTAAAAGTATAAAGAACCATTCTGTAGAGGATGTAAATTAGTGTCAGGGTAATCACTAATTACCCTGACGGTAATTTAGGGGAAGGGGAAGAAGCGGAAGAAATACTGATAATGTAGCACTCAACTTTTTAAATAGCTTTTTCCTAAACTTGATCTTCCTGTGTCTGAGCCCCTAAGAAAGCCTCAAAAGCGTTGGCTACATTTTGTAAAGTCTGTTTTTGTGACTGAAAGGGGACAGCACTTCTGTGGCTGTTTGCATTGTTTCCTTAAACTTTGCTGTTGAGGATTGGATGTGACATGTAAGGCTCTCTCTGTTATGTCTAGGTGGACACAGCAATGCAGTGCCTTGCAGTCATTTAATGGTGGATTCCTGCAGGCAAGAATCAGGACAGGGTAATTTCTGGGGCTTAAATTTCATGGGTTCTTCAATTCTCAAACTCGTTTCTCTTTTTTGTTGGTAGGTATTTGGGAGAAAGAGCTGGAAAGACACTTTTTTGTATTATTAAATACAGACAATTGATGAGAAGAATTTTTGTAGTCTCTCCCACAGAAGGCTAAATTTACTTTGCAGACATCCAAACCTAATGTTTACAAAGAAGCTCTGAATGTTTCAACAAATATTTAATGAGCTGCCATTAGGTGCCAGACACTGTACTGTGTGTATATGCTGTGGCTCTGGATGATTAAGGTCATGTCTTTAAGGAGTTTATGGTCCAGTGAGGGTGCCTCAGTCATGCAAAAACGTAACTTAATGTAATGTGGTGTGTGTTAGATGAATTTCTGCACAGCTGCTTGGTTTAATATAGTAATTGTAAGTGTCAGGAAGCCACAGGGGGAGTGTGGCTTCCTGAGAGAGACAGTTCCTGCACTGAAGCTCATAGGCAGGTTCTTATTGCATGTACTCACAGCCAGAGGCTAACCCGAATGCCTGTTATGTGTTAGATACAGTTACAGGAATAATACCATTTAATTCTCACTGCCGTCCTCCAGAGTCTCTGTTACTGTTATCCACATTTTTCATTTTGCAGATGAAAAATCTGAAGAAACACTGTGTTCAGAAAACGATAGGAAAATTGTGAATCTTCCTGAATCAAATATATTTTGGAAATGCTTAATTTAACTGGTAAATTGTTAAAAGCATTGTTTTGGTTGGCAGACAGAGCTTTTTTTTTAAATTTTAGTAAAATAGGTATAACGTAACATTGACGACAACTTTAACCATTTTTAGGCATAAAATTCAGTTGTGTTAAGTTCATGATATTAATATGGTTGTGCAACTATTACTACCATTCATCTCGAGAACTGTTCCATCTCCCAAACTGAATGTCCGTACTCATTAAGCAACAGCCCCCATTTCTCCTCCTCCTCCCAGACCCCGGAAATTACTGTTCTACTTTCTTTCTCTACAAATTTGACTACTCTAGGTACTTCAAATAATTGGAATCATATGCTATTTGCTCTTTTGTGACTGTCATATTTCAGTTAGCATAATGTCCTCCAGGTTCATCCCTGCTGTAGCATGAGTCAGAATTTCTTTTCTTTTTAAGGCTAAATAATATTCTATTATATGTATATACCACATTTTCCTTATCCATTTATCAATCAGTGAACATTTGGGTTGTTTCTGCCTGTTGGCTGTTGTGAGTAATGCTGCTGTGAACATCAGTGTATAAATATCTGTTCTGCATACATCAAAATAATAAGAGCCATGT
Source organism: Pan troglodytes (assembly GCF_028858775.2). Classification (NCBI taxonomy): domain Eukaryota; kingdom Metazoa; phylum Chordata; class Mammalia; order Primates; family Hominidae; genus Pan; species Pan troglodytes. The sequence continues at coordinate 23,401,583 of NC_072412.2, forward strand.
ATGACAAACCCACAGCCAATATCATACCTAATGGGTAAAAGCCAGAAGGATTCCCCTTGAAAACCGACACAAGACAAGAATGGCCTCTCTCTCACCATTCCTATTCAACATAGTTTTAGAAGTTCTGGCCAAAGCAGTCAGGCAACAGAAAGAAATAAATGACATCCAAATAGGAAGAGAGGAAGTCAAACTATCCCTGTTTGCAGATGACATGATTCTGTATCCTGAAAACCCCAAAGTCTCGCCCCCAAAGCTCCTTCAGCTGATAAACAACTTCAGCAAATTCTCAGAATACAAAACCAATGTGCAAAATTGCTAGCATTCCTGTATACCAACAGTGGGCAAGCAGAAAGCCAAGCCATGAAAGAATTTCCATTTACAATTGCCACCAAAACAATAAAATACCTAGGAATACAGCTAACAAGAGAAGTGAAGGACCTCTTCAAGGAGAATTACAAACCACTGCTCAAAGAAATCAGAGATGCAAATGGAAAAACACTCCATGCTATGGATAGGAAGAATCAATATCATAAAAATGGCCATACTGCTCAAAGCAATTTATCAATTCAATGCTATTCTGATTAAATTACCATTAACATTCTTCACAGAATTAGAAAAAAACTATTTTAAAATGCATGTGGACCAAAAAAAGAGCCTGAATAGTGAAGACAATTCTAAGCAAAAAGAACAAAGCTGGAGGCATCACTTTACCCAACTTCAAACTATACTACAGGGCTACAGTAACCAAAATGACATGATACTGGTACAAGAACAGACAAATAGACAAATGGAACAGAATAGAGAACCCAGAAATAAGACCACACACCTACAACTATCTGACCTTTGACAAACCTGACCAAAAACAAGCAATGGAGAAAGGATACCCTATTTAATAAATGGTGTTCGGAGAACAAGCTAGCAGAAAATTGAAACTGGAAAGCTTCCTTACACCATATGCAAAAATCAACTCAAGATAAATTAAAGGCTTAAATGTAAAACCCCAAACCTTAAAAACCCTAGAAGAAAATCTAGGCAATACCATTCAGGGCATAGGAACGAGCAAAGATTTCATGGTGAAGATGCCAAAAGCAATCACAACAAAAGCAAACATTGACAAATGGGATCTAATTACACTAAAGAGCTCTGCACAGCAAAAGAAACCAACAGTGAACAGACAGTCTACAGAATGAGATAAAATTTTTGCAATCTATCCATCTGACAAAGGTCTAACATCCAACATCTACAAGGAACTTAAACCAATTTACAAGAAAAAAACAACACCATTAAAAAGTGGGAAAAGGACATGAACAGACACTAAAGAAGACACATGTGGCCACAAAACATGAAAAAAAGCTCAATATCACTGATCATTAGAGAAATGCAAATCAAAACCAGAATGAGATACCATCTCACACCAGTCAGAATGACTGTTATCAAAAAGTCAAAAAACAACAGATGCTGGCCAGGTTGTAAAGGAAAAGGAATGCTTTTACACTGTTGGTGGGAGTATAAATTAGTTCAGCCCTTGTGGAAAACAGTGTGGTGATTCCTCAGTGATCTAGAACCAGAAATATCACTTGACCCAACAATCCCATTACTGGGTATATACCCAAAGGAATATAAATCATTCTATTATAAAGATACATGTGGGCCGGGCACGGTGGCTCATGCCTGTAATCCTAGCACTTTGGGAGGCCGAAGTGGGTGGATCACCTGAGGTCAGGAGTTCAAGACCAGCCTGGCTAACATGGTAAAACCCTGTCTCTACTAAAAATACAAAAATTAGCCAGACGTGTTGGGATGTGCCTGTAATCCCAGCTACTCAGGAGGCTGAGGCAGGAGAATCACTTGAACCCAGGGGGCAAAGGTTGCAGTAAGCCGAGATTGTGCTATTGCACTCCAGCCTGGGCAACAAGAGCGAAACTCTGTCTCAAAAAAAAAAAGATACATGCATGCATATGTTCTTTGCAGCACTATTCACAATAGCAAAGATATGGAACCAACCTAAATGCTCATCAGTAATAGACTGGATAAAGAAAAGTGGTATGTATACACCATGGAATACTATGCAGCCATAAAAGGAACAAGATCATGTCCTTTGCAGTTATATGGATGGAGTTGGAAGCCATTATCCTCAGCAAACTAATGCAGGAACAGAAAACCAAATACAGCATGTTCTCACTTGTAAGTGGGAGCTGAATGATGAGAACACATGGACACATGGTGGGGAACAACACACGGTGGGGTCTGTCTGAGGGTTGGGGATGCAAGGAGGGAGAGCATTAGAAAGAATATCTAATGGATGCTGGGCTTAATACCTAGGTGACAGGATGATATGTGCAGCAAACCACCATGGCATACGTTTACCTAGGTAACAAATCTGCACATCCCGCACATGTACCCCTGAACTTAAAATAAAAATCGGAAAGAAAATAAAATCTGTTCCAGTCCCCAGTTTCAGTTCTTTTGGGTCTCCAGAAGTGGAATTGCTAGAGCATATAATAGTTCTGTGTTTGAGTTTTTGGGGAACCACCATACTGTTTTCCACAGTGGCTGCACTATTTCACATTTCCGCCAACAGTACACCCGGGTTCCAGTTTCTCCACATCCCTACCAGCACTTGTTATTTTCTGTTTTTTTAAGGTAACAGGCTTCTAAATAGATGTGAAGTGGCAAGTGTTGTTTTTTATCAAGACAAATCTTAGGAAAAGAATGCAGTATTTGTGTGACTTGTAAAGATAAACTATGCAACTGTAAAGAAATGTTCAGCGTTCAGTAACCTGCTACCTCTGCGCATCACCCAAGATGCAGACTGGCTATCCTGAGCCATCAGGGAGGCAGTTGCAGTGGATTAGGAACACAGATGCTGTGGCCAGACTACCTGGTGTAGGTGGTGGCCCTGTCACTCTCCATGGTGTGATCTTAGGACCTAACCTCAGATTCTTGCATCTGTGAAATGGGTGTGATAATAGAGGGTAGTTGTGTTGAGAATATCTGGCGTATAGACATTCTCTCTCCTCCTCCACCTCATGTGTAATTAGGAGTAATTTAGGGAAGTTGGAGCCGCACTGCCTGATGGGAGCCGCTGAAAGAGCTTTCGGCAGGGAAGGGACGAGCCTTGTTCTTGTCAAAATGGGCTCAACAAATCTGAGGCTGAAATTCATCTGTCAGCAGGCTGGAGGAAGGTAATTAGTGTCAGGTGAGGCTCAGAGTTATTGAATGTGTTCAGAATCAAGGACCTGGTGGCCTCCCAGAATAGTGACGGAACTGGGGAGTGATCAGCTTTCTTCCAGGAATTCCCTGTAATTGAGGGCTTTGTTGCCAAAAGGGCTGATAATAACCTGTGTTCCATATTCCTGTTAATTAGATGCAAAGCGGTTCCAATTCCAAATTGCACCACTGTGGAATAAAATACAGAATATAGATTGTGCCTGAGGAATATTGAAGTGAAACAGTGTAATTCATAATCCCCAGTGCTCCTAGCACTCCAGTGAGTGAATATAGGTGGAGTCTGAGTTCTCCAAGAGTGATTTTCCCTTCCCACGTGGATGACAGCTCACATTGGCTTTTCTCCAGTGGATCGGTTAGTCATGCAGATCAAGAAGACTGGTGGGGGTGGGGACTTTCCAGATTGATCTTTACTTGCAGATAGGTGTCACCTTCTTGTCCAGAGGGTTCCCAGACATTCTCAGTTCATGCACCCTGGTTTCTCATTAAGACTTTTAGGGAGCCCATAGGCCAAAAGAAATCCCTGACAGTTCCATTTATTAAGTAGTTTTAATCAGCTGGCTGGAAAGGGATATTGCTAAGTGTGGAGAGAAACAAGGAGAAAGTTCAGAAAAGTTTCAGCTTCTTCAGAAATTACTGCACTTGGTTTAATTTGAAGTCAAGTGAGAGTCTCAAGAGGTGAATACTGTATTCACTCCTATACTGAAGATCGGATATTGGTGTTTTCCTTTATAATCTGAATTTTACCAAAACTGGGTGGAAAACACAAAGTTCCTAGAAAATAGAGATTGCTATGTTTTTGTTGTCTTCTGGACAAGATTCTAATCTCCAGGGGAGCATGCCAGGGTCAGCTGTGGCTTCCTGGTTCCTGCCACTGTTGATGAGCTCTCAGCACTGATGCAGGGGTCATTCTAACGGAGGTGCAGAGATAGACATCATGAGCCTCTGGCTTAGGTGCCCAAGAACTGTACTCAGGACAAGCCGATTTCAGGAATTCGACTTGAACACAGATGTGATCACAGTGGTATCAAGAGTAGATATTTTAAAGGTGCTATCCCCGTTTCTCTATTAAACCTCAGTTAGGCTTTTAGTTGTCTCAGATAGATAGAGGTGTAAGACTTTAATTTCATTTCATTTTTAATTTTAAAAGGTCAGCGTTTTTGTTGAAACTAGATTGCTGCACTTAAAAGTATGGGGTAAGGGAATTAAGAGATGAAAAGACAGCTCTTGCCAAGGTTATTTGATGAAATAAAAGGAGGCCACCAGAGGAGGTGAGAGGACAGCACTGTTCTGGTCTCTGCTTTCAGTTCTGCATGTTAAGTGAGATCATGTGGTATTTGTCTCTCTGTGCCCGGCTCATTTCACTCAGCATAATATCCTCCAGCTTTATCAATGTTGCCGCAAATGACAGGACATCCTTTTCATGACTGAATAGTACTCCGTTGTGTGTGTATACACCACATTTTCTTTATCCATTCATCCATTCAGGGACACTTAGGTCAATTGTGTATCTTGGCTACTGTGAATAGTGCTGCCATGAACAAGGGGGTGTAGACGTCTTTTTGAGGTGTTGATTTCGTTTTTTTGGATATATACCCAGTATTGGGGTTGCTGTATCATATGGTAGTTCTATATTTAGTTTTCTGAGGCGCCTCCATGCTGTTTTCCACAGTGGCTGTACTAATTTACAATCCTGCCAGTAGTGTGTGAGGGTCTCCTTTCTTGCACATACTTACCACCGCTTGTTACCTCTCGTCTTTTTGATAATAATCATCCTAACAGGTGTGAGGTGGTATCTCACTGTGAGTTTGATTTGCATTTCCCTGAGAATTTTGATGTTGAGCACCTTTTTCATATATCTCTTGGCCATTTGTGTGTCTTCTTTGAAAAAATGTTCAGTTCCTTTGTACATTTTGTGATTGAGTTATTTGTTTATTGAGGCCTTTGTTTGTTTTTGCTAATGAGTTGTTTGAGATCCTCATATATTATGGGTATTAGTCCTTTACTTGTTATATGACTTGCACATGTTTTCTCCTGTTCCATGGGTTACCTTATTTTGTTGTTTCTTTTGCTATGAAAAGCCTTTTAGCTTGATACAGTCTCATGTCTATTTTTGCTTTTGTTGCCTACGCTTTTAGTGTTATATCCAAGAACTTATTGCCAAGACCAGTGTCAAGGAGCTTTTCTCATATGTTTTGTTCTACGGTTTTTATGGTTCCAGGTCTTAAGTTTAAGTCTTTAATTCATTCTGAGTTGATTTTTGGAGTAAGAGGCCAATTTTATTATTTTGCATGTGGATATTCAGTTTTCCCAGTACCATTTATTAAGAGACTATCCTTTCCCCATTCTTGGTGCCTTTGTTGAAGTTAAGTTGACCGTGTATGCATGGGTTTATTTCTGGGCTTCATATTCTATTCTGTTGGTCTATGTGTCTGTTTTTATACCAGTAATATGTGGTTTTGATTACCATAAGTTTGTAATATAGTTTGAAATCAGGTAGTGTGATGTCTCCAGCTTTATTCTTTTTTTTCAAGATTGCTTTGTCCATCTGGAATCTTTTATGGTTCTATATGAATTTTAGGGTTTTTTTTTTTTTGTATTTCATTGGAATTTCAATAGCCATGGCATTGAATCTGTAGATCACTTTCAGTAGTATGGACATTTTAATGATATTCTCCTAATTCATGTTTATAGGATATCTTTCCATTTATTTGTGTCTTCTTCAGTTTCTTTCATCAATGTTTTATAGGTTTCAGTGTACAGATCTTTCACCTCCTTGATTAAAGTTATTCCTAAGTATTTTATTCTTTTCGATGCTTTTGCAAATTTGATTGTTTTCTTGATTTCTTTTCAGATAGTACATTGTTAGTGTCTAGAAATGCAACTGAAGAAAATAAATTCAACTGATTTTTCCATGTTGATATTTATCCTGCAGTTTTACTGAATTTGTTTATTAGTTCTAACAGTTTTATGGTAGTCTTTAGGGTTTTCTGTATATTAGATAACATCATTTTCAAACAGACTATTTAACTTCTTCCTTTCTGATTCGGTTGCCTTTCTTTCTTTCTCTTGCCCATTTGCTCTTTCTAGGACTTCCAGGATTATGTTGAATGGAAGTGATGAGAGTGGACATCCTTATCTTATTTCTGATGCTAGAGGAAAAGCTTTCAGGTTTGCACTATTGGGTATGATATTAGCTGTGGACTTGTCATATATGGTCTTACTATGTTGAAGAACATTCCTGTATGCCATATTTGTTGAGAGTTTTTATCATGAAAGACTGTTGAATTTTGTCAAAGGCTTTTTCTGTATCTGTTGAGATAGTCCTATGATTTTTAGCCTTGATTTTGTTGAGGATTTTTATTTATTTAGTAAGTATTGCGTATTTATTTAGTAAGGTGCATCTCTGTTGGACCCAGCCTGATGGTGGGAATCACCTGTCTCTCCTCTCTCTCCATGTTGTCCAGCCGGTCAGCAGGCCATGTTGACTCTCTCTCCATCACCTCTCCCCAGCCCACGGCCAGGATTATCTCATCCGATGGCACTGACGATGATGGCCTCTGCTGCCAGAACTTCTGCTGCTGGCTCCCATGACCTTTAGAGTAAACCCCAATCAAAGGCCTAGGCTCCCCCACCCTGTCCCTGCCTGTTGTCCTCCAGCTGGGGTCTCTGTCTTAAGCTCCCTGCACCCCAACATCCCTCCTTTCTCTGGCATTAGAGCATCCATGTGTCGGCTGAAGGAGGCCGCTTCAGGCTTCATAACAACACCAGTGCTCCCCACGTGGCTGGAGCTCTCTGATGGCTGAACCTCATCAGCTGTTCGCCGTTCCCCTACTAGTGTGTCTACCCCAGTTCCACTCAGACACGAGGGACCAAGGAAATATTTACTGAATGAATGAATGAATCAAGTCTCATAGGAAGTTCTTTCTTGTTCAGAGATGAAGGAGGCCAGGTGCGGTGGCTCTTGCCTGTAGTCCCAGTACTTTGGGAGGCCAAGGAGGGAGGATTGCTTGAGGCCAGGAGTTCAGGGCTGCAGGGAGCTATGATTGGGCCACTCCAGCCTGCACCAGGCTGCACTCCAACCTGGGTGACAGAGTGAGACCCTGTTTAAAAAAAAAAAAAAAAAGGTCGAGGGAAACAAACCACAGGTACCTCATTTAAATGGAGGACATCAGTGTTCCTTTCTAAGCTATGTTCACTCAGATGATGACAGTCTTAGGTAGCTTTGCCTGCGTTCCTTGCTTGATGTGGCCCTGAAGTGCTTATGTAACCACCCCAGGGGCAACTGAGGCATTGGTTATTGCCAAACCACCTGACTCTGTTGCATCAGGATACTTGGCCTAAGAAGAACTATTGGGACTTAGAGAGTTGATTCCATATCGTTAAAGTTCTGACATTCTAATTGGAAAAGAAATGAACCAGCAGACTTTGACAGGTTTTGTAGGGAGGAGAGGAGAGGGAAAGGGTGAAGCCAGCATTGATTTTTAAATTAAGTTTAAACACAGTTAAGTGGGTCACACTGAAACACATGCCTGCGCAGTCACTTTGCCAGATATTGAAAAAAAGAAAGGCTGGCTTTGTTTGGTGGATAGGCAGGCTCAGCCTCCTGAATCTTGCTTACTTCATAGGTAAGGGCTCTTGCTGAGCCACTTGTGTTATTGACCCCTGAAGTTGCTGCCATTGGGAGAAACCACAGTAAACAACAGTCAAACAAAACCAGCTCACCATGTGGTAGATGTACCATGAGGATAGGTATGTGGCCGGTGGTTTAGAGGAGCTGACCTTGGAGCGGGTCTGACCTTAGGTGCAATAGCACATCGCAGCAGAGGAAGTTACAGTGATGACACCTGTGTGCTGCCCTGCTTGGGTTGGCCCGTCTCCACAGCACCAAGGACAGACTCCTGCATGGAGAATTTGGAGGAAGATGGTCAGGAGGCTGAAGTGACTGCTTGTATTAAGGAACATTGTGGGGGTGAGAGGGTGATGAGAGCAGCTCAGAGAGGATGATCATAGGGAGGAGAGTCACAGGATGCCAGAGACACAGCACCCACTTCGGAACACTGCAAAGGGTCTTTTGTTGTTTGTTTTTGTTTTGAGATGGAGTCTGGCTCTGAAACCCAGGCTGGAGTGCAGTGGCATAATCTTGGCTCACTGTAACCTCCACCTCCTGGGTTCAAGCAGTTCTTTTGCCTCAGCCTCACGAGTAGCTGGGACTACAGGCGTGGGCCACCATGCCCAGCTAATTTTTATATTTTTAGTAGAGACAGGGTTTCGCCATATTGGCCAGGCTGCTCTCAAACTCCCAACCTCATGATCCATCTGCCTTGGCCTCCCAAAGTGCTGGGATTAGAGATGTGAGCCACCACGCCCAGCCAGGGTCTTTCTTCTCCTAGAAAGAGGACAACACCCTTCTCCCTGTCCTTTTTCTCATTCTGCTACCATTCAAGCTTCTAAGTCAAAGATCCAGTTCATCTTTTCATAGAAGTATGACTTCATTTATTTTAGTATATTACTAATGAACAACTTTAATATAGCGATCCTATTAATATTTTTAACATAATTTGTTTACATTATAAATTAAGTGGAAAGGGGAAGATGATACGAGAATCTTATAGGAAAAAATGTGTCTTCAAGTCTGAACAAGTGACTTAAAAATTGATATTTAGAATACTACTTGTTCAACAGTTTACAGAACATTTTACATTCTGGTATTTATTATCTGAGTCAGGGTTGAAGGAGTCTGAAGGCATGTATGATCCGTACTCATGGAGAAAAGATACAGCTAATTTTGAAATGAAATAATGGCATTTTATATATGTTTGGTTTCAGAGGCATCCTTTGGGAAAAGCGATCACCTTCTCCAGATCCGCATTCAGGTGATCTTTGCCAATCTCTGACTGAGTCTGGTGGCACATCACTTCTATCTGGCCTTGACCTTTGAGCCAGCAGGATGACTGCAGGGAGTAGGCAGTGCTTCCATCTGTGAATCACAAAGCAGATCAACCCCAAAGCAGCCACCTGCATATGTGGTACATCTTCTGCACCTCCATAGACACTTTTACCTAAGGCCAGATGCATGTACAATAAACTTAAATCCATTGACTTTTCAACAGATTGCTTCACGTCTTTGGATCTGGAAATTTTGACCCAGAATACCATTCCCTATTAGCAATGACCTATAACTATCAACTTTACGCCATGAGAATAATTAATATTTTGATGAGAATATTCTCTTTACAATGCATGTGCTTCTCTAAAAGTAAAAGAAACTGCTCTAAAAGAAATTTTAGGATCCCATGGAGAAAGCTGAATTCAGGGATGTTGTGTGACTAGCACAGGTCACATAACAAAGCAATTCAAAGCAAAGAACCCTGACCCCAAATTCTTAGCCTCAGCTGCTGCCCTTCCTCCCCTTCACCTGTCCCTTGGTCTTGCTGAGAGGGATGCTCCCTGGTGTTGTCCAGTCATCACTGGGTTCTCTGCATCTGTGTTGTCAGCAGCACATCTGTTTCCCTCCTTAGTTGCATGGGGACTCTCACTTCCCATTTGCTTCTGCCTTGTAAAGGGTAACATAACCCTTGTCTCATCTTGCATCTCCACTTTCCTTTTTGAGATTCAACATATTTAAGTATTAGTGATTCTTTAGTTTTCCTAGCAACTAAACTTAGCTGGTTTTGAACTTCTCGCAAAAGTCAGAATATAGTACTTGCTTTCATTTCAGTCCCCACTGAGCATCTGACATACTTAAAACATTATTAAGCTGTGTCAAAGGAGCCATGTCCCTGGGATATTACACCAGAGTATTCCTGAATTCTGTGTGTTGGTTATGTTCGAGCACAGCGTCTCCCTGAGGACGCGCTGGCAATGAGAACCTCCACCTCTAACAAAGTCTCACAGATCGCCTCTGAGAGATGGGGTGTGTGCTCCAGGGACCCCTGTTCAGGAGGAGTAGCTGGTCACCTCTGGCTTGGTTCATTGGTGGCATCATGTCACATGACTGTCGTGCATGTCCTAAATGAGGAGATGTGTGCCAAGAGGCAGGGAGGGCTTGCAAGAAAACAATATGCAAATGTCAGTTCAATTAGAAGACAGTTTAAATTAGAAGCAGAAGGCATTTCAGCAACTGCTTTAATGTGTGAAACTAATTTGAGAGGATGAGACACTTGATTGCCCAGCACAGGGAAAGGGCCTCTTCTGGGCCTCTGTCCTCAGCAGTGGCAGAATGGTCTGTGGGGACATCCCCTACCTGAAGACCTGATAGGCTGCTGGGTGGAAGCTGAGTTGAAAATTAATCTCATTTCCTCAGAATGCAAAGCTATAAATTGGGGCTCTGCCTGGAAACACATTTTATGCAAAAACAAAAAAATTGAACACTAAAATAAATGCAGCAAAAATAAAATGCAACACACATATATGCTGTTACACACAGTTATTAAGTATGTCTAAGCTGTGGATATAAAAGCTACATCATTCCCTTTAGGGGTGTTCTGTGCTGACTGCACTGTTGGGTGTCTTAGCCTGTGAACTCAGTGAACACAGCTCCAGATTTGGGCCAGTCTGCCTCTGCCAAGCAGAGACATTGTTTTTGCTCCAGTGACCGTCACAGTGCCTTCAGGATTAGGGCCATCCATCTGGAAAATTTTCATTGCCCTGAATGGTAAATGTGGGGGAGGTGCAGTCTTGTGGTGACATCAGTTTTGGCATGGGTTGCAGGCATGAGGTAGTCCTAACCGGGAACTTCATTGTTACTGCTGCAATCTTGTTTACCACGAGAAAGGTGGTGGACAGGCCATGGCTGTAGGAAGTCAAGACGCAGGGCAGTCTTCAGGGCTGAGGGCTGTGACTGGCAACAGCTCCCCTGGAGCCTTCCGAGGTTGCTGTGAGATTGGAGGAAGAGGAGCTCAGAGGCTGTCACTGTGCAGAGGTTGGGGACGCAGGCAGGCAGGGGCATTATGGAGGATGCCAGCATCTTTCGCACAGGCTCAGACCTACCTGCCCTTTCATCTCTCACTACACCAGCCTGACCTGCAACTTTAGACACAGAAGGAAGATTTTCCTTTGTGGTCTAAGACCTGCCTTTGCAAATCCTTGTTTTCTGCACCCCATCACCCCAGAGGATTGACAAAGCAAATATGAATCCCTATTGGGGAAACACCATTCTCACCCAGAGGAATGTGGTTTAGCCCAGTAACCCCCATAGGGCAAGCCAAGACAATCACACGCTTGTATGAAATTGACACCTTTCCAAAAGATACGCTTATTCTAGTTGCATTTGTCCATATACTTTCAATTCACAAACATTGAACTTCAGTGACTGAATACTTAAGTGACGCCAGAGCTACAGATGCTCTTTTGAAGCATCTTACCTACTCCTTACACAGAGACACCCTGAAGGTACCAGATCCAAGGGTAAGGGGGCTTCTTTCTTTTACTAAGGTGTGTATATTGGGGCTAGGAAGAGGAAGGACAGTGTCTGGCATTAGGCCTGGGGAATAACTTCATCTCTGAAATTAGGACCTTGGATGCTTTCTCTTTGTGAATGTTGTAAATTATGGCTGGGCATGGTGGCTCATGCCTGTAATCCCAATACTGTGGGAGGCCAAGGTGGGAGGACGATTTGAGGTCAGGAGTTTGAGACCAACCTGGCCAACATGGTGAAACCCTGTCTCTACTAAAAATACAAAAATTAGTGGGGCATAGTGGCATGTGCCTGCAATCTCAGCTACTTGGGAGGCTGAGGTGGGAGGATCACTTGAGTGTGGGAGGCGAGGTTGCAGTGTGCTGAAATTGTGCCACTGTACTCCAGCCTGGATGACAGAGTGAGACTCTGTCTCAAAACAAAACAAACAAACAAAAACAAAAACAAAAACAAAAAAAAAGGAAATGATAAATTTCAGTGGTTTTAACTGGCCATGGTATGTACCTGTTATCCCAGCTACTTGGAGGATGAGGTGAGAGGATCACTTGAGTCTAAGAATTTGAGGCCACCCTGGGCAACATAGCAAGATTGAGTCTCTTAAAACTTTTTTCCAGTAATTTCAGAAAAACTATTCTGAAACTAATTGGTAGCACATTCATGGTTTTCAGCACTCTCTCTCTTTTTATTACAATTCTTCTTCCTAATAGCATCAGTGGCCACAGTTGCTGCTAGACATCCTACAGAACACAGGTCTGCTCCCACAACAAAGAACCATCTGGCCCAGATGTTGGGGTATCAGACCTGAGATGTGCAAAGCCAGCAGCCCCTTCAGCCAGTCATTCAACAGACACATGCTGAGAACACAGTGAAATAAGACAAGGCTTCTGCCTGTAGAGAACTTTTCATGCTCCTCAGAGAGGTTAGTGGAGAAGGCAGACAAGGAAAGCAGAATGACCGGGCAGTGTGGGAAACATTAGAGAACTGTTTCTAGGTATTTCAAACAGAGAATCTAATACAGGGGTTGTTTTTATACAGCTGAGAAACAGAAGACAGTGCAATAGCAGGAAGTTGCTACCAGCCCCTGGGCTGGAGTGGTAAACAAGAGGGCGTGTTGCTTGAGCTGGGAGTTAGTGCTGCCCACAGGACCTCGGACCTGGGAGGGAGGAGCTTCCCAGCAGGGCTGGAGCCACAGAGACACCACAGCTGCTGCACGTGCCCACAAAATACTGTGGCAACTCCCTTCCCCCAACCCTCAAGCACCTCCCACCACCACTGCCCACTGCCAAACCTGGACAGAAGCCATTTGTCAGGAATCTGGGAATTGTGGTTCCCAAAACAGAGAGATAACAATGGCTGGAGAAAGAGCCTGAGAGCAGACAAAACTCACAAAGGCATGGTGGTGTGAGGATCATGACAAATAGCTCAGCCCTGCTGGAGGGAAAGGCGTCCTGTATTAGGCACAGGACATTCAACATCTCCTCAAAGTCCACAGGCAGCCAGTGACCCTGGTTCAGTGACACACCCATCTGCAGTGTGGAATGGACTCTGGCAGCAGAGTGAAGGATGGGTGGGCAGTGAGCCAGACCATGGTCATCCAGGTGGAAGGTAATGCAGGCTGGGAATGAGGCACCAGCCACCATGCCGACAAAGGGCTGGTGGGCATGCAGTAGAGTCGCTTAGACCTGGTGCAATCTGCAGGGAAGGAAGAGGGTCTAGCATGACCCCCAGGTTCTGGCCAGGAGGTAGCAGTGCTGGGGTGGACCCTCTGATTTCCACCCTGCTAGGCTGTCACTACAGCAATGGTAGTAAGCTACTCAGCCTCACTGGGCCCTAGCATCCTCACTGGCATGAATAGGGGTCACATGTTCCCTAGGGCAACATTCTGTGCAACTGTGATTTAAGGGTCTGCACTCACTCCTTCAGCATTTTGGATTTCAATATGTTTTCTTTCAGTGTCACTTTGTTATCATGTAAATCAAGCTTCTCTAACCAGTGGGCCGCAGGCTGCATGTGGCCCAGGGAAGCTTTGAATGTGGCCCAACACAAATTCGTAAACTTTGGTAAAACATTATGAGGGTTATTTTTTTTTTTGCGATTTTTTTTTTTTTTTTTTTTTTTTTTAGCTCATCAGCAATTGTGTTAGTGTGTTTTATGTGTGGCCCAAGACAATTCTTTCAATGTGACCCAGGAAAGCCAGAAGGTTAGACACTCCTGATGTACATGATGAGTATATTACAAAAACCTTCCTGCTTGTTTGTACATTTAATCTGTTCTATATTCCTGAATTTCAAATTTAAGTTTTTATTTAAAAATTACTGGTCAGAAGCTTTTTTGTTTGTTTGTTTCATTTTTTTGTTTGTTTGTTTTTGGTGCAAATTCTCATTATCACCAAAAAAAAAAAAAAAGTTTCATTCTAAAGTTCATACACCCTAGAATCCAGCTTGTAGACAGTGGATTTCACAATATTCCTATCTGAAATTCTTTCTTAGTTCTGTTCTGTTCCTATCTCTGGCAGAGTTCCCACAATTTATAAGACTTGCTACAAAACCACTAATTGAATTGCAACCCTTGGTTAGTTAATAGAGGTCAAAGTATTAGTTCTAAATAATGCAACTTGGTATGTTACTCAGAAATTCCAGGAAAAGGCTTTTTTTCCATAATTTTCAGTTTCATTCTTAGCAGCACACAACAATCACGTTGTTCAGCTCATGAACAAAATACTAAGTCACTGGTCGTTTAAAAAGCATATTGTCCCAATTAGAAACCCCAATTTTTTGCATGTGTTTTATGAAATCTGAATCCTACAAATTAAGTTCTGAGTGTTAGAAAATTTCAACTTCTTCACTCTATAAAAACATAGTGGGTTGCAACAACTTCTTACCTTGGTACGGATTAGACAAGGCAGGATAACTGATACGACTTCACATCGAAGTTAAATCTAAGTGTGCAAAGCACACCATTCTTACCCTCAGAGAGTGCACAGTCTTGTTTGAAGGCAGCCATATAAAGCTATCATTGTAATCCATTTTGGTAAAAACAATTTGATGAGATGCCTGAAGGCTTGTGGAAGCACAGAGTAAGGGATTTCATTCATTCCAGGGGGCTCAGGAAGGAATTCCTGGGGAAGGAGACACCTGCAGTTCGTCTCAAAGAATGATGAGGTATTAGATTAAGGATGTGTAGGCTTTTCTAAACCCACTTTCACCTTAATTTTACTAATTTATCGCACTGAGCTTTCCTTCCAGTGATACTGTTTTACTTACTGTAGAGTGATCAGTTACCCCATTTGCAAGGAACTTTGCTGGTTTCAACCCTGAAAGTCCCATATCCTGAGATACCCCTCATTCCTGGGTCAGTCAGACACCTGGTTCCCCAAATGTACTGTCTCCCAGTTGTACTGTGTGTCGTTGACTGTTGCTTTGCTCTTGCCAGTTTCTTATCTAGAATGAGCGATTACCTTATCACTGCCTTGAATTCCTCATGGGACCCGCACAGACGCTTGTACCCAGTAGATGCTCATGAAGTGGGCATATGCATAAATGTTGGTACCTCTTCCTCTGTAGACAGCACTGAAGTACAGATCACTGAAATGACTGACTCAAGAGCCATATGACAGCACCAAGGTTAGGCCGATTGCCATGTCTTGGGCCCTTGTTTCCTCCTTGGTTATAAAAGGTCTTATAGTGCCCTCTGGTGGTGTCAGGAAGCTGTCTAATCCCCTGAATTACAAGGCAGAAATCATGCCTTCTCTTCTGTATTCAGTGCGAGTCATAAGAAGACCATTACTACTAATGTCAGTGCCTGTGAACTGGACTTGACCTTTTGATTAAACAATCTCATTCATTTCATGATTCTGAGATGCTGAAACAATGAAATTCCCTATCCCTTCTAGAGCACATGAAGGTGGATAGGTGATATCAAATGTTGAACTTACTTTGCAACTGGTTACAGGCTTCATATCCAGTCTCATCGCAGAGATGATTCAAGCCTCTGCTTATGTGGCTCATTCAAATGTAACCCACAGCTCCTCTGGCCCCCTAATTCCTCCATTAGAACATTAAACTGCAGAGGGCGTGTGGTAGCCCATCAGTCTTCTGATGAATGGAATTGGCTGATGGTCTAAGTCATCGTAGCCTCCCTTGTCCCGGGTGGAATCAACCCTTTGACCCTTTACCTATGGCTGTCCGTGGGAATCCCTTCTCACTGGAAATGACGTAGGGGCAAATAAAAATGGAACCCATCAAGAACATGGGGCGTAGGAGCAGAAGAGAGATGTTTCTGTTTGCGTGGGGTCAGATTCTGCACTTGATAGGGATACGCTAAATTGGGATCTGATCTCAAGATCTTTAAAAAATGTCCTCCTCTTGTTCCTCTCTTGCCTTTGGCCTCTGTGGCCTTGGAGGTAATGGCCTTGACTGATGTCTAAAGATTTTTGGGATTTATTTACAGTCAGGGTCGTGAGGCCCAGGAATTGGAGTCAGATGCCTGGGGTACAGATGCCCATTGTGCTGCTCTGTTCATTAGTTTACTGCAGTGGAGAAGAGTGTGGGCTTTGTGGGGACAGCTGCAGGACTCCCAGGCAAATGACCTAACCTGCCTGAGTATCCATCTGGTTGTCTGAAAAATGCAAGTCATTCTGCGACCTCTTAGGTTTCTATGTGTACTCAGTGACGTTATGTTTTCCAAGACCTTAGTGCAGAGGCCTGACATATAGTAAGTACTTAAAAGTTGGTAGTCTTTTATGGTTATTATCATAATCTATCATTCATTCATCCAGTAACTATTTATTGAGAATGGGGGGCTGAGACATGTAAGCTATCACTTGAAGGCTAAGCAGGTCTTGGCCTGATGGGTAAGGTCAAGGGGGAGCAGGATTTTCATTTTTCAGGGGAGGGCCATGGACCCAGGTGTGGGGTTGAAGGGTTTGGACACAGATGTGCATGATGGGGAAAGCATGGACAAGGTCTGAGGGGAAGGGATGGATACAGGTGTGTGGGGAAGGGATGGACACAGGTGTGTGGGAAAGTATGGACACAGGTGTGTGCAGTAAAGATATGGATACAGGTATTGGGGGAAGGTGTGGAAGTGGATGTGTGGGGTGGGCATGGGTGCAGGAGTGTGTGGTTGTCAGGGCACGTGGGAAGAGGAAAAAGACGCCGAATTTGTTTAATTTGAATTCTTACCTCTGAATTTTTTTTTTTTTTTTTTTGAGACGGAGTCTCACTCACTCTGTTGCCCAGTTTGGAGTGCAGTGGCGCAATCTTGGCTCACTGCAACTTCTGTCTCCCAGGTTCAAGCAATTCTCCTGCTTCAGCCTCCCGAGTAGCTAAGATTATAGGTGCACATCACCACGCCTGGCAAATTTTTGAATTTTTAGTAGAGTTGAGGTTTCACGATGTTGGCCAGGCTGGTCTCGAACGTCTGACCTCAGGTGATCCACGTGCCTCGGACTCCCAAAGTGTTAGGATTACAGGCGTGAGCCACTGCACCCAACCCTGAATTTCTAATATACTTCAGCAGCATCCTCACTTCTCTCTGCTGTATGGCCAGTTGGAAAAAGACGCCCACCAATGTGTTTCCTTCTCAGAGGCTGCCCTGGCATGTCCTTGCCGAGTCCTTCCCACCTGTGTCTGGGTGGCCCTGTGAGGCTCTCAGTTAGTGTTTGGGCGTCTCAGCCCTCCTGGACAGGAGGCAGCTGCCAGCATGTGGGGCTCCATCTCTGCTCGTCATGCTTATTCCTGCGTGTGCCAGCACTTGGTTTGAGTATTCGGTATGTTGGATTCAACACAGGCTGCCATTTTAATGTCATGCTTTTGAAATCGTTGTGAGGTTTTCTTTTGGTATTTCCTAATTATTATTTTTTTTCCATTTCAAATAAGAAGAAAAGATAGTGTTGAATGATACCTAGATATTTTCATTCCAGCGGTTTTTTTCCTAGTCTCACCTACACAGGTTCCAGTGAGTTCAGGAGTTTACCTTCATGTCCATGGCACAGCCCATAATTACCCTTCTCTGTCCAGGGATGTATATTTGCATCTTTCCTTCAACTTACGAAGTGAATGGAGGGGAAATGTACAATTTTAATTGAGTTTGAAGTAGCTTTCATCTGACCAGCCCTGTGCTGGCGTGTGCCTCTTCTTCTGTGAGCAGAGGGGCTACTGCGTGGGAAATGGCTAAACCGCCTGCTTTGTCTTTCACTGCAGGCCGTGGCCACCCAGGAGCCCGATGTGCAAGGCAGGTGTGAGTGCCAGGACGGCGTTCCTGGAGATGAAGGCCTGGAGCTGCGGTCTGCGGACTCGGCAGTGCCCATGGCCATGACCCAGGCTGCCGTGCGGCCCTGGGCACCCTGCCTGGAGAACATGACCACTGCCCCAAACGGCCTCGGGCCAGGCCCCGCAGCCCCCTGTGCAGGCTCGGACCTGAAAGACGCCAAGATGGTGACCTCCCTTGCGTGTGGAAATGGAGTCTGTGGCTGCAGCCCTGGTGGCGACTCGGACACCCAGGAAGCCAAACTCAGCCCAGCCAAGCTTGTGCGCCTCTTTTCCACCAGTCGGAAGAGGACGGGTGCCCACCCCGAGCGGCCCCACTCCATGGTCCTAGTGGGGAACTCCTCCACATGGAACACCCTCGCCTCCTTCCGGAAAATGGGATCCTTTAAGAAACTGAAGTCCTCAGTCCTGAAAGGAATTCAGAGCCGAGAGGGGTCAAATGCCTGTTCAAAGGGAGAGGCTTCGGAGCATGGCCTGGGAAAGTCCATCCCAAATGGCGCTGTCCCAGGAGCCCAGGCAAGCAGGGGCTCCCCCTTAGCACCGGGACCAGCATGTGGTGCCCTCAGGCCAGCAGAGTGGGGCACATTGGACGGCTCCGACCTCGAGGACACGGACGATGCCTTCCAGCGGAGCACACACCGCTCCCGCAGCCTCCGCAGAGCCTACGGCCTGGGCCGCATCTGCCTGCTGGATGCGCCCCAGAACCATGCGACACCCACGATAGCCACTGGCCAGGTGCCCGCCGTGTGTGAGATTCTCGTGAGGGACCCTGAAAACAACAGCATGGGCTACAGGAGGAGCAAGAGCACGGACAATCTTGCCTTTCTGAAGAAGAGCTCCTTTAAGCGGAAGTCCGCCTCCAATCTTGCAGACCTCAGGACGGCCCATGACGCACAGGTACCACAGAGGACCCTGAGCAGTTCCTCCGCTGACTCCCAAAAGCTTGGGTCAGGAAGGACCAAACGCTGGAGGAGCCCGATAAGGGCCAAGGACTTTGACAGAGTCTTCAAACTTGTGAGCAATGTGACTGAGGCCGCCTGGAGGAGGGAGAGTCCTAGGAGTGGGGCCCCATCCCCTGGAGAGGCCAGCCTGAGACTCCAGGCACACAGCCGGCTGCATGACGACTACTCCCGCCGCGTCTCCAGGAGCACTGAGCAGGACAGCAGGCGGGGCGGGGCGGTCATGCATGGGACCACTGCAACCTGCACCGTGGCCCCCGGTTTCGGCTCAGCCACCTCTAAGGGGCCCCACCTAGACGCTGACACTGCCGTATTTCCTCTTGAAGCCAAAAGTTCCTGGGCGGTGGAAAGCGACAGTTCCTGTACTTGCAGCTCTTTGCCAAGCCCGATTGTCCAGGATGTGTTGAGCAAAGACTCCTGTGACCCAAACGCTGGCAGCCAGTTGACATTTGACCCTGAGCAGCCTCCCACCCCTCTAAGGCCCACCACACCCAAGCCCCAGAGCCCTCAGAGCCCCCAGAGCCCCGGGGCAGGAAGTGCCAGCTGTCACAGCAATCACAGTGCCCTGTCCGCGAATTCAGAGGAAAGTGAAGGAAGGGCAGAAGAGCCTGCTCAGAGAGAGCCAGGGCCTGTGTCCTTGCAGGATCCCCTGGAAGCCACACATGGTGATGAGGGCAGCAAGGACCTTCTGATGAACATTGGTGTGGCAGCCGGTCCAGAAGAAAAGGAGGAGGAGGAGGTAAGGGCAGCGGCGAGGTCCCTCATGTGGGCGACCCTCCTGCGGGAAGGGAGCTTGCACAGGTGTTGCCCTTGGTCCCTAACCTGTCAAGGTCAGTGGCCCTCTGCTGACCTTGTTGCCCTTACAGTATTAGTGGGAATGGGAGTTGTCAGGTTGCTGTTTACCAAGTTCAGAAGTAATCTCTATCTCCTTTGAAATAAATTGACAATGTACGAGATTCATTGAGATGACATTTGCCACACCTTTCATTCAAAAGATGTTTATTGAACATGTACCAGGTACTAGATTCTGGGGGAAAAAAATAAGTTGTAAACAAACTGTCTTCTGCTCCATGCAGCTCTGACTCATATCTTTCTTCTTCGTATTTTAAGCTGTTTCTGTAACCTTTCCCACAAAGTACATATAAGTGAAATTCTTTCTGTTAAGAGACCTGTCCTAATGTCACAGCACCTGTGGGTGTCACTTGACCAGCTGGAAACCTCTGTGGGCTGGCAGTGCCTCTGCTTGAGTTTTGCTCGTGCCCACTAGCCTCGTTCCACCCATTCTGCCCAGCAGGCTGCATTCGGCTTGCACTGCCAGCCCAGATCCCATGCCTGCCAAGGGCAAACCAGGGATGGAGCAGCGAGGGGTGTGTGAGTGAGTGAGCATGGAGTCCAGCCTCTGCACACAGCCAGGCATGTCAGCTGTTGCAGCAGGGCAGGCAGCTCCAGGTGCCGGCACAGGTGCTGGCTCCATGCAAGGCTGCGGCTGGACCAGATGTACTGTAGCTGGCTTCCGCTCCAGGCACCAGCGTGTGGACGAGGGGAACGTGGTGACGAGTGAAAGCTCAGAGATACCAGGAATCGCAGAGCCCCAAAGAGTGTGTTACGGCCTGTCACAGCCTGGTTCTCATCTGGGCTCCCAGAAGGGCCACAGCTCTCTTCTTCTCATCACCTGCATTACAGCAAGCAGGCGGGCGTGTTTCTGGGAGCATGTTTCACCCCATTTGTGTTATATCTCCTTCAGTCCCACTGCCCCACTCCAGTATGCAGCTCTTGGGCTGGTCTAGCCCCACCACTGCTTCCTGTTGCATGTTGCAGCTTCCTGGTGCTGGTGGAAAGTGGGAGGGTTATAGTGTTACAGCTTTAGTTGAGGGAATCCCAAGGTTTGGGCCCCCAGAAGGGTTGCCACTCTTCACGCCTGCAGTCCAGGAGCGTGTCACTGTCTGTAGCTCGGTGAGCTGGCCAGGAATTTGTTGCAGCCCCTTTAACTCCCACCTGCAGCTGGGCGAGCCATCCAGGAAAGTGTTACAGCTCCTTTCGCTCCCACCATTGGGCAGGTTCCACATCCAGGAAAAATGAAGTTACGTGGACAAATGGAGGGCGAGCAAGGCTGAGAAGAGCTTTATTGGGTGACTGAACAACTCTCAGCACATAGGAGACCTGGAATGAGTTGCTCCTCTCTGCAGGCAGGTACTCCCAATGAGTGGCTGAGTCTGGGGGTTTTTACAGGCTCAGAATGGAGGAAGTGCATGCTGATTGGTCCATGGGCAGGCCTGGAAAAAGCACCATTTGATTGGTTGAAAGGCATCAAGGAAGTTCTCACTCCAGGTCGCTGACTTCACACGAAATTGGCATCTGTGCCCTGAGGCTTCAGGCTGTCCTTGGCTTGAAGGTGGGGTTTCACTGGGGACCCGCCCCTTCCCACCTAGGTACCTGTCCACCTCCCACCACCATCACTAAGTCTGTTTAATTTCCTAGGAATGAATTAGGAACATGCAGTTTGGTACCTGTCAGCCTTTGAATGATGCTTGTTTAAAGAGATTTTTATGATGGGTTATTGTACTTATTTTAGAGTAGATCATAAGCTCCTCATTAATTGACTAAGCTAATAGCTGTCAAGGTTACAACAGCAGTTTTTTTCATATTCTATCAAACATCTTTATAATTTTCACTTTATAAAGCACTGAGTAATATTATCTTACATAGCTGGAAGATGGGGAAACGCATTCATGTGTATATATTGCAGATTATTCTTCACATACATTTCTAGATTGATTTGCAGGTATAGATGGTGCTTGCCATAGAGAATAATCCCCTAGCAAATGCTCCTTCCCACCCATCCCTGGGGAGGCCCTCAGTTTTGTCTTAGCACCTACAGATGAATGATTGCACAGCAAGTTTGCAAACTCAGAAGCCAGGACAGCCTCTGCACTGTCCATCTTGACCTTTGCTATACAGACAGACCTGGTTAGTAGAACCTTTGTAGAAAGACCTAGAAAGTAGGACTATTGCAGAGTACTTTCAGATTGAGATTAGTCTCAAGGTCCCCTGGGCAGCCAGAGAAGTGAGACTGCATATTGTCTGTTACCTGAGGTTCCCGTGGAGAGCTCACCAGTTTGAGAGGTCTTGACTGTTGAGAACCGTCTGCTCATTTGCATATTTGAGCCTGTGGAGCAGTTGTAAGGACACAGGAGTAGTTACCAGACTTAGGAAGGAGTTCCAGTTCTGCTGGCTCCTGTTTGTACAACTGACCAAACTTCACTAATTCCTGGGTGAGATGAAGGATGAAGGGTAACACTCCTTCCACTAAACACCCTACCTGCGCCACTCGTAGTTTGTAACCTCCCCTCCCTAAAAAAGGATTTGTATATGTCTGGAGGGTTTTTTTATGTTAAAGATTGGATTTTATTTTCTGCTTAACAGAATTATTTTTTTAAAAATCATTGAAATATTTTATTCCTGAGAACCTGTTAAGTGAATATATATGAACTAGTGTGTAGTTATTTGCCAGGGTGATTTTGACCATTTTATGGTTTTATATGTATATTTGCTATTGTTAGTTATATCAAATTTAATTTCTACCCACAAAAGATCACGAAAGATAGAAAGCAGAACAACAATTATATTGAAATTCAGTTTATTAAAGGGGCGTGCACATGTTGGTAATTCTACGAATTTGCCTCCAGATATTCATCACATTTTTCAGTTGCAGTCATTTCTTCAAAATTCTTTTTTTTTATTGAGACAGTCTCATTCAGTTACCCAGGCTGGAATGCAGTGGTGCGATCTTGGCTTACTGCAACCTTTGCCTTGAGTTTAAGCAGTTCTCATGTCTCAGCCTCCCAAGTAGCTGAGATTACAAGCGTGTACTAACATGCCAGCTTAATTTTTGTATTTTTAGTAGAGACAGGGTTTTGCCGTGTTGGTCAGGTGGTCTTAAACTCCTGGCCTCAAGTGATTCGCCTACCTCAGCCTTCCAAAGTGCTAGGATTATAGGTGTGAGCCACCACGCCTGGCCTCAGAATTCTTATATAGCACATCAGGCTTCCTCTTGTACTTTTGTTTTCTTGAGATGGAATTTCACTCACTCTGTCACCAGGCTGGAGTGCAATGGTGCATCCCAGCTCACTGCAACCTCTATTTCCCGGGTTCAAGCGATTCTTCTGCCTCAGCCTCCCGATTAGCTAGGATTACAGGCACCTGCCAGCACGCCCAGCATGCCCAGCTAATTTTTTGTAAAGATAGAGTTTCTCCCCTCTTGTACTCTTTTTTTTTTTTTTTTTTTTTGAGACGGAGTCTCACTCTGTCGCCTAGGCTGGAGTGCAGTGGCGCGATCTCGGCTCACTGCAAGCTCCACCTCCCGGGTTCACGCCATTCTCCTGCCTCAGCCTCCTGAGTAGCTGGGACTACAGGCACCTGCCACCATGCCCGGCTCATGTTTTCTATTTTTTTAGTAGAGACGGAGTTTTACCATGTTAGCCAGGATGGTGTCGATCTCCTGACCTCGTGATCTGCCTGCCTCAGCTTCCCAAAGTGCTGGGATTACAGGTGTGAGCCACCGTGGCGAGCCTGTACTCTTAATATATATGTCAAAAAGAGAAAATATAGTTATGGCTTTACCCATAACTTATACATTGCATCTTATACACTGGGAATGTTCGGTGTTACTTGTAGAGAAGTGCTTGTGAAGTAGAACCTGAAACCTTTTTTATTTTGGCTTTGGGAAACAAAATACAAACTAAGGGAAACAAACAGGAAAAGGGTGAAACGCAAGGATTCCAGCCTTCATGAGTTAAAAGCAATTTTTGTCTATTTTGTAGCATTACAAAATTAAATTTGTCTTTACTATTTTTCAATATACAGTTTTTTTAATTCAGCTCATTAACAGTAAGGTTCTACTTATAGGATTAAAGCAAATTTAAACT